>NC_079505.1:382555-757084 GCF_030052815.1 Hevea brasiliensis
GATCCATCAATTATTGGTCGCTCCATTGAATTAAAAAATAAATAAATAAATAACCGCACAACACAACTATGATTCTGAATAGATCCAACCTAAGATTCAAGAGGAAATATGAACTCTGTACAAGCAGCTTTGCTAATTACCCTGCTACAATCCAATACCCAAGATATCTGAACTGATAACAAGCTAGCTTTAAGTTACAACAAGAAGCTTAACTTTGTTGAATCCATGGAAAGTGCTGGGCAATAAATATGAAGAAATTAATCACCAATTTGTTCAGAGTAGCAGTAAGCAATATGAACAAGGTCATTTACATAACATATATGGATAAGCAATAATTAAGACTAAACAATATTTGACAGATGAAGAAGATTGATGATTTGGTTCCTGCATTATGTTGTTTTCCCCACCTCCAATTGGCCTCCTCCTTAGCGCTTGAAATGCATTTCTTGAAAGCCTTTTCAACTCATCAAATGCTTGGAGTAGCAAATGGTAAAGATCTTGATATGAGTTCCAAGCTACCCATTTAAATATGAAGGTCCTGAACCTAGAAGAAGCCATCTGAAGCTTGGAACTAATATCAACACAATTTGATTTACATGCTTTGAGTATAGATTCAATAGCCAATGCTAATCTCAAACACATCCTGGGAATGAGATGGTTATTTTGCTATGATGAGAGAGATGAGTATTTGTATTATTTCTACAAATCAGATACTGTAATAAAATTTTTTAAATTGGACTTAATCCTGTTAAAAGAAAATTTTAATAACAAATTCTCTCCCTCTCCCTATCTCTTCCTCTACAAACAACAAATAAATTACAAATGAGAGAGGGAGATTTAACAATGCAATAAACAAATATTCTAATATGAACAAATACAAATTTCAAAAGAAGAACCTTTCGAAATTCTACAACTATGTATTATTTCTACAACTCAGATACATTAATATGGACTAAACTATTACATTTAAATCATTAAAATGATTGCTAAAATCAAATATTTTATAGAGAGATCTAAAATTGTAAAGACAAATCAGGTTTACTAGAATAATACACTTAACTAGACAATTGATTTGGTGGCTCACTCTTGCCTGCCAAATAGCCTTTGGATTGCATCTTTAGCTAACTCTTTTAAGTGTTGCAAATCTTCACCTACTAATAGATATAAGTCTTGATATGGGTGACGTTCTACTCGTGTAAGCAAGTAGACCCACAAACTCATAAGTAACACACCATAGAGGAGAACATGAATCAAGGCAAGTAGCACAATTGCCATATAACCCAATAGGAGACGAATATTTCTAGCACATGTTTTGTAATCTGAGTTGGGATGTGTTTGGAGTTCATGTTCAATTGCCATTGCTATTGCATAGTTGATTAGAGCGACCACCAACATCTTCATTTCCCAAGATAGCTATTTTCCGAGAGAAGCCAATATTTGAAGGAAAGATAATATTACATCGCGTATCCTATTTTATACACACACACACACACACATACAAGAAGAGGGAGGAGGAGTTTATTTAAAAATAATGAGTTCAAAGAGTAAATATGTAGGGATGAAACAAAAGCGATGAACAAAGTTTGTTTCTTACCAAGGAATACAGAAGCAAGTAATAGCAAGGTTCACGGCACATTTATCACATTCAACATCAACGTTCAAGCATCACAAGGCATAGAGTTACAGCAAATGCATAAAAAAAAATAACAAATTTGATGTATTTACAGCAAAAGGCCTAAAAAAAAAATAGAGCAAATCTAATGTACTTAGCTAAATAAAATATTTCAGCTAGGTTCTTTAAGTGCTGCAATGCTTCGCCTAGTAATATACAAAAGTCTTGATATGAGTTGCATGCTACTCGTATAAACATGTAGACCCATAAACTCAAAAGTAACACACCAAAGATGGGAAAGGAATCCAAACAAGTTGCACAATTGCCAGAGAGCCCATCAGGAGATGACTAAAACTATTAATTTTCTACAAACTAAAATGCACTTCTTGAAAGTTTCTTCAACTCATCAAATGCTTGGAGTAGCAAATGGTAAAGATCTTGATATCAGTTCCAAGCTACCCATTTAAATGTGCAGGTCTTAAGCCTAGAAGAAACCATCTGAAGCTTGGGACTAAGATAACACAATTTGATTTATGAGCTTTGAGTATAGATTCAATAGCCAATGTTATTCTCAAACACATCCTAGAAATGAGATGGGTATTTTGCTGTAATGAGGGAGATGAGTGATTTTATTATTTATACAACTTAGATACTGTAATACAATGCTATTAAAAAAAATTTAATAAAAAAATCTCTCCCTCTCTCTATCTCTTCCTCTAAACAACACACGAATTAAAATCTATCTTTCCATCAAAAACTACAAATGAGAGAGGGAGATTTAAAAATGCAATAGACAAATTTTCAAACATGTTCAATCATGAAATATATAAATAAATTTCAAAATTTCAATGAACACCCTTTCAAAATTCTACAACTAAGTATTATTTCTGCAACTCAAGATACATTAATATGGCCTAAACTATCACATTTAAAACTTTAAAATTATTGCTAAAATCATACATTTTATAGAGAGGTCTAAAATTGTAAAGACAAAACAAGTTTACTAGGATGATATACTTAACTAGACAATTGATTTGATGGCTCACTCCTGCCTGCCAAGTAGCCTTTGGATTGCATCTTCATCTAGCTCTTTTAAGTGTTGCAAATCTTCACCTACTAATAGACATAAGTCTTGATATGGGTTGCATGCTACTCGTATAACCAAATAGACACATAAACTCTGAAGTACCACACCATAGATGAGAACATGAATCAAAGCCAGTAGCACAATTGCCATATAACCCAATAGGAGACGAATATTTCTAGTACATGTTTTGTAATTTGAGTTGGGATGGGTTTGGAGTTCATGTTCAATTACCATTACTACTGCATAGTTGATTAGAGTGACCACCAACATCTTCATTTCCCAAGATAGATATTTTCTGAGGGAACTCAATATTTGAAGGATAGATAATATTTCATTATATGTCATGTATATATAAAAGAAGAGAGAGGAGGAGGTTATTAAAAATAGTTAGTTCAAAGAGTAAATATGTAGAGATGAAACAAAAAGCAATGAAAAAAAGCTTGCATCTTTCAAGGAAAACAGAAGCAAGCAACTCAAGGTTCACAGCATCAAGGTTCAAACACATTTATCACATTCAACATCAACATTCAAGCATCATGAGGCATATATGTGCAGCAAAAGCACAAAAAAAAAAAAAAAAAAAAAAGAACAACTTTAATGTATTTATGGCAAAAGCATTATAAAAAAAATAATAAAAAAATTACAAATTTAATGTATTTAACTAAATGTTAAAATACAAATCATCAATTACAAACCTAAGAAATTAATAAAACCCAAATAGCACAGATTTAAATGTAAAAGATCCTTTCGTCAGAACTAGTAAAAGAAAGGAACTCCCAAAAATAGCATAGGACAATTGTTGACCTCTTGGCTACTTGTGACTTGCACATGCGAAAGGAGAATTATTGCTGATACTGGGGCCATATGAACTCCCAAAATCACAGAGGAAACTGCTAGCCAATGAGAAGAGAAAGGACAAGAAGATGAGAGGAGAGTGGTGATAGATGGAAAGGATATTGAGAGCTACATAAATAAAAATAACAGAGAGGCTTTAAATCAAAGAAATCTAGAGATGGGGAAGAAATCGAAAGGGAAAGGGACTACAAGGGTCTGCTAGAGAAAAAAATATAGAAAGGAGGCGGCAGGGAAGACATCCATAATCGGCTGAAAGGAGGAGAAGGAGATGAGCACTCGTGCGAGGATGAGGCTAGGGTTATCAAGAAATGTGATTTATTTTGCTTTAAAAACGCACCATTTTTTTTATTTACTAAATTAAATATATATATATATATATATATATATATATATATATATATATATATATAATCTGATATAAATGTATATAATATTTTATGATAGTATATATTTTTAATTACTATAAAATAAAAAAGTAAAATGTAAAACATGTCCCAATCATTTTTTTTATCCTAACTTGATACCTAATAGTGCATGATGGGAATGGCAAAAACTGGTCTCACCTCACCTCACCTCACCTCACCTCGTTGCCCATACATAAAAAATTATATCTTTATCTTAATTAACGAAAAACTCATACTTACAAGAAGGGATTGCAACTTAAGAAATAAATAAATCATTGAAAGATAAATTAAACCGAAAAGATAAAAGGATTTATTAAGTTGTTAAAATAGGAAATGAAATTACAAGAGAAATTAAATAAAGAGAGAGGAAAGAGATTATTACAGACATTTGGCTTCCAAGGAGAGGCTGAAGCTGCTCAACTAACTGCAGAACATGTTTGTGGTAGCGGTAGATGTATTACTGAGTTACAGAAATAGGTGATCAACATTTGGTTAAGCTTTGGGTATATATAAGATAAGCAAGCGAAAGGGTAATAAGTATTTTCTCATAGAATTGAAAATAATGGATTCAGGTCCCACCCACCCATTTATAAATCCATTCAGATCAGGACTCAAATTTGCAAAATTTGATATTCTTATATTTATATTTAGTCCATTTAGTCGGCACTAGATGGACTAAATACTGAATGGACTAAATGGTTGGGTGGGACTTAAATGGTTGGGTAGTCCCACCCAACCATTTAGTCCATTTAGTCCTGACTAAATTAAACAATTCTACGTGTGTAATGAGGAAGGACGTTCTTCTTTGGATTATGCAGAGCCCGCCACACACCATTTAATAAATTTTTAATATTTCTCATGACTTTATTAACCTCATGGGTTAAGAGAACTATGGAAATTTTGAATAGACTCATTTCACAATATGAAATTTATTATAATTAGTAAATTTTTTCTTTTTTTTTTAATTTTATAATACATATGGTAAAATATCTAAAATTAATTATTCTTATTTACAATTCTTTCAAATTTTAATTATTAAAAATATAGTATATTATGATATATGTATATATTGGTTTATATAATTATGTACATATACTTAAAATTGACTAATTGTATAATGACTCTACTAAATGAAATTTTTAGCTCAACCATTGATTAAGTCAAATACAATATTAATTTACAAAAAAAAATTACACTCATTATTTATATATTTTAAATGAATCAATGCTACGTATTTAAAAATTATCATCATAGAGTATAATTAAACTAAAACAAAAATTAAGGGTGTCAATATTATAAAAATTTATTGAATGCATAATAAAGTTAAAAAAAATTATATATTTTAAATGAATCAATGCTATGTATTTAAAAAATATCATCATAGAGTATCATTAAACTAAAATAAAAATTAAGGGTGTCAATATTATAAAAATTTATTGAATGCATAATAAAGTTTAAAAAAATTATATATTTTAAATGAATCAATGCTATGTATTTAAAAAATGTCATCATAGAGTATAATTAAACTAAAATAAAAATTAAGGGCTTCAGTATTATAAAAATTTATTGAATGCATAATAAAGATAAAAAAAAATAAATATTTCACATTATTTACATCATAATAAAGTGATAAAATTATTTGAGCCAATAATTAAAATAATTTTAAAAAAAAAAATGATAGTATTCTTTCAGGGTTGAAGAATAAAAAAATTGGAGCACAAGGAAAACTACTTGTTTGAGAAAAATATAAAGTATTTATTCATAAAGATGAGATTAAAAAAAATTGAAAAAGGCGAGAAGGAAATGGGAGGGTATATAATTTTTTTTTACACACTTATGCAATCAATTTTATTTATATATATCAAAAACTTAATTATGAGTTACTATTTCAACAAATATGTTGTAGAAATTTTATTAGGTATTTTTTTTTTATCTCTTTCCTTCTTATTTCAATTGTTTGAACCCTCTCAATTTCAACTTTCAATTTTTTATCACAATATTTAATTTTAAAAGTTTTATCCTAAGTTCTAAATAAAAGATCGAGTTTTAAATTTTGTGAACAGAGAAAATCACTACTAAAAATACTTTACCTTCATAATGGACCTCTCCAACGCGAGCATGATTAGGCTTAACTCATTATGCTAGAAAATACTTGTGATCTACTTAAAAAAAAAAAAAGTTTCTTTTGTAATTTATCACTAATTACTTAAAAAAGAAAAAGAAAAAAAGTGGGGTGAAGGAACAGCTTGCACGTTAAAGAACAGCTGTACAATCAGTCAAATATGCATTGTTTGATAAATCACAAATCATATAAAAGGCAATTCAATGGATTTTTTTTTTTTTCAGTAAACAAGAACATATACATTATATGGTACAACATGAATACAAGATTTCTGAGGGCAGCTCAATGGGGTGATCTTACATTTGGCTTGGACTGTATTCTGAAGGGGGTAAGAGATCAAGATTGAATTCCACAGACAATGCTATTTTTGGCCAAATCTTTCCTGAAGCATGTGCATCAAATTTGGATTCTGCTCCAAAAGCCTACAGAGTTCTTCCTTGTTGCTCAATGAAGAACTAATAACTTTAGGATCTGCATTTTATTGATAAAATATTTAATTTAGCTTGTATATTTATTGTGAAAATTTAATTTATATTTTTAACCTTTTATTTAAATTAGCTAATAAAATTCAGTTTAATTTAGTCTAAAAAATAAAATTTATGGACTAAATTTTTTAATTTCTTGATTTAAATCAAAAACCAAAATTATTGAGACAAAATTTATGAAATTTCTTTCTAACAAAATTTATAGGAATTGAGACAAATTTTTTTTTTCTATCAAAATTATTTTAGCCTATTAATTTATAAAATCATAGCATTATATTTTTTTTTCCAGACAATTTATATAGATATAGTTTACGTGTATAAAAAAATGAAAATAAATAAATTACAAATAATAATTTCATTTAATATATATACATGTAAAAAAATTTAATAAAAAAAATTACCCACACCATTTCACAGGCATTGTAGCTTGTATAATAAGAGAAGTGAATCCTTGCTATACAAAAATTAATTTTATTTTTTACATAAAATATCATTAAAATTATTCTTTTAGTTATTTTTATACGATTATTTATAAATTAAATTACATTTATAACATTTATTTGGTTATTATCCTATATTTATATTTTACATAGTAAAATTAATTTTAAATGATAAATGCGCATGTAAAAAAATATAATTATAATAAAAAATTTGTAATTCTAACCTTGTAAATTTTTATATCTAAATAACGATGTTGTTTAATTTTTTTTCCTTTGTTGTAATTAAATAATAGTAGCAATATTTTATTTATTTTTACAATATTTTATTTATGCTTATAACTTTTTGCTAGATGAATTGCTGTCTTTAACTGAAAAAAATGAAAATTATATAAAATAACTGCTTGAGGGATTTAGAAAATTAAGAGATATTTTTATTTAATTTATACTTTTTCTTAGATTGTATTATTCTAAACTTTAGTTTTCATTTAATAGTTATTACCATATTATAATTATTTATTTAATGAGTAAAAAATGTTTTTATAACTTCTCAAAAAATATTTTTTAATAACTATTTGATATTTGAAATTTCTATTTAATTTTCGTTTAATTTTTTTGAGATTTCATATCAAAATTCATTATTTTTAATTATTTTAAATTTAATTGATGTATTTAAAGTCTGATCAACATCCTAAATTTTTATTTTTAAGGTTTAATATTTATTTTAATACACAAAAATTATTTTTATGAGTTTTAAGTCCTTCCCAATTGAGGAAAAAAAAAAGGAAAAAAAAAACATTAAAAGAAAATTAGAAAGAAAAAAAAAAGGACTTTTTCATAAAAATTATTGGACTCCCTGTTAAAAAATTTTTTCAATATTAACATAATGTGTGTTTGATATAATTTCATAATTAAAATTTACATTTACTCATTTCTTAAACTACCTTTAAGATTAAAATTAAAAAATTATAATTTTCTACAAAATTCAAACAAAATCTTATATGTAATAAATTTATAGCAATTAATAAACATATAAATCAACTAACAATATAATAATAAGTATAAAATAAATTCACTTGTGTTATAATATAAGAAATTTATATAACAATATAAATAGTGCCATTATTAAGTGCATAATAAACTTAAATATTAAAAAATTAGAGAAAATATAAAATATCTTATATAGTTATTTGCACATGTTAATAGTTAATAGATAGAAAGCTAATTTGTGGTTTTCATTTTCTTTTAAAATATTTCCTTAATCCAACACAAATTTATCCTATATTAATTATGATGCACTATCTACAATAACAAGACATGTATTTGCTTCTTGGTGTGACATAAATGGGCACCTTAATTAATTTTGAGTAGAATTGATATATGGTTAAACAAAAGATGGAGTGGGAGAAATTTTTTAAAAGGGTATTTTAGTTCATAAAATGTTATATAAATTTTGTGGAATTTAATTTAAACAATTCATTTTACCCATGCTTTACATAGAATATTTATTATTTTACTTTAATAATATAATTTAATATATATTTCTCTATATTTTATGTTTTCATAATCATATTATAAAATTTTATTAATAATAAAAGTTTTAGTTAATTGTAATTTTATTTTAAGTGCTAATATATATAATTTTTTAATAATAATTTATATAATTTTGTATTTGATAATGTATAATTTAATTCTAAATTTTCAAATAATTTCTTTGATAGATTATTTTATATTTTCTTTAAATTGGTTATGATAAATAAAATAAAAAATATAATTATTATTATTAAAATTTTTAAATTTTAAATATAAGAAATGTTTTTAAAAAATAAATGTTTAAATTTCATAAATAATTTTCTACTAAATAATTATTTAAATATATATTTTAACATTTTTTGTTAAAAAACAATTCACTCTTCCTAATCTAATTGAAATTTTAGTTAAATATTTTCTTGATTATTTTCTAATATAAGGTAAGAATTTAGCAGTTGAAATTCTCTCTCTCTCTCCCTCTCTCTCTCTATATATATATATTGGATTTGAATATTTTATATAAATAATAATTAAAATAAAATATTTTTAAATGATTAGATAAACAAATCATCTAATTTTTTTGTGTAATAAATATTTTTATATTTATTTTAAATATTTTTTATAAATAATAATTAAAAAAATAAGAAATTAGTTAAAATAAAAATTTAAATATTTTATATTATTTAAATTCTAAATATTTTATATTTTTAAGTAAAATCAACTTAAACAGATGACATAATTTTGTTGATTTATTTATATGCTTTCACTTTATATATATATATATATATATATATATATATATATATATATATATATATCTACATATTCTCAAAAAATGTGTGTATATATATATATATATATATATATATATATATATATATATATATATATATATATATATATATACTTTATATTCTAAATCTCAATTCTCTCAAATTGATTAGAATTTTTATCTAATATTTTAAATTTAAGTATTTTATATAACTAATAATTAAAAAGAAATATTTTGAATGATTAAATAAACAAATCATGACATATTTTTTCAATAAATACTTTTTATTTTTTAAATTTTAAATATTTTTTATAACTAATGATTAAAAGAAGGTAATAAAGTAGTTAAAATAAAAATTTAAATATTTTATACCATTTAAATTCTAAATATTTTATATTTTTAAATAAAATTAATTTAAATAGGTAACTTTTTTGCCAAGTCTCATATATATCAATAAATATTAACGTTAACTTTTTATCTTATTTATATATATATATATATATATATATATATATATATATATATATATATATATATATATAATTTAAATTTAATTTTTTTAAATTAAATATAAAAAATAAATAATTTAATTGAATTTTACAAAATTTAGTATTTTAAAATTAAACAAAACAAGGTGCAAGTCTTTATTATTGCGTGAGAAGGGGCTAATCTCGTTTAACTCTTGGATTGAAATTTTCAAATGGCATATGAGACAGGCCTGTGGGATTAGCTTTTCAAATGGTCTAATCATTTTATTTCCTTTCTTTTTGAAAAATTTATTAAAAAAATAATAATTTTTTTTCTTAAAAATTTTATTTTTTTTATGATTTCAATTATTCTTCTTTTATTAGTTTTTCTATCTATAAAACAAAACAGACTTAGACTCTAACACCGTATTTAGATAGGTGAAAAAGGAAGAACAAAAAAAAATAAGTAAGAAAAAATAATTTTAAAATTTTTTTTTCATTATTTAGATAATAGAAGAAAAATAAATAGGAGAATAAAAATAAATTTTATTTTTTTCTAATTATTTTTTTTAAATTAAAGAAAAAATAAGAAAAGAAAAAAAAGGTAGGCTTTGGTGTCAACCTTTTTACTTTCTCTATTTTATTTTTCACTTATCCAAATACAAAGAAAAAAAATAAAAAATAAAAAAAATTTTGCATTTTTATTTTCCATCCCCTCCTAAAATTTATCCAGTGTAATACTTTATTTGGATGATTCATGAAAAAAAAATATAAAAATTAAAAAAAATTAATGAATTTTGATTTAATAATATTATTTTTAAATTTTAATTAAATAAAAAAATTAGAAAAAGATTGTAAAAGGGTGGCATCATCGATTAAAAAAAAAAAAGGGAGATTCTTTGGCAGGCAGAGGAACGCCAAAACCAGAACTGAAAGACACAAGAGTACACTGGAATGTCGATGTCGTTTGCTTTGAAGCAACCGTCGTAGCGAAGACAATGGCCATCGCCACTGGAGTGATCCCTTTGAAGCTCATCACCAGTCGCAGGCTTCAACCTAAAACTCATACTCCAATTCTCGCTCAAAATCGGCCCTTCAAGGTCTTATGCTGTGTTCTTCACAATCCAAGCTCTCTCCATACTCATTGTCAGAAACTCGTCGATGAATTTGACCCTCGCATTCCTATAGAGAAAGCCCTGACTCCACCCAGCTCCTGGTACACCGACCCTTCATTTTACGATTATGAGCTCCATCGTGTCTTCTATGGAGGATGGCAGGCTGTTGGTTAGTTCCTTTTTTTTTTTTTTTGGAAAAGAGTCTCAAGTTGCTTAGAACATGTAATAACACAAGGAATTTGATAATTTGTTATGATTTTATCAAATAAGGCAATTTAAGACTAAATTCAATTCAAATCTTGATTGGGTTTGCCTTGTATTTTCATTATGCATAGAGTCTTCAACTCCTAGCGATTAGCATACATCAAACATATCATAACACAGGGGAAGTGGAATCTTAGTTACCAATTTTTGGGTTGTATATTGAATTTCAGGATACACTCAACTGATAAAGGATCCTCGTGACTTTTTCACTGGAAGGTACATTTATATAGGTAGAAAAATTAGTTCTTTTTATTTTTTTTTTAATTTTTCTTGCTTTCTTTCAGTATGCTTACATCTGAATGTTGCTAATCATTCGGGCTCCATTCGGTTCTTAGAAGAAGAAAGGGAAACGCTTGAATATGACTTCCATTTGTATGCATTTCAACATATCTTTGTCCCCTTTTTTCTTAGAACCTAATAGAGGATCTGCTTTGGCAGAATTGGAAATGTATAATTTCTTGTGTGTAGAGATGATGATGGCAAGGTTCATGCTTTTCACAATGTGTGCCGCCATCTTGGCTCTCTTCTTGCATGAGGAAGTGGGAAAAAGCCTTGCTTTGCATGCCCTTACCATGGGAGTTTACTCGTGCTGCTTCATGCAAACATTGTGGAATTCGCTCAGCCCCTTTTCTTGCATTTTTTTTTTAATCTTGATTGTAGACAAAGAATAGTATAGGTTCAGCTTAATATATATATATATATATATATATATATATATATATATATATATATATATATCTTGCAATAATGCTTTGTGATTCACCATGTTGTTAATAATGAGTATATGGCAAATTCATATCATAAGTAAATGATGTTCAAAGTTTAACGATCAGGATACATGGGTTACAAGACCTCATATTGTGGAGAGATGCATTCGGTGGAAAAGGCTTGTGACATGTCATATGTCTTGCTCCTTCCATTTTTCCAATTGTACTAGGGAAAATATATATATATATATATATATATATATATATATATATATATATATATATATATATATGATCATTGCCAAAACATCATGGTTCATCTTAGATTAGGAACAACTTTTAGAACACTGTTTAGTTGCTAAATTTTCTAATGTTGCTTATGTAGTTGAATTGGATTGATGAATTCTAACCTCAACTGCTACATCATCTAACTGGTGGGAGCAATGTTAGGCTGTGCTACTGTGGTATTTGGTTTTTTTCTTGATCCATTTTCTATCATACATTTTCTTTTCCTCCAGCCAAGCTTTACATTATTCACTAGCAGTCTAGCGCATGGTATATGACTGTTTACAACCTTTCATGTCTCTCGAATTTAAGAATTTAAGAAGTTACCATGGGTAACATCTCGTGTTCTTTTCATTTCATTCCCCAACCCCACCCCCTTAAACCATAACTTCATAACTGAAGGAATTGAGTTCACTTTGCATATAAATATACTGAAGTTTAGCATTACTATTCTTATAATAAGCTATTTCAGGGTTTTAATGTGTGTCCATTCTTTTTATGCAGGCTTGGACTTTTGGTTTAGATGGAGCACTTCTTAAAGCAACAAGAATAACAGGGATGCAAAATTTCAATGTAATTGTATGCCAAAATGTTATAGTAGTAATCAATTTCCATTAATGTATGGCAATTTTAGAATCATTGGATAATTTAGTTAATTTATCTTGCCTTGGAGAATAGGAGTTTGGGCTTACTCCACTAAATGTAGCTACTTGGGGGCCATTAGTTCTTCTCAGTGAGGTCAGAGTGAATTCAACTCATCAGGAAGTTGATGGCAATATGGTGGAAAATGAATGGCTTGGTAGCTGTTCTGATACACTGGAAACCAATGGAGTTGATTCTCCTTTGAGTTATGTTTGTAGACGTGCATAATATTGAATGTAACTGGAAGGTAAGATGCTTAAATATAAGTGTACTGAATTTCAGCATCAGATTTTAATAAAAATAATTTTAGACAGGAAACCCTTTATGCAAGGTGAATATGGGCCCTTCCAGTTCCCTTTATGTTTTCTTGCAGTGAATTAATTCATCTATTCCTTGTCCTTGGCAATGAGCTAACTCTACAGTAGACTTAAGACACTGAAATTAATATCCATTAATTGCACTGTATAATTTAATTTCATGGACTGCTGATTCCCCTTCCTCCTTTCAGGTGTTTTGCGACAACTACTTAGATGGTGGCTACCATGTCCCATGTGCACATAAAGCTTTGGCATCTGGTTTGAAGCTTGATTCTTACTCCACCATAGTACGCATCTCGTGCTTCCTTGTCATTCTTGAACATTTTGTTTTTGTTTTATCAATTGTAGCATTTGATTATGATAGATCTAGAAGACTGCCATGACTTTCGCTCATGGTCATTGAACTTATCTCCAATTTCAACATTGTCACTGAATTTCAATTTGTATGATACAGATCACCCAAATTTAAGTTGATTTGATAAATTCATCAGTGCTAGATTTTGATAAAATATAAATAATATTTTTGTACATGATAACCAAGTAAAAATTTTCAAATATATTTTTGTAAGCTCAGAGCTATTATATTTTATCATCACATAAATAATTTGGCTAAATGTCTACAAAAATTTAGTAGAAGCAATCTTATTGAATCAAAATCAAGGTTTGAGCAATTTTGCTAATACAAATTGAAATTCAGTGACAAAATGACTTTTATTGAAATTAACCCAATTTATTACATAAAAGCATCATATATATTATTTTTTTTATAATTTCATTGTAAGTGCCACCTAAATTACTACTTTTTTTGAGATAGATATACGAAAAGGTCAGTATCCAAAGATGTGAAGGTGGCTCAACTAGAAGTGAAGATGATTTTGGTCGGCTTGGATCAAAAGCTTTATATGCTTTCGTTTATCCTAATTTCATGATTAACAGGTACATAATTGGGTGGAAGTTGTAATAATGACTGGTTTATTTGTTGTTCCCATTCTTTTGTATGCTGAACCATTTCTGGGTTTTACAGATATGGACCTTGGATGGACACTGACCCTGTGCTTCCCTCTCGGACCCATGAAATGCCAAGTGATATTTGACTACTTTATTGAAGCTTATCACAAGGTACCATCTCAAGTTTACTAATTCTGCACTGTGTAATATTTAAGATCTATAAATATTGTGACTACCTCTCTCTCTCTCTCTCTCTCTCTCATAGATGCTAAACTGAGTAGTTGCTTTGGTTTTAACCAATAACACATGCTCAAATTGTTGTCACTTCTGCTGTAGAGAAGAAGTAATTATACAGAGAAGCGGTTGTTCCATCTAGGATCCTGCATAGAATGGCAACCCAATAATGAATGGGCATGTATACATGGATAGGTTTACATGTATACATGGTTGGGTCCCAAAAATTTTTAACCACATTACAATTTTTTTTTATTAAAAAATAGTAACTACATTTGCGCATATGTCTAACTACTATTGGGTTGCCATTTCAGGTCAAATGCTAACATGGAATAACCGCTTTATTATATAATTTCTCGTAGAGAAGGGCATTTTATGGATTTTTCCCCTTGTTTTATTTGTCAAAAAATAAGTATTCAACGATGTTCTATGTTCAACCTAGCATGGATTAAATATTTGTTTTTCATTTGCCAAGGACAAAGTTATTATCTCTTGATCAAAGTTATTATCTCTTGATTTGTTGGCATGTGTGCTATTAATTACTGAATGTAATTAACAAGAATCCATTCTAATGATATCTGTATTAATATGTGTCCTTAGGATGACAAAGCTTTCATTAAAAGGAGTCTAGCAGATAGTGAAAGAGTACAGGTACAGATAGACTACAGTTCTTTCTTGTAAAATTACTGGCTATGTTGCAGATCTTTTAGGTTTCTTACATGATTTGCAGATAGAGGATATTACGCTTTGTGAAGGCGTTCAGAGGGGGCTTGAATCTCCAGCATATTGTAGTGGTAGATATGCTCCCACAGTTGCGAAAGCTACGCATCATTTCCACCAATTGCTTCAGGATAATATTAAAATGTGAGTGTCTTGATGCCTTAATCACAAGTTTCATGGGTTCAAGGTTTGGTTAATTCAGTATGAAGTACAGTCATGCACTCACAAGATTAGGCAAGATCTTCAAGTACTCAATCCCCCCACTTTTTGTGCATGAAATATCAAATACATCAAGTTCTTGGTACTTGGTTTTATACAAGCGATTTGAATTCCCCATCGATTTTATTGTTGATACTATATAAGATGAAGACAATCAAAATAATTGCAAGTAGGGTGTGCAATCGATTTTTTTGGTTCCAAACCAAACCCAATCGATCTGTATCAAAATCTTATGAAATGAAAATAGGTAGAAGAATTGAATCAAATTGAATTAAATTGGTTTAATTCGGTTTAATTCATCATTTTTTTAATCGAACCCAAAAATCACAAAAGTTTCAATGGGTTTGTCAATAGTTGAACAAAACCCAATAATCACAAACCACTGAAACCTAGACCAAATGACAAAGGAATCGTTGAGAGAGAGAGAGAGAGAGAGGCTAGACGATGTCAACGAGACAAGGAGCAAAAGGCAGGGGTGAGGTAGAGAGCGAGGGTAAGAGAGGCTGAGTGTTGGTGAGACAGATAGAGACAGTGAGGGACAAGGTGAGACAGATAGATCGAGGGTGAGGGAAGCAGTTAGACAGTTGATAGGGAGGGAATGAGGCAATTGGATGTAGACAAAGAGTCAAGGGCAAGGGACGAGGGTGGGTGAGGGCGGCAAATACAAGTCTATAGAGTAGAACAATTGATTCAATTGAAGATGGAGACTTAACACTACGACAAGGCCTATTGTGGCTGGGCAAACATGGGGCTACACTTAAGGTTTAAGCTCACTTATGGGTTTTAAATTTTAGTTGGTTCACTTAGTTTGATTTTTTGATTAAACAAATTAGACCAAATTGAACAACTAAAACTTCTTAAAAAAATGAATTAAACCAATATTAATAATTAAAAAAAAGACAGAATTTGAATTAATCTAGTTCAATTTGATTAGAATAAAAATCTAGAGATCCCTAATTTGTAGCATCTTTCATGCTCTATGTAGTTTGGTTACATTAAGGTCCTGTTTGGTAATAGTTTTTAAAGTAACATTTAGTACTTTGACTCCTTTCTTATTTATATTGTTCAGTGGCATAGTATTAATACTAGCTTTTAGAAGTTGAGGGAGTGGTTCATGAAAAGTTAACTTCTATATTTCAAAGGTTGAGTGATCGTTTTGACTAGGGTCAATAATAAGATGATACAACTATTTTTATATTTAACATTTAATTTAACAATTATTTTGACCAAATACTTCTGCTTTAAATCAATATATAAATAGCTAGCCATTAATATCTAACAATTAGTAAAACAACTGATAGCTACTAAAATAGCTAACAAGTATTAAAACAATTAATATTCCCGAACAAGGCCTAATCATTAGTTGGATATGTAGATAAATTGTTTCACTATGCTTTGTTTGGTTTGTGAAATAGTATATGAAAAGATGGGAATAATATCAAGAAATAGCTATTTCATTATTTTAATATTTTTATGAAAACTTTTAAATGGAATAATTATTATCTTTCTACTGTTAAAAAAAAAACATTGCCATTGTATAGAATATATATTCTTCTGAATTACAAATTTAGTGAATGATAGCTAATATATTATATTTAATTTCCATGTTATTTAATTCTACAATTAATTCTACAAACTAAATAAAGCTCCGACCATTTCATGTGGGTAGGAATGGAAGAAAATCATATGGAATGATAATTCACTTGTTAATTTTAAAATCTAAGAGTAGTTCAAATGCACAAGTAATTTGTTAGGAGTTATTTCTACAAATTTTCTGATGTAGAGCAACAGAACAACAAAAGTTTTGAACCCACCCTTTTTCTATTTCCATTACAGAAAAGCATCATATCTGATTCTTTACACCAATTCCACATAAAATTTTAAGCTAAAAGAGTTGATTTTAACATCCAAATATTTTCTAAATATAAAAATTAATTAATCAAATAATAATCTTGATTAGGGTACATAAAATAAGATCTATAAGTTTGACAATCTCACGTCACATAACCCACTACCCACAAACATTTTTAATTCAAAATATAGTTTTTAAACCTGGTCTTATTATTGAACCAATGATGCCAAAAAGTTAAAGAGTTTAAAGTTCAAAGCAAAGTTAAACCAATATATTATTAAAAGAAGCCACATAGCACGTAGACAATAGGATTTTCAATTAGCTTCCTTCTATCAAAAAGATTTTACACAATAGTCTTTAGGATTAATCTCTATATTTTTGTTTTGTTTATTCTTTAGTCCTCTGAACATTTTAGGTATTAGTTTAAATTTTATTTAGTCTTTATAATTTTAAAAACACAATTATATAGTCACTCTTTTTTATAAGTGTTGAACTTTTTAGTTCTTGTAATAGTAATTTCTCTCTTTTAAATACATTGATTGACAAAAAACCTGATTTAAACTACAAAAAGGGACTAAAGAGTAGACGGAACAAAAATATAATGACTAATTAATATATTTAAAAAAAAAAAAAACTAAGTTGTCAAATTTGTTAAAATGAAAAAATTAAATAATAATTTTTCCAATATTTTTTAATTAGCCCATCTATTATAAGCCAAAGCCAAACAAGGATTTGGTAAGGCTCTAAATCTAGCCCCAATTCCTAAATTTTCAAGACAATTTTTGATGGCAATCCTTATTTTTCGTAGGCTGGACCTAGTCCATTGAAAGAGCTAAAGTAACTTTGATCGGTGTTAGAAATGCAAGCCCTGTAAAGAATTCCAAGACTTGAGAGATTATGAAGAGTTATATGACAAAGAAAATGAGTTGGAGTCTAATACAATGTGACAAATTCAAGAGCAACCTCAAACTATAAATACAAATAAATAATAACTAAATCTTAATTCTAAATTAATTGGAGTCGGTTATACGAATATTTTTTTGTCATTAAACTCTATCAGATATTGAATCTGCATCAATATCTAAAACCTATAAATATTTTCATACTATAAAATTATTGAGATCAGATCATTTAAAAAGTTAAAAAGAGATCTCAAAATTTATATGCAGATAATGTCAATGAAGAGTTTTAAGACTAATTTGTTCTAACAATCACATTGCTTGTTAGTTTTTGTTGCAAACCGGCTCAATATAAGTCTTTGTATCCTGCAATTTTATGTTGCTGTATAATTAAAACACTTTCTATTGAGAGTCATTTAAAAGAGAGGAAACTTTCCGCATCGTTAAGATTCTAAAGTATTTGAACAACATTTGGATAGGCCTCTACAAATTGAGAGCATTTCCTTCACTGTATCAAAGAAACTGCAAGCCTCCAGAGATCAAGAAAACTGAATAAAAATTCCTCTACAGGCCTAATACCACAATGATAGAGAAGGAAAACTCAACTCAACTCAATTCAACTCAACTAAGCCTTTATCCCAAAGATTTGGGGTCGGCTATATGGATTCGCTTTCTCCACTCTAAACGATTTTGGGTTAAATCCTCAGAAATGTGTAATGCTTCTAGGTTATGTTGTACTACTCTCCTCCAAGTCAATTTAGGTCTACCCATTTTTTTCTTTCTATCCTCTAACCTAATGTGCTCTATTTGTCTAACTGGAGCCTCCGTATGTCTACGCTTCACATGACCAAATCATCTCAATCTCCCTTCTCTCAACTTATCTTCAATTGGCACCACTCCTACCTTTTCTCTAATACTCTCATTACGGACTTTATCTAGTCTAGTATGGCCACTCATCCACCTTAACATTCTCATCTCTGCAACTCTTATCTTAGACGCATACGACTCTTTTAGTGCCCAACACTCACTACAATATAACATAGCCGGTCGTATGGCTGTGCGGTAAAATTTTCCTTTCAACTTATTGGGAATTTTACGATCACATAAAACTCCCGTGGCACGTCTCCACTTCAACCATCCGGCTTTAATCCTATGACTAACATCCTCCTCACATCCCCCATCTACTTGAAGGACTGAGCCTAGATATTTAAAGTGATTACTTTGGGACAGTACCACTCCATTCAAATTAACTCCTTCCCTATCACCAGTTTGGCCTTCACTGAACTTGCAATGATAGAGAAGGAAAGGAAGGGAAAAAATGTTGTAAGGGATGGCATTGAGATTCATTTGCGAGGGGTTGTAGTTAACGCAAAACCCTCGACTTTTAATGCTTTGGGGGATGGTGCATCATCAGACCATGTTTATACTATTATTCAATCAATCCTTCTCACATTTGGGAGCAAGGATGAAATGTCGAACTTCATTGGAAATGGCAAAGATTGGTTAACCAATGGTTCAAGTCAATCTGCCCTTGGAGTGAAAAACACCCAGTATGTTTGTTTGGATTCAATTGCAAAGAATACCGTTATCGCTTTGGCGCACACAGTTCTTTTCATGGATTTGCTCCTTTCTTAGTGATTTTACATACAAAAGCACATTAAGCATAAACTAGATATTTCAAGAGTGCTTATATCAACCTCATCTCTGAATTTCATTTACAAAATCATAGCAATTAATGTAGGAAACTAAATTTTCTATGACGGCTATTGAAGACAATTACGATGAAGCCCTCATCACCTCTAAAGTTCTGCCTATGTCACCAATGGTGAGTTCCTCGAGTGAGAGTTCATTCCCTGAAACAAATTTCATCAATGGCAATACTCAAGAAGAACGAGTATGATATTCCGAGTCACCAAGTGAGTGACGCCGAGTTATCTCATTCCTTATTAAAGGGAGACAGTTTTGAGGATTCCAAGAGTGGAGAGCTGCTGCATGGCCTTCATCCTATCTGTAACTAGTATGATGGTGTCTCTCCTGATGCCTTACTTGGTATCTTACTTGAGCTTCTGAAGAACCATAACAATTATGAGGCTCTCTCTCTTCCACCTCCCCTTAATTTGGAAGGTTGTGAGTTCGAGAGTCATGGTTGGGTTACTATAAGGAGCCCATGGGCTAACGAACTTTCACAATATAACGGGCTTCTACAAGAAAATCAAAACTCGGATCTCATCCCTTATAACAGCCCAAATCATAAAGAATATCTAGACATAAAATTTCAGGTGAGCCTCTCTTACCAACATCCATTTCAACTAATGAAAACCAAGGTATGCTTCTTTTCAAAACTTGAGCCTCTAGAATCCTCAAGCAGCGGGGCAAGAGTAAGCTTCTCTTTAATTTGCTAGATTTCTCACCCAAATTAAACAAGGGAGGCAAGAAGGGAAAGAAACAAATTAAAGTGGGTAGGACCAATTGAAAGGGTGGAAGTAGTTCTATTGATGTCTCCCTCAAACCGAATATGGAAATTATGTGACTGAATAACCAGACAAGAGTGACATCTATGGAGTTATTCTTAGGCATGCAAAGGACCAAACTTCTCGAGATGATGCAGCTTTGGATGTAAATTCTGAAGCAGCTATGTTGGAGATTGGGAAGCAGCTGGGTTTGACAAATTCTGAATCGGATGAGGCAACGTTGTTATTTTTCTTAAATAAGATTAAATCTGGTCAGGTTCATCTCTCTAGTGCCACAATTTGATTTGCTCTGTCATTGGGTGCCATTGGTCTTTTTTTCTATTTTGATTCTCAAGGTGTTGGAATCGACTTGTTTAAGGTATTATTGATGTGTTACATCTGAGTCTTCTACTTGGTGTTAGAGTAGTAAAATTGGTTGTGGAATTTTTTTTTTTTTTTACTCAATGGTGAGTGGTGATTCTTTTCCTCAAGTTTCCTCAATTTTATTTACTCTATTTCTTCTTTGTTGGGACATGTTTGCTAGAATATCTAGTTCTGATTTGAGGTGAGCTTGAATGTTTGCTGTACATTTCACTCCTGTTCACTTTGGGAAGTGTTCTTGCTTCTTGCTGGTTCAATTGTTCAAGGTCCAATGTATTTTTCCTTTTCTTAAGGAGAATCACATCGTGGCTGCTGTTTTTTCAGGCTAAGCCAACCTTTTTTCTTGAGGAAGTTAAGATACATCTGCTATGTCTTTCAGTTTTGGGGTTGAGTTTTGTTACCTTTGCTGTTATCTTGTCATTGATTACTTTATCTTCTCTTGGATCCAGTGTGTGCTTTGTTTTGACTTTTTATCTCATTTTGTTTTGCTGCTGGCTCAAGCTTGCTCTGTGTACTTTTATTTTATTTTTTTATTGAAATTAATAAAATATTTTAAAAATTGGACTTAATGCTGTGAATGAATTTTTTTTTTTTTTTAAATCTCTCTCCTCATCTCTTCTTCTGTAAACAACACCTAAATCAAAATCTCTTTGCATCAAAGATTACAAATGCAAGAGGGAGATTTAACTATGCAATAATAAAATTTTCTAACATGTTCAATTTCAATCATGAAATACACAAATACATTTCAAAATTTTAATGAACACTATTATCAAAAAGTCTACAAAATTTTATAGAGATATCTAAAATTGTAAAGATAAAACTGGTTTACTTGAATGATATACTCAACTAAACAATTGATTTGGTGACTCACTCCTGGGGGTAAATTTCAATAACTATTCATGAACTTATATTGTTGTAATATTACAGTCCTTAAACTTTAAAACGTAACATAAAATTTCCTAAACTTTCAAATTTTGCACAGTAAAATCCCTCTAACTTTCAATTACTAATTTTTCAGTTAAAAACTGATGTGAACAGCTCACGCAATGCTCTTAGTCAACATTTCTCTCTCCTCTCTTATTTAAATTGTAAAATTATTCTCTCTACACCTGAAAAATCATTCTGTTTACAGTGAGAAAAATGATTCAATTTACACATAACTTGAGAGAAAAAAGAGAAATATTGACTAAGCTTCACGCTAGAACTGTTTAGGCTAGCGTCTAACTGAAAAATCGACAATTAGAGGTTAGAAGGATTTTACTGTGTAAAATTTAAAAGTTGAAGGGGTTTTATGTTATATTTTTAAGTTAAGGGACTATAATGTTATGCTAGATAAGTTTAGGGACGGTTGTCAAAATTTATCCCTCACTCCTGCCATATCTAACAACTATAGCTAACCTTTCCAAACTGTGGATTGCATCTTCAAGTAGGTTCTTTAAGTGTTGTATTGCTTCGAATAGTAATAGACATAAGTCTTGATATGAGTTACATGTTAATCGTATAAACATGTAGACCCATAAACTCAGAAGTAACGCCCCAAAGATGAGAACAGGAATCCAAACAAGCTGCACAATTGCCAGAGAGCCCATCAGGAGATGACTAAAACTATTATTTACTAATTGAAATGTACTTCCTGAAAGCCTCTTCAACTCATCAAATGCTTAGTGTAGCAAATGGTAAAGATCTTAATATGAGTTCCAAGCTACCCATTTAAATATGCAGGTCCTAAGCCTAGAAGAAACCATCTGAAGCTTGGGACTAAGATCAATACAATTTTATTTGCAAGCTTTGAGTATATGTTCAATAGCCAATGCTATTTTCAAACACATCCTGGGAATGAGATGGGTATTTTGCTTTGATGAGGGAGATAAGTATTTGTATTATGTCTACAACTTAGATACTGTAATTAAATATTTCAAAATTAGACTTGATGCTGTTGAAAAACATTAATAAAAAATTCTCTCCCTCTCTCTATCTCTTCCTCTACAAACAACACATAAATCAAAATTTCTCTTTGCATCAAAAATTACAAATGAGAGGGAGATTTAACAATGCAATAGACAAATATTCTAACATGTTCAATTATGAAATACATAAATAAATTTCAAAATTGCAATGAAAACCTTTTCAAAATTTTACAACTAAGTATTATTTCTGCAACTCAAGTACATTAATATGGGCTAAACTATCATATTTAAACCATTAAAATTATTGCTAAAATCATACATTTTATATGAAAATCTAAAATTGTAAAGACAAATAAGGTTTACTAAAATGATATACCTAACTAGACAATTGATTCAGTGGCTCACTCCTGCCTGCGATATAGCCTTTGGATTGCATCTTCAGCTAGCTTCTTTAAGTGTTGCAAATCTTCGCCTACTAATAGATATAAGTCTTGATATGGGTTGTGTGCTACTCATATAACCAAGTAGACCCATAAACTCAAAAGTAACACACCATAGGTGAGAACATGAATCAAAGCAAGTAGCACAATTGCCATATAACCTAATAGGAGATGAATATTTCTAGCACATGTTTTGTAATTTGAGTTGGGATAGGTTTGGCGTTCACATTCAATTGCCATTGCTATTGCATAGTTGATTAGAGCGACCATCAACATCTTCATTTCCCAAGATAGATGTTTTTCGAGGGAAGCCAATATTTGAAGAGTAGATAATATTTCATCGCGTGTCCTGTTTTATATATATGTGCAAAAGAAAAGGGAGGAGGAGTTTGTTTAAAAATAGTTAGTTCAAAGAGTAACATGTAGGGATGAAACAAAAGCAATGAACAAAGTCTATATCTTCCGAAGGAAAACAGAAGCAAGCAACAGAAAGGTTCACGACACATTTATCACATTCAACATCAAGGTTCAAGCATCACAAGGCATAGATTTACAGCAAACGCATAAAAAAAATAGGAAATTTGATGTATTTACAGCAAAGGCCTAAAAAAAATAACAAATCTAATGTATTTAGCTAAATGCCAAAATGCAATATCATCAATTACAAACCTAAGAAATTAATAAACCATCAAGTCTTTTTAAATTTTACATGAATTAAAATGAATTATTGTATCTAGTGGAGTTATGTCAAATCAAAATTTTTATGTGTTATAGTATTAATTTGAGAGTTTTAGCACATGTTATCCTTTTAATTTTAGTTATAATTGATAATAACTTAAAAAATTATTATGTATACAATTGATAAAATTAAAACAGAAATTAAATCGAAAAAATAAAACAGGAAGTGAAATATTGAGAAGGGCCTAACTTGTTAAAACAGAAACTGAAATTGCATAAGAAATTAGATAGGGGAAAGAGATTAGTACACACATTTGGGTTGCCAAGGAAGCTGATGAAATAACCATATAGAAGTTGTGAATAGCGGTAGATATATCGCAAAATCCAAAGCCAGAGAGTACCTGTAATAATAAAAAAATTTTAAAAAATAATAAAAAAAAAACCTTAAATTTTTTGTAGAGACAGACCCAAGAGGTGGATGGCTGCCCATTTTTCATGCTTGGGTGCTGCATTTATAGAGTTGTCTTACCAACCCCTAATCATACCACGTCCACCACGTCAGAATCCAAAACGCACTGCAATATATCCTTTGCTTTACCAACGTTAGATTCTCCCAGGGCCTTTTAATGCATTTGAGACCTACGGTAAAAAAAAATATATATATATATATATATATATATATATATATATACTTAAGTACCATATGGTTTACACATTTTATTAAAAGGGGCTTAAGATTATTTTTTTGTACATAAGAATTTATAGTTTAACACCATTAGTACTTAAAGAATAAAATAACTAACGATATTAGATTTTTACTAATGTGATAAATATGCACTAATATAGCAATGATGTGGCAAAATGTGGCATGCCATCAACGCCCAAATTTTATTTCCATTGTATATTCAAACCCTTCGATCTAAATTTAAGTTACTTATTCGTTGTATATTCAATTCTAATTTAATCACAACACACCACACCATTTAATAATCTTTATAATAGATATAATAAAGTTGATCTCAAAATGGACTTATCACAATGTGACAAGTAGCACTCTATTATATTTTTCTGCATTTGTCCATTTTGCGTCTATTTCCTAATAATTTTACAGCTTTAATTAATGATATGTAGTGATATATAAATATTGATAGACCTATAAGGTATTTAATAAAAAAATAATAAAAATAGTTACAATTTAATTAATATTAGGAGAACTAAAGGTCATAGTTATAAACTAGCTTTATGCCCAAGTTATGCATGGGTAATTTATAATTTTTATTTTTTAATTTAATTTTTAATTATATTTTAAATAAAATAAATTATTACTATTAAATTAATTTTAAATTAAAATTTCTCTCTTATTTAATTTAATTTAAATAAATTTTTACTTATTATATTAATAAATTTTTAATTAATTTATGATGTAATTAATTAAAATACTTATTTAAATCTTTTTAAAATACCTATTTAATTCTTTTTATGCATATATTAATAGTGATTTCCATGATTATTTCATTCAAAATGTAATTAAAGTATTTTATTCAATAAATAATTTAAATTTCACGAAATTTTTAATTTTATATTATAATTTATGTAATTCGATATTTATTTTTCATAAATTACAAAAAAAATATATTATATTAATGAGAAAATAATATTATTTTAAAAATATATCAATATAATATTTTTTGTTATTAATATAATAAAAAAATATTAAATTGCTGGATTGAATTATTTAATTTTAATAATAATGAAAATATATAATATTATTATTAATTAAAAATAACATTCTATTGTATTATTTTTAAAATTACTATATCTAAATGTAATTTTTTTTATTAATCTAAAATATTTTTTATAAAATAATTATTGACAAAAATAATTATTATTTTACATAAATTTATAATATAAAATAAATACATTTCATAAAAGTTATAATTTTAAAATGTCATAATTTTTTATTATTGAAATAAATACTAAATATATATTATTTTTCAAAAGGCCGATTTCATAATTTTAATACTGTAATTTTAATTGTTCTTAATCATCTTTATTTGTAATTAAATTTTCAATATAATTATATTTACAATTTATCTTTAAAATTCTACTTTTATATAAAAATATAGTTGAGAGATAATTTATGCATTAAGATATAGTTATTTAATTAAAATTTAAAAATAATTTTATTAAAAATTAATTACAATAAAATATGGATAATCAAAATATTAATTATAATTGTATTTGATATATAATTATATTGAAATAAAATATTCAAAGTCTAAGCAAATTAAATAAGAAATTTTAGAAAATTAATAATTAAATAAATATTAATTAGATATATTTAAATAAATAAATTTTGAAAATGATAACTAATAACTCTCGGAAGAAATAATAAAAAATAATGTAAATCAAAAAAAGATTCGAGCACATTTAGATAAAACAAAAATACATAGTGAGAGGAGAGTACTAAATGTGTATCAAATGTCTCATAGGATACCATATATAGACAAACAAATGAAAACCATTTAAATAAAAAATAATTTATAACTAAATATTATTTAATTGAAAAATGGCAATAAAAGCATTCAAATTTAATTTTTTAAAAGTAAAATTTTTCTTATTTAATTGGCTATTTCAATTAAATGGCCATAAGTTGGCTATAATAATAATAATAATAATAATAATAATAATAATAATAATAATAATAATAATAATAAGTATTAATTAATTTTAGGAAAGTGAAATAAAAAGAATATTAAATTATTAACATAAAAAATAATACATACTAATTATAAATAAGTCAAATCTCTATATTTTTTTTATAACTTTTTATGTAGAGTACACTTTTTGTCTCTCAAAATTTTTAACAAAGATTTTATAATAAAAAATATAACAATATAATAAAAATATTTGTTAAAGATATGAAATAATTTAAAGTTGATTAAATTATATGATAGTTGTTTATGAGATCACAAATTAATGATATTTTTTTTAACTAATGGCCATCAATTAACTATTATTATTATTATTATTATTATTATTATTATTATTATTATTATTATTATTATTATTATTATAGAGGGTAACATTTGGTAAATAATATTTTTGCATAAATAAATTTATAAAAAAATAATATAAATAACTTTTAAATATTGTATTTAATTATAAAATGTCTTAATTTTTAAAAATCAAAATTAAAAAAATAATAATTTAAATTATAACTGTTACGGCAGCACTGCAAATAATAGTAATTAAACGAGAAATAAAATAATGATAATAATTAGTATTTATAAAACAATATAAATAATTTTTACATATTGTATTTAATTACAAAATTCTTAATTTTTAAAAAATAAATTAAAAAAATAATTTAAATCATAAATGCTGAGATAATATTGTAAATAATAATAATAATTAAAAGAAAAATAAAAAATTAAATAATAATTAATATAAAGGAGAGTATTTATGATTAATTATGAAATTAAAAATTAATGATAAATTTTCTTCAAACTAATGACTATCAATGACCTTTTATTATTATTATTATTATTATTATTATTATTATTATTATTATTATTATTGAAGGTAATATGTGGCAAATAATATTTTGTATAAATAAATTTACAAAAAAAATAATATAAATAATTTTTAAGTATTACATTTAATTATAAAAGGCCTTAATTTTTAAAAATCAGATATAAAAAAATAATAATTTAACTCATAAATGTTAAGATAGTATTGTAAATAATAATGATAATTAAAAGAGAAATAAAAAATTTAAATAATAATTAATATTTATAAAATAATATAAATAATTTATAAATATTGCATTTAATTATAAAATGTCTTAATTTTTAAAATTAAATTTTAAATAAAATAATAATTTAAATTATAAATGTTAAGATAGCATTTTTAAATAATAATGATAATTAAAAGAGAAATAAAAAATTAAATAATAATTAGTATAAATGAGTGTATTTATCGAATGTGATATGTAGTAAATTTTTTAAGGAAAGTGTCACATCATTTCCCATAAAATACCTTCCTAATATATATATATAATAATTATATATTACAATTTTTAGGAAATATAGAAAAATAGTCATTAATAAATTTAATTAAAAATTACCAATTGGTATAAATATGATAGATTTAAAATCTTATATTCTCTTGAATTTGTTTTATAAAAATCTGGATTACCACTTTATTAGAAAGTGAAAATGCAATATATATAAAATTAATATATGCTTTTATTAGGTAAAATTAATAAATTAGTCTAATTAGCTCTTATTTTTTCTTATATTCAATTAAATTGAATTTTTTAGGTATTTATAATAATAATAACAATAATAATAATAACCATTTATTATAGTATTAACGTGCAATAATTAAATAATTTATAACATATATATACATAATTAAAAAATTAATAACTTAATTATAATTCAAAGAAATTGTATAATTAATTAATAAAAAATAGAACTCGAAGTGGGAGCTTTATATATATATATATATATATATATATATATATATATATATATATATATATATATATATATATATATATATTCTCTAAATAATAATAAAATAATATAATATGATTAATATTAATATTAATTATTTATTGATTCTACTATAAAGAATATCAAAAAAATAATGAAAATCGAAACGTGTAAATTTCTTGTTTTTCATAACCATGAAAATAAAATTTTATTTATTTTTTCACAATTCATTTTATATATATATAGTATTCAATATATAATTGAAAATATGTTTTTATTAAGTATGAATTAAAATAAAATAAAATAAAAGTAAATTAAAATTATTAAATATATAAAAAGAAGAGAGGACAAAGTATTTAACTCCATATAATAATTTTTATAGTATAATTTTAAATTATTTTATTAATTTACGATGCATAATTCTTAAATTTTTATAATTAAATGAAATAATAAAAAAAATTAAGTGAAATTTATAAAATTTTTTAAACATATCTACTGTTTTAATAGTTAACCATAAAAATTGTAGTAATAATAGTAATAGTAAAGATATTTAAAAAAAATTAGAATTAAATAAAAATGGAATTAAAAACTTAATATAAAAGACATTAATTACTATAATTGTTAATTATATTTAGAAAATTAAACTACATAATAATTATATATTACAACTTTCAGGAAATATAGAAAAATAGCCACCAATAAATTCAATTAAAAATTACCAATTAGTATAAATATGATAGATTTAAAATCTTATATCCTCTTGAACTTGTTTTATAAAAATCTGGACTACTCTTTATTAGAAAGTAAAAATGCAATATATATAAAATTAATATATATTTTTATTAGGTAAAATTAATAAATTAATCTAATTAACCATTAATTTTTCCTATTTCTAATTAAGTTGAACTTTTCAAGTATTTATAATGATAATAATAACAATAATAATAGCTATTTATTATAGTATTAAAGTGTAATAATTAAATAATTTATAACTTATATATATATATAATTAAGAAATTAATAACTTAATCATAATTTAAAGAAATTGTTTAATTAATTAATAAAAAATAGAATTCGAAGTGGGAGCTATATATATATATATGATTTTCTAAATAATAATAAAACAATATAATATGATTAATGTCAATATTAATTATTTATTAACTATTCTAGAAAGAACATAAAAAAATAATGAAAATTGTATATTAATGTAAATTTCTTGTTTTTCATAACTATGAAAATAAAATTTTATTTTATTTTTTCATAATTCATTATATATATATAGTATTCAATATATAATTGAAAATATATTTTTATTACATACGTGTTAAAATAAAATAAATAAAAATAAAATAAAATTAAAATAAATTAAAATTTATTAAATATATAAAAAAGAGAGAGGACAAAGTATTTAATTCCATATGATAATTTTTATATTATAATTTTAAATTATTTTATTAATTTTAAGATGTAAAATTCTTAAATTTTTATAATTAAATGAAATAATAAAAAATTTAAGAATCATTAAATGAGAAATTTATAAAATTTTTGAAACATATATGCTATTTTTAATTAATTAGCCATAAAAATTATGGTAATAATGGTACTAGTAAAGATATTTACAAGGAAACTAGAATTAAATAAAAGATGAAATTAAATACTTAATATAAAAGGCAATAATTACTTATATTAATTACTATAATTGTTAAATATAATAATTTTTATATAGTAGGCGCCAAATTACAGCACTAAAGTTTAGAATGCCACATGACAAAAGCAAAGGAAATAGAAATAAAGTTGTAAATAATAATAATAATAATAATAATTATTATTATTATTATTATTATTATTATTATTATTATTATTATAGAGGATAACATGTAACAAATAATATTTTTACATAAATGAATTTATAAAAATAATAATATAAATAATTTTTACATATTACAATTAATTACAAAATATCTTAATTTTTTAAAAATTAAATTTTAAAGAAAATAATAATTTAAAATCATAAATATTAAGATAGTATTGTAAATAATAATGATAATTAAAAGAGAAATAAAAAAATAATATTTAGTATAAAGAAGAGCATGTATGGAAAGTAACACATGGTAAACTTTTCAAAAAAAAATACCACATGTCATCTCCTTGGAAACACCACTCTACTTTATATATATATATTAAAGCAATCTTTTTATTTTCCACTATAATTAAAATATCATGTACTTAATTCTTTATAATAAAAGAAAATTATAACCATAGTTACAATTTAATTAATACTAAGAAAATTAAAAATCACAATTATAAACTATATAATGCAAATAGAAGATATAATGTCTAATTAAAGTTGTCGCGACTTGATCCTATGAGCCGGACCGACACTAGGACCTAGGCTGGCATAAAGCCCCCAAGGCCCGTAGTAAGCCTTACTGTTCCTAAATCCATAACCAATGCCCAAAAACAGAGGCCCAACATGTAAATAAAACAAAAATAAAATAAAATATTTTTATTCGGGTCAACCCAACCCAATGACCATCCAAAACTGAAGTCAGGGGAGCTCCTCTCAACCCTGATACCATCATTTATAAATTGTTTAAATATCATATAAATCTTTATTTATTAACCTCAAGAATTTAAATTAACACAATTCCTAATAGAGTCCATACTACTGCTAACACATGCGGAGTTTTAGATTTCAAATTTAGAAAATAATAAAATAATTAGATAACTAATGTTAAACCTACGAGGAAGAAAACAGGTTACTCTGACAAAAAACTCCTCCTGTAGCCTGAAAAATAGGGTGAACAAGAGTGAGCATTCGACTCATAGAGTAAGATATTTATTTTACATATAATTTCTATAACTATCTAATTCTAATGCATCCTTAGAAATAAAATGCATCATTTTCATACAAGTCAAACAAATCATATTAAGTCACATCAAGGATAATTTGGAGCACTCACGCAATCTTGTCAAGTCCATACTCACGCATACATATATGGGGAACTGATCTCCCTACCCAGCTCTCTTAATCAAAGACCTGCCAGCGAGATCAACTTGAGCTGGACTTTTGCTTAAGAATCTATATGCGGGGCCCAGCGAGATCAACTCAAAGTCGTGCCTACCCCGACTTATCCATAATAAGGATCGGGTCCCAGCGAGTCAAGCTCCAGCCGCGTTTACCCGTACTACCCATATCCATATACTTCACATACACACCAACTCATACACACAGCTCTAAATTATCAAAACACAGCAACCAAAGTAATATCATCATGATTAAATGCAAAACAGAGTATGCCTAATATTTAACTACATATATATAAGTATAAGTGATGCATGAGCATGCCAGAAATATAATAATATTAAAATTATAAATAAAATAAATATCTACTTACAGTACACCGGGAGCTATTGTGGCTGCTGGGTGGAGGAAAATAGTTGACCTTAATCACCTAAATAATTATATTGTAAATTTATTAATACTAATTCAAAATAAGACTCTAAAGAGACAATAGACAGCCTAATTTATGCCGAAAATCTAGCAGAGTTTCCCTTATACTTAGGACCTACCCAACCTGCAAAAAGATCCAAATAATACTTCTAATTCACAAATTTTCACAATCACATCTCATCAACATCACATGGCCCCTCGTGGACCCTCCAAATCAGACAATAGCCATGAACTTGAAAAATTACGTTTTAGTCCCTATAATTAACATTTTATAAAAATCCACTCAAACAAGCTCTAAAAATTATAAAATTTTGCCCCGCTGTCCTTAATAAGATTATAAAGCTATTGCAAAATGAATTGTAATTTTCTAATCACCCATGAATATTTTATGAATTTTTTATTCAAGAATATTATTCAATTCCATAAGTTTCCAACAGTTAACATATTCTTAATTCAACCCAATTCAATATTTACATATTTAACTCTCCATTCTCAAGCTTCAACCAATTATATAAAATTTAAATATCATAAATTCAGATAATCTTATATGCCCATATGCTAAAAATCTAACTAAAACCCATATATATTTTTCAAAAATATTCTATAATCACTCAAAAATTCAACAAACACCGTAGAATATCTCCAAATAATTTTTCTTTCATCATAAATTTTTCTTAGATTTTGTCTCCAATTTTTCCTATTTAAGAAACACTGTATTTAAGCACCATAGACTGAGAAATAAGGAAAATAATCTTATCCAAAATTTATCTGTCTCAAAATTTTTAAAAATTTATGAGGAAGCCTCTGGAAGTTGAATCATCCCCAAAGCTCACTGGAACCACCGCGCACGATGGCCGACCGCCGGTCGCCCACAACATCTGCCCTCTCCTCCTCCTGAGTCTATAAGTGGTCTCGGATCGTCGATCCAACAGTCGGATCACTATAAATCTAGTCAGAAAGTAAAAAAAAAATGATTTTTCTCTCTCTTCGGTTCTCTCTCCTCCAGCTACCAAACGGAGCACCATTGGCCCTATTTGAAAGCTCACATTCCTAGGAGTCTCTAGCAACTTGAATCACCGAAAAACATTGCCGGAATAGGAAGATATGGCCTTTTGAAGTTTCGGGTCTCATTTCTCTCTCTTCGTGTTCCCTTGTCGGATTTTCATCGTCTGACCGTCCATGGAGGGTCACCAGTCACCGCTGATCATCTAAAAGGGTCGTTGCCAATGCTAGGATGGTGGGTGATCGGAGAAAGAAATAAAGAAAGAAAAAGGAGAGAGGGAAATTAGGGAGAGAGAGAGGGACCTGCTCACTGTTGCAATTTGACTTTTTCTCCTTTTTTTATTCTTTTTTTTTTTACTAATCCATTACCTTTGTGCTTTGAATCTGGATGTGTTTCACGTCCAGATTCTCTTCTAATTATATATATATAAAATAAAACTTATATTATAACATATGGTATAGTCTAAATAATTATATATATATTTGAGATTTTTAATAATATTTACTCAAGTTTAAAAATAGTAAAATATAATTATGAGCTTAAAAATATCTCAACCAGACCAAAAAAGTTAAAATAAAAATATAGGGTTGGATTTCTTTATTATTTAATTAATCATTAATTCCAAATATAAATACTAAATAAATAATGATAATAATAATAATAGAAGTGCAAAAATTATAATGTTTTAAAAAAAAAGGTTATTACAATCTTCCCCCTTTAAGAAAAATTTGTCCTCAAATTTTCGAATAAACAGGGAATAAAGAAAAGAATGTTATCAGGACAAGTGCGTGCATTTACTCCTCCAGCTATGCAGAGACGGTTAAAACACTTTATTGCTCAAACTCTTCATATGCTATAAATCACATTCTAATGCTCTCTGATTCTACTGTAGTGTCCTAGCTGTCATCATCCATTCGTAGTGAAACTCTTACCTTTATTACTCGTTGACCTTTTTCCTAACATCTTTAGTATCCTCTATGCTCCCTCTATACTCTAGTGTAATAACTTGTAATATCTGTCTCTGTTCCATTATATTACAAATCTTTGGGGTGCAAGGATATGTCTTGTATTGTCTACTTTACAAAGTCTCGTAAAGTGCCCTTCTGAAATAACTATTTTTACACATATCTTACCCGAAGTCATCGCTGATTCTGTTGGCCATTGAAGCTTTAATAGGACTTTCTCCGAGCTAAAGCACCTATACTTCTTATTTCCGTGATATTATAAACTTCTCGCTTACTTCATGCCACTAACTAGGTTTTTATACCAATTTCTATCTATCTCATAGGTAACCAGTTGCATAGAGTTCCACCCCAATACTGAACATACATATTCCATCTACCAGTATTGGTGGATGGACTGGGTCTCTTCTCTGACCTGACAAAGCATAGGTATTCCCAAGCCACCCAGTCAATACAACTTATCATATCCTACTACCATTTATAGCAAATCACTCATCATGGTTAGATAGGAGCCCTTGAAACTATAAGTTCTACTTGAACTAACATGGCTGTGGAAAATGTGCGCTATGCTATAATTCTAGACAAGATATTTCATGTATTCATTCTCCTTGATATAGCCACATCTACTGCCCACATCTTTTTAAACTTTAGCTTCGAATTTACTCATCAACAATAATTTTATCTATTGAAACTCATCCACAAATAGTACTTCCTCCAGCTCATAGTTTAGAAGGGTTGCAAGCCTTGGTAACTAACTCAATTTACTTCTGTCACTACTCTGATCGTCCTTTCATACTTAACGTTAAGTACACACTTACCATCATTTCCTTTTTAAGAAAAATGTGTGCAGACTGGTGCCTACTAAATTCTTAAATATTGGATTGCCTCAACACAATCTCCTGTGCTTATGTAGTCTTCTAGAACTAAAAGCATGAGCTAAACTTGAAGAGAAAGAGAAAGAGAAAGAGAAAGAGAAATCTCCTCCTACAGTCCTTAGCGCACTGTTGTCTATAAGATAATGTCTAACCCATGTCTCTTGGTCTTCTTCTTAAAATTTCATCATTTCTTTCTATAAGATAATAGCTATAACAATCCTTCTGTTATACCACTGATTTTCCTGACACATCATCTTAAGATTTACCATTTCTACTCTACTCTATTTTTACCTTTTATGCCTATTTGAACCATGAGGTTTACTTTTATTTAACTTACTAATTATTAATTCACTCATTTGCCTGATAGAATAGTTCAAGACACCATTGCACATCCTATTAACTTTTACATGCTCTGGTTGCATTCCTCAACTAACTTTCCTCATACTATTAGAAGTCTAAATGAACTTATCCCATTGCTACCTACTTCATCTTGGGAACAGGAATAGACAGAGTTTGATCCATATCTTACAACTCTGAACTTTGTGTTCTGGCTCTTGACACTGCCCAAACTATGACCTGTTCTAAGTCCTACACTTCTGAATCCTATATCTTGACAACTATCCTCACTTATGAAATCTCGTTCTATTATTGGCTATTCGGTTTGCTCTTTAATTCATCTATTTTATCATACCTAAAATAGAACCTCGATTACTTTATTCCTTAGCTCCATGCTTCTTCTTAACCTGAGAGCTATGCTAGACAACTATACCTTTCAGTGTCTCTGCTAAGTCATCTTCACCTTTGTACTACTCGAAATTGGTCTTTCGACTACTCTGATTAGCACTTCCACTATCATTTGAATTTCTCTCATGTTATATCTGAAACCATCCAAATTTTATTTTCTATAATTCCTTTTATCTACTGACATTCTATGACTTGTTCTCATTGACTTGCAGTCATTGTCCTTTCCTCTGCTTAGCTATAAACTACCCTCTAATACTTCAAGGAGGGAATCTACAAGATCCCCTTTTTCCCTTACTACTCCAAAGCTTTGCATCCATCATGATATGATCTCTTATGATCCTTACAATGAAAATTTTACTCTCCCTAAGGGGGATACCTAAGCCACCATTTCCTATTACACTATAGTCACATTTAGGACATCATTCCACAGATCATTATATTAGTGGTACTCTTCTGTCTCTCTTGAGAAGACATTACCATACTCTATAGCATAACTGACTGCAAGAGACGTATTACCTCTACCGCATTACCATCACTGTACAAGGCTATCTACTTTCTTTTTATATTATAAACTTTCCTAGAATGACATTTCGCAGGCTACAGATATTATTCATAACCTCCAGTCTCTTTTAGGGAGTAGAATCATACTTATGCTCCATTGTCATACAAAGGAGATGCTATCTTCATTAAACTTTAAGCAATACGTCCACCATAACGCCAATACTACCAACGATCTCATATCGGAGACCAGATGATCCCACTAAGTAGGTTTCATCATTACATTGTAGCCATACTAAAAACCTCTAGTCTCGTGTCACTTATATTATAACTCTGTGCTTAAGTTAAGATAACTAAGTCACTGACTCTAGTTGCCACCCAACTGTGACCTTTCGATATCCTAACTTTAGACCCCTAACTAGGAGTTCCCAACTCCTCTGCAGATATAGAACTCTGGTCTGGCATATCTATACCAAACAGAGGCCATCTGCAAACATCCTCATCATGGAGCACCACGGGGAAGCATGCAGCTCTATACAATAATCCCATGTCGGTACTATAATCTGTAGCTTACAACACAAACATCGAGAATATTACATAGTTACTATGGTACGTCCCAACAGACTAGATTTTCCACTCTTTTATCTCCTGACTCCACTGATACCATGAACTTACTTTGACTGGCTATTCACTGATGACTGCCAGCAACGATATCCTCACTCCCATTTAGGGCAGCTATACTGCCAAAAATTACCTTTACGTCCTTGTGCCTTGCACTAGATAGGCACACCACTTGGACCCATACTGACAGAAACATAGTATTTCTTGGAGTACATATTTCCATGGCAGACCAGAATACGTTTGCTAAATCTATTTCACGTCACCATGTACTTCACAAAATCGAGGTGCTAAACTGAGGCACGCTTATACTACCCGAGGAATAACGCTGAATCTAGAAGCAAAAAATTACGGAAGAAGACGAAACAGGATCCTATACTCTGCATGTAACATCCTAACAAGACTCCTTTTACACTCCCAAGTATACTCTTTCCCATGAATCTTGAGCCTAAGTTCTGATACCAATATTGTCATGACTCGATCCCATGAGCCTGACCGGCACTAGGACCTAAGCCGGCATAAAGCCCCCAAGGCCTGTAGTAAGCCTTACTGTTCCCAAATCCATAACCAAGGCCCAAAAACTGAGGCCCAACATGTAAATAAAATAAAATATTTTTATTCGGGTCAACCCAACCCAATGACCATCAAAAATTGAAGTCAGGGGAGCCTCGCTCAACCCTGATACTGTTTGCTGGTTTTTTAACCCCGCAAGTGCACGGATCGCTAACAAGTAATAAAGTAGTGAGTGAAGTATCGTCCCACGAGAAATTTAGTTAGCAAGTACCAAGCTACACAGTAATGCTGACCGTTTAGGCTACTGGATATGTATGAAGAGTGAATTAAATCTATTTTGGATGGATGTTGAAAATAACTTTGAATAAAACTATTATTTTGGATGTTGAAAATAACTTTGAATAAAAGTATCTATTGAAGCAATTCAAGAATTTAGATTTCACACTGTAATCTTATTATGGATTTTAATATTGTCTATTCATTGGATTGAGGATCGTCACTTTGATGGAAATTAATCCTAAAATATCCTAGGTCCTCTCTCAAGGCACCTAAGGTGTGTTTCGATTAGAGCTAAACCCTACTTTTGTTGGTGATTAGTCCTAATAAAAAAACTCTTTAAGATCTTTGATTAATTATGGAACTCCACAAAGCTCATCAGCCTATCTCTAGGTCAGATTTTCTAGGTTCAAAATCCTGATTTTCTAATATTAATCTTCACCTTTTAGTCTTTCAATTAATATCTGTAATCAATACTAAGTGGGTACCAACACATAGCATGCATTAGGATCACAAGAAATTGAATCAAAGAACAAAACTCAAATCCGATAAATAAAACTCAATATTCATCCATAATAATAATTACGAGTGTTACTCTCCCAATTTCAGAATAAAGAAATTACTCACTCATGGTGAGTTTAACAAATATAATAGAAATAAAATAAAAGAACATGAAATATTCGCTTAAAGAAATAGAATAAAAGAACCGAAGAGAATCTACAGCTTTAATCTTGTGGAACTTCAGCTGAGGATTTCTCCTTGATGCCGATGCACTATTCTTCTAGACGACTGTGTGAAAATAGGGAAGGTGATATTGTTCGGCTACGATCCCCTTTCTGCTTTCTGTTGCTCCTATTTATAGAAAATGTTTAGGGTTAGGTTTTCAGAGTCCTAGCTACATTAGAAGTCTCTTTTTTTTCTGTCAAAAACTGGTGCTGGAGCCAAATCAGGAGACTGGCTGTCACGTGATACACGGCTCGTGTGTCACTACATGGCCTAGGGCCGTGTAACTTACTGGAGCTTGAATTGTTACATCTTGTATCGGGACAGGACTTTACACGGACCTCAGATAGTTACATGGGCCTGATTACACGACCTTTGTACTTTTGTACTTAGGGTAAATCTTAAATCCTGGCCCAGCAGGGACTTATACGGGTCTCCATATTTTACACGGGGCATGGTACACAGCCTGTGTACATTATTTCTTCCTTGGCTCTTTGGCTTTCTCCTGGCAGAAAGTTACACAGGTCTGAGGCTTTGATTACATGACCCGTGTAAGGTGTATTAGCAACACTTCTCAATCCTTTGGCCTTTCCAAGCTCTATACTTTGCTCCTATGCCTTGGAACCTCTTCAGAACACCTGGAAACATACAAAAAATATAGATTTTAGATCTTGGCAATGGAATTTACAAAAGTTAATGAAATTAATGATTATGCATGAGATTACTTATCTAAATGCTATGAAATATTATACAAATGTACTTAAAAATATCTATATAATACAAGTATATCAGATACTATCATTTACAAATTGTTTAAATATCATACAAATCTTCATTTATTAACCTCAAGAATTTAAATTAACACAATTCCTAACAGGGTCCATACTACTGCTATCACATGCGGAGTTCTAGATTTCAAATTTAGAAAATAATAAAATAATTAAATAACTAATGTTAAACCTGCGAGGAAAAAAGCAGGTTATTTTGAAAAAGAACTCCTCCTGCAGCCTGAAAAATAGGGTGAATAGGAGTGAGTGTTCGACTCATAGAGTAAGATATTTATTTTACATACAATTACTATAATTATCTAATTCTAATGCATCCTTAGAAATGAAATGTATCATTTTTACACAAGTTAAACAAATCATATTAAGTCACATCAAGGATAATCTGGAACACTCACGCACTCATGTCAGGTCCATACTCACGCATACATATATGGGGAGCTGATCCCCCTACCTAGCTCTCTTAATTAAAGACTTGCCAGCGAGATCAACTCGAGTCGGACTTTCGCTTAATAATCTATATGCGGGACCAACGAGATCAACTCAAAGTTGTGCCTACCCCAACTTATCCATAATAAGGATCGGGTCCCAATGAGTCAAGCTCCAGCCGCGTCAACCCGTCCTACCCATATCCATATACTCCACATACATATCAACTCACACACACAGCTTCAGATTATCAAAACACAGCAACCAAAGTAATATCATCATGATTAAATGTAAAACAGGGTATGCCTAATATTTAACTACATAAATATAAGTGATGCATGAGCATGCCAGAAATATAATAATATTGAAATTGTAAATAAAATAAATATCTACTCACAGTACACCGAGAGCTATTGTGGCTGCTGGGTAGAGGAAAATAGCTGACCTCGATTACCTAAATAATTATATTGTAAATTTATTAATACTAATTCAAAATAAGACTCTAAAGAGACAATAGACAACCTAATTTATGCCGAAAATTCGACAGAGTTTTCTTTATACCTAGGACCTACCCAACCTGCAAAAAGATCCAAATAACGCTTCTAATTCACAAATTTTCACAATCACATCCATCAACATCATATGGCCCCTCCTGGATCCTCCAAATCAGACAGTAGTCATAAACTTAAAAAATTACATTTTAGTCCCTATAATTGACATTTTGTAAAAATCCACTCAAACAAGCTCTAAAAATTATAAAATTTTGCCCTGCGGTCCTTAATAAGATTATAAAGCTATTGCAAAATGAATTGTAATTTTCTAATCACCCATGAATATTTTATGAATTTTTTTATTCAAGAATATTACTCAATTCCATAAGTTTCCAATAGCTAACATATTCTTAATTTAACCCAATTCAACATTCACATATTTAACTCTCCATTCTCAAGCTTCAACCAATCATATAAAATTTAAATACCATAAATTCAGATAATCTTATATGCCCATATGCTAAAAATCTAACTAAAACCCATATATATTTTTCAAAAATATTTCACAATCACTCAAAAATTAAACAAACACCATAGAATGTCTAGAAATAATTTTTCTTTCATCATAAATTTTTCTTAGAATTTTTCTCCAATTTTTCCTGTTTAAGAAACACTGCATTTAAGCACCACAGACTGAGAAATAAGGAAAATAATCTCACCCAAAACTTATCCGTGTCTCAAAAATTCCAAAAATTTATGAGGAAGCCTCTAGAAGTTGAATCATCCCCAAAGCTTGCCGGATCCACCGCTGGAACCACCGCGCACGGTGGTTGACCGCCGGTTGCCAGCGACATCTGCAGGAACTGGTCACACCAAAATGTTTCTCTCCTCCTCCTGAGTCCATAGGTGGTCTCAGATCGTCGATCCAATGGTCGGATCGCCGAAAACCTCATCCGAAAATAAAAAAAAATCAATTTTTCTCTCTCTTCGGTTCTCTCTCCTCTGGCCACCAAACGGAGCACCATTGGTCCCATTTGAAAGCTCACATTCCCAGGAGTCTCCAACAACTAGAATCACCGAAAAAGGTTGCCGGAATAGGAAGATATGGCCGTTTGAAGTTTCGGGTCTCATTTCTCTCTCTTCATGTTCCCTTGCCAGATTTTCGTCGTCAGACTGTTCATGGAGGTTCGCCAGTCACCGCTGATCATCTCGAAGGGTCGTCACTGGTGCTAGGATGGTGGGTGATCAGAAAAAGAAAGAAAGAAAGAAAAAGGAGAGAGGGAAATCAGGGAGAGAGAGAGAGGGATCGCTGGTGGGGGACCTGCTCACTGTTGCAATTTGACTTTTTCTTTTTCTTTTTTTTTTTCCTAATCCAGTACCTTTTTAATTATATATATATATATGGTATAATCTAAATAATTATATATATATATATATATATATATATATATATATATATATATATATATATATATATATATATATATATATTTGAGATTTTTAATAATATTTACTCAAGTTTACAAATAGTAATAAAATAGTTATGAGCTTAAAAATATCTCAACCAGACCAAATAAGTTAAAATAAAAATATAGGGTTGAATTTCTTTATTATTTAATTAATCATTAATTCCAAATTTAAATACTAAATAAATAATGATAATAATAATAGAAGTGCAAAAATTATAATGTTTTAAAAAAAAATTAGGTTATTACAAAAGTTTCCTCTTAAGCCTACCAAATGATATTTTAGTAATCAACACATTTGAAAAAGATGATAAGCAATTTATACAAATATCACAAAAGTAATTTCTATCTTATAAGAATTTATTTATATTGGTATTTTATTATTTATTTTTTATATTGATTTTCAATTTATACTTATTCTTTGCCTTTATTGTCACGATCCAATTTATGGGCCAGAACGACACTGGGACTTAGGTCAGCATAAGGCCCCCAAAGCCCGTAGTAAGCATAACTATTCTCTAGCTCAACCTTAAAGCCCATATCCAAGCTCATTTTCATGAATTCAATTGGACAGAGTCTGGCCATAAACTGGACTACCCAACGGAGAGCTTTCAGCAACCTATGATCACAATATAAATATATACAGGGGAGCTCAGCTTACCCTCACAATCCACAGTCAGTCAATTTAATCAAATGAGAGATTAGCTCCCTCATCCCAAATATATGTCCATCCCATTCAACCATACATGCATAATATTAAGTTTACAATTTCAAATAATAAACTTTTGCAGCTCCCAAACCAAATAAGATACTCCTAGTACATGCGAAGTTGTAGATTTCAAAATAATAACAAAATAAATATATTACAACTCTAGACCTGCAAGGAAGAAAGCAGGTTAAACACAAGGCTAAAAAGTCCTCCTATAGCCTGAAAAAAAAATAGGGTGAACAGGAGTGAGCGTTCAACTCATAGAGTAAGATATTGATTTTAAATACAATTTCTATAACTATCTAGGCTAATGTATTCCTAAGGATGAAATGCAACATCTTCACACAATTCAAACCAGTCAAGTCATATTCACGCTAAAGGCAATCTGGAGTACTCACACACCTGTGTGTCAATCCATACTCACACATATATATATAGGAGCTGATCCCCTATACAACTCTCTTAGTTCCAATCTCTGCCAGTGAGATCAACTCAAAGCTGGACTTTTTCTTAATATCCAAATGCGGGGGCTAGTGAGATCAACTCAAGTCATGCCTATCCCGACTTATCCATAATAAGGATCAGGTCCCAGCGAGTCAAGCTTCAGCCGTGTCTACCTGTCCTACACATATCCATATACATACCACATGCACATCAACTCACACACGCAGCTCCAGATTGCCATAAAGCAACAATCACAGCAACATCAACAAATACAAATGCAATACAAGGTGTGCCTAGCAAATAACTATGTATATATATCTATAAGTGATGCATGAACATGCCTTGAATACATAATAATATTAAAATTATAAGTAAAATCAATATCTACTCATAATACTTCACAAATTACTGCAGCGGCTGGGCAGAAGAAGAAAGCTAACCTGGCTCACCTAACCAATTACATTACAAACTGATCAATATTTACTTAAAACAAAACTTTGAAGAATCAAAGTATAGCCTAAGTTTTGCTGAAAATCTAGCAGAGTTCTCCCTATACCTAGGACCTACCAAACCTGTAAAATGATCTAAATAACACTTTTAAAACACATCTCCTATATCCACATCTCATCAATATTATTTGGCCCCTCCTAGGCCCTCCAAAACATCCAATACTCACAAACTTAAAAAAATTATATTTTAGTCCCTAAAACTAACATTCTATAACAAACATTTAAACAAGCTCTAAAATTTCTAAAATTTTACCCTGAGGTCCTTAATAATATTATAAAGCTAATGCAAAGGAATTATAATTTTCTAGCTACCCACCAATATTTTATAGATTTTTATTCTAAACCCGGCACTAGGTAAATAAAGAAACACAAGGTTCGGGTTTATCTACGCCAATTTTGACACTTGGAATGCATTCGGGGCATCTGCAAATGGTGGCGAGGATCGCAATTCTAATCCGATTCTGAAACGGCTCCTGCAGCCTGTCTGTCCTGCCCGAAATTATAGATCTAGGCGACAGTCAAATTTCCGCGAAATGAAGGTACCTATGCAAAGCCCACAGTACCAGGGGTTAGAATAAAATATTTACAAATTTAATTACGCTCATTTAAAACTCAAAAAATCATTGCGAAATCTGTGGGACCCATCGAATTTTCAGTGTCAAAAAATTTTGAAATTTATATTGCCGCGAAGCTCTCGTCAAGTGGAGTGCACCGGTACTCTCGAAATTTTAGTGGGGTTTCTAATTTAGGAGAAATTTAGCCCAAAAATTTAAATTGGCTAAAACTTTCTGGGCTAAAATTGGACAATCCGCTCGATAAAAATTTGTGATTTTAGTGTCTATGAAAAGCTCTCGAGGTATAGATGAGGTTTGGGATGAGACCCGGTCTAATTGGTAGTCAGATCGGTCGGAATCACGTTAGGAAGATGAAATGACACGCGCGCGGGGAGGGAACTTTGGCACAATTTTTTGGCCACCTGGGACATCGGCCGGTAGTGGGGAGGTGTGAGAGAGGTGCGCCAGTGACTGGGGAAGAGAGGGGTGGTGGCTAGCCGGCGAGGGGAGGAGAGAGGAGAGAGAAAAATGGGAGAGAAGTGAGAGGTGCGCGACGCAGGAGGAAGGGGAGGGAAAAAGGAAAGGGCCGTTCTGATTAGATCGATCCGACTCGGTCCGGTTCGATTCAGGATACTCGAAATTAAATTTTTACTCTGCCCTGGGATCCAAAACGAGTCCCAAAAATTTCGAAAAAATTTCAGTAAACTCAAAAAAATTTTTGGAGTCCAAATATACTTTAGTTTTGCCATGTGGTCTTTAAATTAATTTTTAAAAATCAATGAAATTTATTGTCTTCAGAAAATCAAACCTGATTTTTAAAATTCAAAAAATTCTAAATAAATTTGAATAATATTTAATATAAAAAATAATAATATTTACATATAAAATAATTATTTAAAAATTAGGGGTGTTACATTTATTTTCACAAATTTTTTTACAAGCTATTCTTAAAATATTTTAAATAAATTAAGCACAAATATATATATATATATATATATATATATATATATATATATATATATATATATATATATATATAAAACTATAGAGTCATATTTTTATTCCATTAAATAAAATGTTTCTTATGACTTTATTTATCTCATGGGTTTGGCGGTGATAGGATAGACAACAACAATTTAATCTTAAGACCTCACAAAATCAGAATTAATTTAAATTTTATTAAACTTTAATTGAAACCATCAATAAATATATGTCCTTTAATTTTAGAACAGTAGAATATTATTTTCTAAAATTTTATTTCAATCAAATAATTTAATTCAAGTACCAAATAATTTACATAGTCTCGTTAATTTTAAAAAATAATTTTTGAAAGTATAGTTTTAATTAAATAATTATATTCAAGTGTCAATTTAATTAAGACTATAAGTGCAATTTTAATTTAATTTAAAATAAAATAAATTAATTTTTAAACCATAATAATTTTTTTTTAAACCATATTAGTTAAGTTAATAAAAAGGAGAAAAATGATGTTGGAGTTGAGATCTAACTCAAGAAATGTGGCTTAAATTTAGGGGTCATTTAGATTAAAAATATTATTTTTTTTCCCAAACAATTCATATTTATTTATTTGTTAAAATTCATATTGAGATCATACAAATTGTAAGATTGATGCTCAATTGAAATCTTAATTTTATAAGTCTTTTTAAATTTTACATGAATTAAAATGAATTATTGTATCTAGTGGGGTTATGTCAAATCAAAATTTTTATGTGTTATAGTATTAATTTGAGAGTTTTAGCACATGTTTTTTTTTTAAATAATTTTAGTTATAATTGATAATAATTTAAAAGATTATTATGTAGATAATGGATAAAATTAAAACGGAAATTAAACCGAAAAAATAAAACAGGAAGTGAAATATTGGGAAAGGCCTAACTTGTTAAAACTCAAATTAAATAGAGGAAAGAGATTAGTACACACATTTGGGTTGCCAAGGAAGCTGATGAGCTAACTATATAGAAGTTTTGAATAGCGGTGGATGAATAACAAAATCCTAAGCCGGAGAGTACCTGTAAAGAAAAACTCAAATTTTTTTGCAGAGACAGACCCAAGAGTTGGGTGGATGCCTTATATAGCGTTATATAGTGAGCCCGACCAAGTGGGAAAACCCTGATGGTTCCGCCTGGGCGTCGAACTTCACTCTAGGAAGGGACAGAATCCAAAACCCACTCCATTTTTTTTTTTTTTGACATTTGCATTCATTTAATTGCGGATATCCAAAACCCTGTCGGGCTCATTTACGAGCGAATTATATTTTTCTTTTTTTCTGAAAACAGAGTGAATTATATTAATTTTTTTAATTTTTGGCATTTAGACAATACGGTGGTATACGTAAATCTCTTTAAATTAAATCAAATTTGCTTAACTATAAATTTATCTAATATATATTATTTTTTAAAAATGATAAATACTAAATACATCAAAAATTAAATATTAAATTTAATTAATTAAATAAAATGTACTAAAATTTATAACAATTAATATTAATATTAATTAAAATTATAAAAATTTATTGAATATATCATAAAGATAAAAAAAATTCAAATATTTCACATTATTTACATCATAATAAAGTGATAAAAATTATTTGATGCAATAATTAAAATAATTTTTTTAAAAAGCACAGGATGATAGTATTCTTTCAATGTTGAAGAATTACAAAAAATTACAGTTTAAGGAAAACTTTTTTTTTTTTTAGAGAAAAATGTTAAATACTTATTTGCAAAGATGGGATAAAAAAAATTAAAAGGAGAGAAGGAGATGGGAAGATATATAATTTTAATTTTTTTTTAATTTTCTTTCACTTTTTCTATTCCCTAGTATACTCATGCTATTTTGAACCTTTGAAAATTAGTTCAAGTGCTATATAAGCCTGTAAAATAAAAAAAATAGTGAGGTTAGTGAATTTTTGGCTAACTATTCTGACGCTTAAATTAGAATTTATTAATTAAGAGTGAAAGAGAAAAGTAGAGTGTTCTGTATTGATTTTGACAAAGTAAGTATACTTAATTAATGTTTGTTTTTTATATTTATAGACCAAAAGACTAAGTATCCATTGCAGCTATCTTTATGAATCTCGAAATATTTAGTTAATATCCTGATATTCTCTCTTGAAGATGCAGCCTCATCATTAACTAGCATTACTGACGCTCAGTAGACTTGATGCTCAACTTACCGAGTTAACCTCAACATTTCATTAAACTTCTCTTCTGCTTAATCTGGGTTGTCCAATCATTATTTTGCTCGGTCTTTGATGCCAGAGCATTCTTCTGCTCGGTTTTGGCCACCGAATACTCTTCTACTCAGTCAGGTTGACCGAGCAATCTCTACTTGTCCTGTCTGGTTCGAGCATAAACTCTTTTTTCCTACTTTTAACTCTTTAACCAAGCCCTGACACTAAATGCTGATGATTGAATGTAATTTGAATGTCAAATAATGCAAGATGATTGATAAAATTGGTGTCACTAAATGTAAAGAGTTGGAGGAACCAAGCATTCAGCTTCCAGGAGACTTCGCGTCCAAAACCGTATTGGCTACGGAAAACCATACTGCCAGTTAACGGGGACTAGTGAGTTTTTTTTTTTTTTTTTTATAAATTAAATATGAGATTTCACAAATTTAAAAATAATTTAATGTTATATTTGAATGGAGAGATGTGACCTATATATTTAAATTTATATTAAATATATTATTTGAATATTATAAATGAAAATAAATTTAAATTTGATCTAAATCTTATATATTCATGGCAAGTTTAAAAATAAAGATTTAAAATCACTATTTTAGTCTTCATTTCAAATTTATCTCACTATGATTAAATGTATTAGTTTTACATAATGTCATAATTTATAGGTATTTTAATAAAAATTCTTTTTATTAGTCAAATAAAAAATATTTAAATTTATGAATTTCAAATTCAAGGGGGCAAAATACACTTTTGCATTCATTTCTTTGCATTTGTACACTAAACATATATAATGAGGGTCCGAATTCGATTAGTTTTATTTTAAATCAAATTAAAAATTTAAAAATTAAATTATTAATATTGTAAAATTAAATCGATCTAATTTAATAAGAGAAACGAGTTAAGACGAACTAAATATTTTAATTTGGTTTGATTTAATAATTTGGTCTTTCGTATTACGCTGTCGTCGTCCAACAATGTTCATTACCTTTTTTCTTTTTTTAAATCAGAAAAGACAGTATAATCTGTCCTTATACAGCAATGCTTCAAACTAAAAAGAGGGGCTAGAGACCCACCCCTGATACCACAAATTTAACTTTGCCTTTTTTGGCCACTCAGTCTGCACAAGCATTAGCCGATCTGGAGGGCATAAACAACTGAGCAAAAAGATAAGATGATAGTATTCTTTCAATGTTGAAGAATAAAAAAAAAATTGACTTTAAGGAAAACTATTTTTTAGAGGAAAATGCAAAATATTTATCAGTAAAGATGAGATAAAAGAATAAAAAAAAGAGAGAGGGGGGGGGGGGACGAGAAGGAGATGGGATGGTATATAATTTTAATTTTTTAATTTTATTTTACTTTTCTTATTTCCTTGCATACTGATGCCGCTATGAGCCTCTGAAATTCAGCATACTAATGCCGCTATGAGCCTCTGAAAATCAGACCAAGTGCCATATAAACCTGTAAAATAAGAAAGTAGTGAGATCGATAGCCTTGTGACCAGCTACTCCGATGCTCAAGTTAGAGATTGTTGATTAAGAGTGAAAGATAAAAGTGGAGTGTTCTTGTAATACTCTAATTTTTTAAGAAATATTAAATATAATTTATTGTGCACCACGGAAGCGTGTAAACTGCAAAGAAACAAAGCAAACACACAAAATACCAATATTTACGTGGTTCACCCTCTTAACATAGGGCTACATCCACGGGCATGCCATATTCCATTACCAATAATAAATAAATCATCATTACAAGCTCATAGCTATACTGCCCATCAACCCAATTACACCCAAGAGAATCAATATTACATCGAACTGCTCATAGTAAATATATTAGTTAGTCCCTCTCAGTCTCTTCTAGACATAATCCAATATATTTACTATTACAACACTACACCACAAAGGGTGCCTTCAACTATATGGGCAAGAGCCCTCTCACCAATGGACAAAAATCCCTTCTTCTTGAATTATATGTCCTTTCTCCACCTTAGGCCGAAGCTTCTCTCTACTGCAATAGGCAAAAGCCCCTCATCAATGGGCAGAGCCAAATCTGCAGCAATTGGCAAAGCCCCTCTCTACAATTGGTGATAGCCTCACTCCATGGGCTGAAAATCATTCTCTTCAATGGGCAAAAGTCAAATAACATTTTTCATTATTCTCCTATTTATAGTGTTAATTCTCTTAATCCTTATCTGATTAGGAGTCCTACTCAATTTAGGAATAATATTAAAATAAGAGTTCTACTCATTAGAGAAAATATTCCTCCATCCTATTGAGAAATATTTCTCACACTCAAATTAGGAAAAGATCTCTCTCAAAATCCCATTAGGATTTTGAGTCATAATTCTAACAATCTCCACCTTGAATTAAAATCCATCAACCATTGCATACCTCAAATTCTTAGGTATCATTAAATCATCAAATCTCCATGCTTGAGCTTGAACCCTTCAAAATCATCAATTCTTCAATCTTCATCTTGAGTGTAACTTGTTTTATTCTTAAAAAAATCTTCACGTCATCAACCATCTTGATTTTGCATCAAGAGCTCCACCTCAATTTCAACTCTCCACCACCACCATTATTACATGTGCGATTTTTTATATGTCACAACAGCTCCACCTTCAACCAAACTCACCAAGATCATCTCCATTATCTGATACCAATTTGTTGTGCACCGCGAAAGCGTGTAAACTGTAAAGAAACAAAGTGAACACACAAAATACTAATATTTACGTGGTTCACCCTCTCAACATAGGGCTACATCCACGGGCATGCCATATTCCACTATCAATAGTAAATAAATCATCATTACAAGCTCATAGCTATACTACCCATCAACCCAATTACACCCAAGAGAATCAATATTATATCGAATTGCTCATAGTAAATATATTAGTTAGTCCCTCTCAGTCTCTTCTAGACATAATCTAATATATTTACTATTACAACACTACACCACAAAGGGTGCCTTCAACTATATGGGCAAGAGCCCTCTCACCAATGGACACGAATCCCTTCCTCTTGAATTATATATCCTTTCTCCACCTTAGGCCGAAGCCTCTCTCTACTGCAATGGGCAAAAGCCCCTCATCAATGGGCAGAGCTAAATCTGCAGCAATTGGCAAAGCCCCTCTCTACAATTGGTGACAGCCTCACTCCATGGGCTAAAAATTATTCTCTTCAATGGGCAAAAGCCAAATAACTTTTTCCATGATTCTCCTATTTATAGTATTAATTCTCTTAATCCTTATCTGATTAGGAGTCCCACTGAATTTAGGAATAACATTAAAACAAGAGTTCTACTCATTATAGAAAATATTCCTCCATCCTATTGAGGAATATTTCTCCCACTCAAATTAAGAAAAGATCTCTCTCCAAATCCCATTAGGATTTTGAGTCATAATTCTAACACAATTATTATTTGAATGGAGATATAATTTATAAAATTTTAGCTAGGGAGAAAAGTTTAATTTAATTTTGGACCTAAAAGAAAAATTTTAAAAGTTTTTGAGTGAAAAATATGATTTTTGGAGAATTCAAGGACTGATAAAGAATATTTTTCTTTTAATGGCGAATTCAAGGACTAATAAAGAATATTTTTCTTTTAATAGGCAACTGGCAGTTGAGGGTCATACGATGAACTTCTCTAGCAGCTTTAAAAAAGAAAAAGAAATAAATAAATAAATTATGAGCTTTTGAATGGGAAATTAACTTTTGGAATAGTTGAAGAACCACAATAAAATTTGTTTCAAAAAAAGTGAGTTGGTTTTGTTACACCCTACCCTTCTCTTAGACGTAACATGCCTCCCGTAATATGTTCGATGGATGTTGAGATTGACTTATCGGAACCGGTGAACACATTACAAGGGATGAGTACAATTTAAAACCATTTTTAAATGATTTTATTCAATGTAAAACATAATAAGAAGTATTTTATTGTTGAACTTCATACTAATAAAAGACTATCATAGTGACTGTAAATCAAAAATTCACTGTCACTCATTTTAATCTAATTTCAAAGTACTTTACAATTATATATTTTGTTTTAAAGTCAGATGCAACACACCTTCTGGAGAAAATAATATAGTTCCAATATATAAGTTCTCTTATAGAAAAGCATAAAATCAGAAAATTTAAAAATTTTGAAACTGTTATATCTCAGCTAAAACGGTTCAAATAATACTTCAAAGTAACATATGTGAAAACCTGTGGCAAGTCCATAACTCAATAGTCCATAGGTATCAAAATTGCATATTAGTTTTCTTTGCTCAAATAACTTATAAATCATTCATAAGTTCGTATTTATATACAGATAACAAAATATCATCCTGCTCTCCTCAGATATTTAACTCAGAATATCTTGTTGCAATGGTCAACATCATATATATATGCAAAAAATAAAGGAACCAAGCCACCTACATTAAGTTGGCTCCTGATCGCTGTGATAACGGGTGCTGCTCTACTCTTTTGGATCCTTCTCTCTTTCCTTATCTGCGTTAGTTAGAAAATACTAACGCTGAGTACAATTGTGCACAGTGGTGCACAACAAATATTAAACCATAAAACAATTAAAACATCATGAAATAGTCATGGAAATAAATAAATATATTATACTTGCAACGTGAACATAAAAATGTAAATCACATGTAGAAATCAGTCTCATGTAAATCATTTACTCACAAGGCATCATCTTAGAAACACATTTGCACATTTCAAAACTATTCTTAATCTCACCAGCATAATGCAGGATCAATCCGAAAGGGCCATCTTCAAATCTCATCTCACCTCACACATGAGGGAGACCATATCATATCACTGTTCACATGCCATCCAAAACACCATATATATAAATAATCTGCAAGGGCCGTCTTCAAATCTCATCTCACCTCTTACATGAGGGAGACCATATCATATCAATGTGCACATACCATGGTATCCATATCACATCTGCCCAAACACCAGTGTGTCACCTCAACAAATGAGGTGACACACTTCAAATCTCACCTCACCTCAAATCTCATCTCACTCACACATGAGGGAGACCATGTTATATCACTGTGCACATGCCATCCATAACACCATTGTAGACACCATATTTTGGCCGACCTTCGAAGGCAAGGATATTTTAAAATTGAAACTTTATTATCCATTCTCGACCGATGTCCCAATCACAGGTAGCTTTTCTGAACTTACTGATCTCTCGTCCTTGGAACAAATCGATCTCACGCTCAAGTTAGATTGCTTTCCGATCTCTTGGTCTTTATCAGATGAGTTCGAGTCAATATTGGGTCTCCGGACCATCCAATCTTGCCTGCTATTGTTCTCCGATCTCTCTATGTACAAATATCACAGAATTTCATTTGACTAATGTTGTGATCGGGCTTCTCGCTTGAAGTCCCCAGATATTCCTCAAAATGAAGTTAAGGTTTTTATCCGGTCTAATAATGATTCCGACCTTAAAAGTTCAAGTCAGTGTCAAATCTTTGCAATTCTAATATTCTAAAGTTCCATTCGGTATTTGATCATGGCTCCATCCGATCTTACGTTCGAGTGTAACGTTTCTCCGATCTCTTGGAGTAATTTGACATCTTTTGATTAATAGTCGCTCTCAGGTTTAATGTTCAACTACATTCAATCAATTAAGCACTCAGACAATTTGGTTTGGGTGCTTCCCGATCTTATCAAGAAATTGAACATAAAAAGACTTCAATTCATTCCAAAAAATAAAAAATACAAGTCAATTAGCAAGGGGGGTCTTCTCCGCCCTGCGCCCCAGTTACATTCCTCTCTCCCTCCTCACCCTCGTGCTCCTCATCGCTGTCCTCTTCGGCCTCTGGGATGAGCTTATCCATCCAGGAGAAGTCCTCCTCAGGATAACGCTTCTTTAGTTCAGACAGGAGGTCGTTATGGGCGTTCACATATGCCCCAGCCTCTTTTGTAGTGCTCTCCTCCTCCTTTGCTTGGAGCTCCTCCTCCTTCGCCTGAAGTTCCTCAGAAAAACGAGCGAGATTGGCAGATCAACCAGCCCAGGAGACTTCAAGTTCCCACTCCACTTCAGCTATCCTCTCTTCACAATGCTTCACCCGATCTTCCAATTTGACGATGTAATCATTGGTAGTGGAGAGCTGAGCCTTTGCAGCTGATGCATCCTAGATCGCCTTAAGAATCTCCTTCCTTAAGACGTGGGCTTTTTCTCTGATCACGTGTTGGTTTGCAATAGCCTCCAAGCCCAAACTCATTGTTTGAGTTAGAATATCGTCAATACTCTCCTCAGCCAACCGGTTCTGATCTTCTTGGAAGCAGATGGAAGTGCCCATGACCTTAGCTAGACCAGGATTCCCTCGGGTGGAACGGTTTCTTTCCAGCAATTGGATAAGGAGTTGAGCTCCTCGAGAGAGCGTTCTAACAGTAGGGCCAGAAGACTCCCCTTCTACATTGGAAGATATCGAATGTCACAAATCAAAGAGTTCTGATAAAGTGATCATGCGGAAGATCGGCGAGGAGTTTGGCCTATCGTCCGCCATCTAGTTATAAGGTCCTGTAGGCTAGGAAAAGCTTTATACAGGAGTTTCCTGTGTCTTCGGTACTTCATTCCCATATAAAAGGGATCAAGAAGGACCCTTTACCTGAATCCTTAGTTCAAAGTTCTTATAAGACACCATTCTAATAAATATATTAAGAGATCGGGGGAGAGTTCTTACCCGAACTCAGCCTAATTTTTAACGCAATATATTAAGAGATCAGGGGAGAGTTCTTACTCGAACTCAGCCTAATTTTTAACGCAATATATTAAGAGATCGGGGAGAGTTCTTACCCGAACTCAGCCTAATTTTTTTAACGCAACATATTAAGGGATGGGGAGAGAGTTCTTACCCGAACTCAGCCTAATTTTTTTAACGCAACATATTAAGGGATCGGGAGAGAGTTCTTACCCGAACTTAGCCTAATTTTTTATTGCAACATATTAAGGGATCGGGAGAGAATTCTTACCCGAACTCAGCCTAATTTTTTAACGCAACATATTAAGAGATCGGGAGAGAGTTCTTACCCGAACTCAGCCTAATTTTTAACTCAATATATTAAGAGATCGGGGGAGAGTTCTTACCCGAACTCAGCCTAATTTTTTTAACGCAACATATTAAGAAATCGGGGGAGAGTTCTTACCCGAATTCTCGGTAAAAATCTTAATAAAATATGTGGAGATCGGGGGAGAGTTCTTACCCGAAATCCGCTAAATTTTAACAGAATACATTAAGAGATCGGGAGAGAGTTCTTACCCGAATTCTCTTAGCTTAAATTCAAACTAAAATATCACAACTTTAGTATTCGAATTAACCCCCAACAAAAATCCATTACACAACACTTATTCACTAAAGGGTCATCTCATGTACTCGTGTTCTTGGGCAACGCTAAATAGTGAAATATCAAATATTCCTTTTATCCGTACAAAGGATTAACATCATCATTCCTCCCCCTAAATTATCAATTTAGAAAGAGCACAACATTAAATCTGCTTACCCTCGTTGAGTGATGAGGTGGGGTGCCTAACACCTTCCCCTCCCGTATACGGACCCCGAACCTAGAATCTCTGTTTTCAAAGTAGATTTTAATTTTTACAAATGGTTTTCTTTAATTTTCCTCAAAATTAAAGTGGTAACTCCTCACTTTTCCCACTTCAGTGAGAATCGTCCGGCGACCGCAAAGTCCTTGCGACAACCATATATATAAATAATCTGCAAGGGCCATCTTCAAATCTCATCGACCTCTTACGTGAGGGAGACCATATCTTATCAATGTGCACATATCATGGTATCCATATCACATCCACCCAAACACCAGTGTGTCACCTCAACAAATGAGGGACGGGTAATAACCATGTCAAGCATTAGCTATGAGATATGAAAATAATATCATAAATGAATTTTATTTCATACATAAGCATGAATTCACCATTTGGATCCATTTCTTGCAAATCTCAACATCACATACTTTTCAAATAGAACATAATATAAATCATAATTTCAAGTAAAATTCATCATAACCATAGTGAAATCTAAACAATTGTTGTGGTACAATCATATTTTAAAGAACATAAAACATGTATCAATAAAGGCATTTTATCAACATAAATATGTAGAAACATTTAATAGTTTAATATTAGTTGTGCACAAATTTCTTCTCCACCAAACTAAGCTAATTCACCACCTCTGTAATTAACTTCACTTTTCCCTTTATGACTTGCTGTCATGCAGAGAAATACAGACATTTCAGATAGATATCTTAACTATTATTTTTATCTAATTATTTTCTCTTCCTTCTTTTTAAGTTCATTGAGGCATTTTATCAAACACTTGATGTGCAACAACCATATGCTAAAATGAACTAGTTTCCTTTATTTTTTAGATCCCCGAAAAATACCTTGTATTCTTCATCCAAAACACTTTAATCCTATAATTAGAATTACCTAACAAACATTCATCCAATACCAATTTACTTCACCCAAAGTCGCTGCCCCAAAAGAACAACCACACATACAATTTCAAATTTTCAGTCAATTCCAGTAACTAGGGCAGCAAAGTTAAAATTCCACCAAAACTTCTAGTAACAAGGGTTTTAGGGCATCTTTTCCAGAATTGAACTTCATATGTCCATTTCAATCTCCAATTTGAATGATATCAAAATCAAGTCTACATCTCAAGCTATGAACAAAAATGTGCAACCTACTCAGACTTCAATCACATCCAGAGCAGTAATAGGAAATGTAACAATATTATTATATAGCTAGAAAAATCAGTTCTTGGCCATAACTACAAAGTTTTAGGGCATTCATTAAGCTTTCCAATGGTTCAAGAATCATCATATTTCGAGTTCTGTAGGATAAGTTATGAATTTTTAAAGTGGGATGTTCTGTTTCTGAAAATCGTAAGACTAGTTTTCCAGATTTGAGCAACAAAAAGTTTTGCCTTCAAACCCTATCTTAACAGGGGAATTAGGTCTAACACAAAATTACAAAGTTTTAGAGCATCCATCAAGATTTTCATAGACATAAAGATCACAAAAATCTAATTTTCATAACTCAAGTTATGAATTTTCAAAAATGATTGGTCCTGCAGCCTACTGGCAGAAACAGTGTTCCAGCACACATACAAGCTTTCAACTCCATCAATTCTTCATTTCCCCCAAAATTTCAACCTAAGTCAACATAAACCCTAGGTTTTCTCTCTTCAAATCCATGAAATTAAAGAAGAAGAAGTAGAAATCAATTGCATAGAAGTGGTTAGAATTCATTTTATCTTGATTTTGGAGTGAAAAACCTAAGTAAGAAAGCTTGAATTCTTCCTCTCTTTCTTCCTCTCTATGCCGCCACTTCTTCCCATCTCCCTTCTTTTTTTATTTTCCTTGCTTATTATATGTAACTTATGTCCTTCTTTTCATTTCTTTAACTTATAAATTCTTTATTTTACCTTATTTAAGTATAAATTAATGTCTCACAAGGTCCCACACTAATTAGAGTAGGAGACAAATCCAAAACACTAACTTCAATTACTTCCCAAGCTAGTTACCCATCGCTACAACTAGAGCACATTTAACTGATTTCTAATATATTTCTTTTGATTACTTTTCACTTAATTAATCTTAATATAATTTAAATTATGACCCCACACTTTAATTTAAGGATAGTTCCAGACATTCCAGCTATTCGAACAAGTATCAGTCACCGAAATAGTAGAATGTTTGGAACTACCTAAGGTGAGGGCGTCACAGGTTTCTCCAGTAGGTTTTATTAAAAAAATGAAGAAGATAGAAAAAAAAGAATAGGAAAAAAGAATTGGGAAGGAGGAAGAAAAGGGGAAGAAAGGAAAAGAAAGAAAGAAAGAAGAAGGAAAAGAAGAAGAAGAGAAGGGAGGAAGGATGGCCAAATTCTTTAGAGTTTCTCTAGTGAGGGAGGATGCTAGCAAGGGAAAAAGAAGGAATTTGGTCTACAATATCAGAAATTAGAGAGAAAGAAATGGAGAAGAAGGTGAATAGTAGCAGAAGCAGGACTCTGCAAGGGCAGCAGTTCTCACACTCATTTAGGTGAGTTTAGTTAATTTTTTACCATTGTTTTTCGATATGTTTGAGGCTTATATGTGTAGAAGTTATGGTTAAAATTTGATAATTTTCCAATAGTTGGATTTAGAGAAATAAATTGTTGAACATAGGTTGTCTGCAATTGAAATTCTGAATTTTTGCTACAAAAATTTGAGGAAAATAAGTAGTTAGGATGCTTAGAAAATTATGAAATTTGTTATAGATGATTTTTAGGATGTTGGGACTATTGTGTTAAAATTTGGTGAATTTTGAACTTGTTGTTTATGAGATACAAATTATTTTGTATGAATTATCTGAGTAAGAATGAATTCTGAAAAATTCAGATTTTGAAGGGTTGGATAAATATTTTGATATCTCATGATGTAGAGGTGATTTGATACTAAACTTTTTACAAATGTTGTATATGGATGTCTTAAATATATGGTTAAAACTTGGGATTTATCTGACGGTTGAATCATTATATATAAATTTGAATGTATAAGCTGCTAGATTGGATATTAATGGTTGGGTTAAATTGAATAAGTGATTTTGATAGAACTAAAATTATTTTGAGATGAGATGTAGTGTTTAAGGAATTATTAAGTGATTGTAGAATATTTTTAAAAAATAATTATATGTGTTTAGTTGGATGTTAGTGATATGAAAATATTTTCAATATTTGGGTCGAGATTTGGGTATAAAATAGTGGTAAGTATGATTCCTATGGGTTCTTTAAATTTTATATACTTATTGAGAATGGAAAAATTATATTTGCGAATGGTTAAAATGGGGTGAATGTAAGCATTGGTAGTTGGAAAAATAATTTGATGTTATTGTAACCAATTATAATTAAAGTGTAATAACCTAAATATTTTAAAATATAAATTTTATATTTTTATATGCATTATTCAAATATTGTTTTAATATTATCTAACTAAATTATAATGTTTGTAATACATTCATTTATATATTTCTAATATTATTCTTAAACATATTTTGTAAAAATTATTTTAATGTTTCAATTTTAAATTTAAATGATTGGTTTTAAAGTTTAATATTGTATTAGATATTAAAATATTGGTATTATACTGCTTTTATTTGTACTTAGATTTTTATTATTATTAATTTGAAAATTCTATATTATTAATATTATTGGAAATTTTATATCAATTAAGCATGGTTCGAAGAGTATGAATTCGAGTACATTATTGTTATCAATTTTATCTAAACTCTATTATAAATTTTAAATATTTTATTTAGTATTGAAACATAAATATTTTAATATATTGATTATTTTAGTTAAATGAAATGATTTAAATATTTGGTAGTGGTACTTAAATTATCAATTAGTTACATTACAAAAAAATTTAATTAAATGTTATTAAATTATTTTATTGGTTTTGGCTATAATAATAATAATAATAATAATAATAATAATAATAATAAAGTTGGACAGGATGGGACATTTAGTAGGAAGGAAAAGAAAAAAAATATGTAATATAAAAAGTTAATTTGATGGGATATCTAGCAGGAAAAAGGAAAAGAAAAAAAAAAAGAAAAAGAAAGTCAAATTTTGAAATGTGAACAGCCCCCCATCTTTCTTCTCTTTCTCTCATTCTCCCATTTTTTCTCCCAATTTTTGCTCCGGCCAACCACTATCACTGCCTGCGAACCACCCAAACTAGACCCACAGCAATTGGTGACCCTCTACCAGCCATGATCGACAACCATATATGCAGAAGCGGAGTGAAAAATGGAGAGAGAGGAAAGAGAGGAGAGAGAGAGAAATTGTGTAGCTAAACCCGGCCGTTTCGGCCAGTGACCGGCAACCCTACCAGTCCCAACCGACTCCCCTCCACCAGAGGAAGTTTTTTTCGACCAGCCTCATTGTCGACAGCCACCAGAATCACGCAAAACAAGGAAAGAGAAAATAGGCATTTTTCAAGCTTTTAAGCCACTTTTTCGGTGATCTGACAGTCAGATTGGAAATTCAAGACCACCGATAAACTTAGAGCAATAAAACCTTTGAGATGGGACCGGCCTCGCTCCGATCGGACATCATTTGAAAAAAGCGATCATTGGGCGATCTAAATTGCTCAGTGAGATTTTCAGTTTTTTTAATTCCCAAAAATTAAAAATAATTTTATGATAATTATTGGCAATTTTTGGGCTTTATTTAGGTGCGATCAGATCAATGATAGCTCACGGTGCCCAGGATCGAGTTTTCGGTCAGATCTGGCTGCCCAATGGCCGGTCCCAGAAGATGGTCAATATAACAGTCGATCCTAGCATTTTCAGACATTCCGAATGCATTCCAAGTGTCAGATTTGGCATAGATAAATCCAAACTTTAAGTTGTTCATTTTGCCTAATACGGGGTTTAGAATAAAATTCATAAAATATTCGTGAATAGTTAGAAAATTATAATTCCTTTTGCAATAGCCTTATAATATTGTTAAGGACCGCGGGCAAGTTTATAGAATTTTAAAGTTAGTTTGGATGATTTTTGAAAAATTATGGTTTTAAACCTTATAACTAAACTGTCTGAATGCTTGAGTTTGGTCTAGTTTGGAGGGTCCAGGAGGGGCCATGTGATGATAAAAGGACTTGAGGCTTGTGATATTAGAAGTATTATTTGAACTACCTTGCAGGTTAGATAAATCCTAGGTATAAGGAAAATTCTGTCGAATTTTCGGCATAAATTAAGATGTCTTTGCCTCTTTAAAGTTCTTGATTTGAGTTAGCACTAATAAATTCACAATATAATTGTTTAGGTGATCAAGGTCAACTATCTTCCTCCTCGTAGCGGTCACAGTAGTCTCTGATGATCTATAAGTAGATATTAATTTTATTTATAATTTCAATATTATTATACATACAAGGTATGCTCATGCATTCACTTATAATTATATGTATATGGCTATTATAGGCACGCTTAATGTTGCATTATTATTTGATAAAATTGATGTGGGTGTCGCCTTAGGGTAATTTAGAGATGTGTGCATGTATCGGCGTGCATGTGGTGTAACACTGGATATAGGTAGGACGGGCAGATCGGCTTGAGCTAATCTCACTTGGGGCTCAGTCTTTTTTGTGATAAGTCGAGATGGGTACAGTTTTGAATTGATCTCGCTGACTCCTGCATTTGGATTATTAAGAGAAAGTTCGGCTCGAGTTGATATCATTGGCAGAGGTTAGAATTAAGAGAGCTGTGTAGGGGATCAGCTTCCATATATATATATGATTGATGTGACACATGGGTGTATGAGTGCTCCAAATTATTCTTTGTGCGAATATTGTTGAATTTGGTTGAATATGATGGTCTATGTTGTATTTCATCCTTAGGGATGCATTAGCCCTAGATAGTTATAGAAATTGTATTTAAAATCAATATCTTACTCTATGAGTCGAACGCTCACTCTTATTTACCCTACTTTTCCAAGCTACAAGAGGAAATCTTTTTCAGAATAACTTACTTCCTTTCTCATAAGTTTATCAGTAGCTACTCATTGTATTATTATTTCCTTAATTTGTAATCTAGAACTCCACATTTGCTAGCTGTAGTATTGATCTTGTTAGGGACTGAATGAATTTAAGTTTTTGGTGCTTAATTAATGAAAATTTTTTATGGCATTTAAATAGTTTAAAAATGATGGTATCAGGGTTGAGCTGGGCTCCCCTAGTTTTAGTTTTTAATGATTATCGGGTTGGATTGGCCCAAATAAAAATATAATATTTTATTTTATTTTATTTACATGTTGGGCCTCAGTTTTTGGCCTTGATTATAGATTTGGGAACAGTAAAGCTTACTACGGGTCTCGGGGGCTTTATGCCGGCCCAAATCCTAGTACGGGTCTGGCCCATGGGATTGGGTTGTGACATAAAGGAAGTAAATAGCATGAAAATGGAAATTTAAGTTTATGGAGGAAGTGGTAGTGAAATTGTGGATTTAGTTATGCAAGTTAATATGTTGATATAATTTTGGAGTTGCGGATTTGAGTTTTATGACAAAGAGTTTAGTTTAATTTTAAGAGGAAATGCTGTCGAATTTTCATTAGATATTTAATATGAAAAGTGAAGCTTGTGGTTTTTTTTTTATTATTAAATTATTATGGTTTAGGAGGAGCTTTTGGATTATGACTTATATGGATGGAAAAGTGACATTTGTGAGTTGGTACTTGTAGTCAGGTGAGTGGTATTTACAATATATAGCATGAATTTGCTTCTCAATTAATTCTTGATCTTTGAAAGCTATGATTTGTTTTTGATATCATTATTGTATTTTGATATTTTGATTCGAGTCATCTTAGTTTTAAAATATAATTGTTCATTCTTTACTCTAATTTATTCCATGCATATTAGCAAGTTTAGAGAGAGAGAGTTAGAGGTTATAAGAAAGAGAGAAAAATAGCAAAAGGAGATGAGATTAGTATCATGTTATGGAGAGATAACATTAAAATTTAACATATATGGTTTAATAGTTTGGAATTGTGGGAAATATTATGAGATTGTAGATTAAATTGATGATCGATTGATTATTTAGCTACTTTGGATAGCAATGAATTTTTATTCAGCATAATTATATTATTGGAGGTTGTGAGTTTGATAGTTTATAGTTTTGACAACTATAATATGCCTTAGTATCACTACGAGAATATTGAATTGTATTTAACATATTTGCTCTCGCTAGAGGGATCTTAGTAGTTTAATTATTACAGTAGGAAAAGGTTGCCTATGGAGAGGTGGAGCTGCCACTACAAAGTTAACACACTATGGATATGATTTTGATATCTATTTTGATACCTTAGCATATCCTTAGATGTCAAGAGCCAATTATCAATATTTTACATATGTGAGGAATAATTAGAGACTAGGAAGAATTTAATTTGAGATTGATATAGTGATTTTAGGATTTGGATAGCATGTATGTTGAAATTTATTATCTATTTTTTGAAGCTTAATCTATAAAAATTTTATTGTTGAATTTATTCATTTAGCTTCTTGTTCTCTAGTTCCCTCTGTTGTATGATATATATTGTAAGTAATCACTTACTAAGCTTTTACCTAGAAGCTTACCCCTTCTAACTCATCAGTTTTGTAGGTGATGTAAGTGGATGTTGAGTATCAATTTGATGGTTTTAGATGCTCCAATTGGCTAAACTCCAAAGTTTTAGAAAGCAAAGGAAGAATGATTTTTAGTAAGGATGAGAGTGTTACAGTTCTATAGTAATTTTGACAAAACAAGCATATTTAATTAATATTTATTTCTCATATTTATAGACCAAAGGACTAAGTAGTCATTATAACTATTTTTATGAATCTCGAGATATTAAGTTAAACTTCTTATCTACTTAATCTGAGTTGTCCAATCATTATTTTGTTCGGTCTTTGATGCCCGAACATTCTTCTACTTAGTCTTGGCTATCGAGTACTCTTCTAGTTGGTTAGGTTGACCGAGCATTATTTTTTGTAGAGACAGACCCGAGAGTTTGATGGCTGCCTTCTTTTCATGCTTCGCTGCTTTTATATAGTGAGTGACCAACCCTCAATCATACTCTCTGAAAAATCACTCGATGACTCAGTTAACGCCTATGGATCCTGTTTCGCTATTTTCTCTTTTTTATTATTATAGTTTTCTTTTTCGAATTCTACAAAACATCATCATCATCCAAAGAAATTAATGCCTCCGAGGTAGCATTCTTTCAACAGTTGAAGAATAAAAAAAAAATAGAGTTTAAGGAGAACTATTTTTTCGAGAAAAATATAAAAATATTTATCTGTGAAGATGAGATAAAAAAAAAAAAAATAAGAAAGAATTGGGAGGAACTATAATTTTAATTTTTTTTAATTTTCTTTTACTTTTTCTATTCCCTTGTATACCCTATTCAGGAAAAAGCCTCTATATCTCTATCAACATAATATATGTAAAATTTAAGGATTAACATGATTTGTATTGAAAGAAAAATTTTAATTTTTTTTTCAAATAAATAAAAATAATTATTATAAAAAATTTGTAAAAAAGTAATATTAATTATTATAAAATCAAATGAAAGCTTTATTTTATTTTAAAAGAATAAAATAATTATTATAATAAATTTATAGACATAAAAAATTATATTAATAAATTACTTTTTCTTTTTAATAGCGAAAATGACTTGAAGTTTTGTATTTTATTATTATATACATTTTTATTATATAAAAATTTATAAAATAGAGATTAATTTTGTAATTTTCATGTAATTTTGAGTGTCAAATTATATAAGGTGATTGATAATTTTCATGTAATTTTATTAATTCTTATTTTGATTTATTGTCATTTAATTACTTTTTATTTTTCAAATATTTTTTTAATTTGAGTCAGTGCTGGTCTTTAACAGTGTCTACGACGAGACAAAAAAGAAAAGCCCATAGGCAAGCCATTTCTTTCTTTTGCCTTTTGGTTGGTCGGCCGCCAGACCGCTGCTATCGTAATTCTAATCAAAGCAACACCAATTTTTAATATTATTATATATATTTAAAAATTTTTTAAAATTTCCCTCGATTTCACTAATCCCATTGCACAATCGAGTAAAAAGGAAATATAGAAAGGAGCCATTGAGAATGGCAAGCGTAAAATATTCAAGAAAATGCCTTTACTTAAATTTAAATTCAAGTAATATTTTTAAAATTTAAATTAACTTTAAATTTGTTTAAAATTTATTATTGTCTAAGAAAAAAAATCTGAACTAATTTTAATTAATAATTTATATAAAATGTTTTTATTAATAATTTATATTTTAAAATTTTAATAATTTCAAAAAAATATTGAAATTCTATTTTATTTAAAATAAAAATATAATATTTATAAATATTATTATAAAATATATATATATATATATATATTATATTTAATTAAATATTTATATAAATAAATTTAGATAACAGTATTTAATATGTAAAACCTGAATTCGATTCAAACTCTTTGTAGATATCTTTATAAATATTATTTTTTAAACTCAAACATATTCTAAATTTGATTATATAACTCATCCTATTAAAATTTAATCAGATTGTATACCTACAAAAATTCAATCTATTGATATCCCTAATTGAGATATCCATTTTACAGATGAATTTTTTTTAGTTATTAAGGTTTCAGGAAACACGCTTTCATTTCATTTGCTTTTTCATATTTTTTTTACGTTTATAATTGTTCAACATATACGAATTAAAATATATTTTAAATTTAAATTTATAATTTTACTTATAAAATAACATAAATCAATTATTAAGAATATTATGCATTTAAAAGAAACTATTTATAACATTTTAAAAAAACATTTATAGTATTCTCAATAAAGTGTTTACGGCATCTCTCTTGAAAAATTATAATAATTAAAATTACATTTTTGTAAAGACCAATTTTTTTAATTTTTTATTAATTTAATTTTTATCAAAATGCCAAAATGATAATTATATTTGTACATTTATTATAAACTATATAGAATCACTTGTGTTTAGGGATGGTAATAGATAAAATACTTATGAAAATCACTATATTCGAATCAATTAATATTTTTAAAATTTGAACCCATCTCAAACTCAATTAAATTTTATTATCAACCACTCGAACTCGTTCCAAAATTTGATTATTATTACCTGAAAAATATTCTAACATATTTAATTTTTTATATTTTAATTAATAATTTACATAAAAAATTATTTTTTATTAATAATTTATATTTTAAAATTTTAATAATTTCATAAAATATTTAAATTTATTTAAAATAAAAATAAAAAATTTAAAAATATTATTATAAAAATATATATTTTATATTCAATTAAGTATTTATATAAATAGGTTCAAGTAATAGATATCCAACATGTAAAGCTCGAATTTGATTCGAACTCGTAATGAGTATTATTTTTAAATTCAAACTCAATTATATATCATCCAAACGTATCATATTAGGGTTTGAATGCCCAAAAAACTAGACCTATTGCCATCCCTGCTTTTATTGTGTATGTAAAATAAAATATTTAAATTAATAATAATTATTTTAAATTAAAATTATATTTCTAAAATTTCGGTTAAAAATAAAAAAAATACACGAGTAAATAAATACACGTGTAAAAAATAAACTAGTTTAAATTAAAATTTTAAACTAAAAAAATAAAATGGTGGCCCAACGTGCAATAACGATGTAGGACAAAGCTCCACCTTTTTTTTAATTTATTAATTACTTTTTTTAGTTAATAACAATACCCTGCGCAATGCTGTGGGTATTATATTGAAAAAAGATCCAATTCTATTTTATAATAAAGAATATTATACTTGTATTTTATAAATAAAATTATTAACTATTAATAGTGATTAAATCATTCACTATATTGCACTATAATTATATTGAAGAAGATCCAATTCTATTTTAATAATAATAGGTTTAGTATATAAAAATAATGTATATGCACAATATCTTAAAAAAAAATTTAATTATTAAAAAATAATTAAATATATTATAAATTATATCATAATTTAAGAATAAAATAAATTTAAATATTGCTATTTATAAACTAAATTTACCCATTTAATATATTAACAACTCTTAATAGATATTATGAAAAGGTTTATAGATATTGTTTTTTAATATTTTTAGATAATAATAATAATTATTATAATATTATAATAAAAAAATAATAATGTGAATCAAATTCTTATAATTTTAAAGTAGTGTTTGTATAAAAAAAGATATAAAAAATTGCTAAAATAGACCTATAATTTTTTGTTATTATAATTTTCTTGTAATGAGATGAAAATATGATACTTTATTAATATAATGTTGGTGTATAAAGTAAAATTTATTTATTATAAAACAAAGTCATCTTAAAAAATAGTTTAATAAAGATAACAATAATTAATGCAAATTTAACAATTTAATAGTTAAACAACTAAAAAAAATAAAATGATGATAATAGAAACATAAAATAGAAAAAATAATTTGAATTCGTATATGAACACTAAAGTGATTTAAAAATTAAAATAAATAAATAAATATAAATTTTAAATTTTAATTAATAAAATTTAATAAGAATTCAATTTAATTGATTTTTTTTATTAATTCTCATATTTAGAATGAAAGATTTATTTTTTTTTAACTTAAAAAAATTTCATTTTCAAAAAAATAAAAATAAAATATGATTGCTTGAGAATGGAAATGAATCATTTTCTTATGAATAATATAATTCTAAGTGAAGCCATCATGCTTAACAGGGCAAGAAATTTTATTTGTGACTGACAATATTATGAAATGCAAGAAATTAAACAAATTCAGAATTCTAATTGAGGCAAGTCTCTAAGCAAAATCTCATCTGGTTTTTAAAATATTTATGAAGATTCATTAATTTAACCCTTCAAATACGAGATTATAATATTACTATGGAAGTTTTCCCACCTCCCGTTAGCCTCCTCCTCGGTGCTTGAAATACATTTCCCGAAAGCCTCTTCAACTCATCAAATGCTTGGAGTAGCAAATGGTAAAGATCTTGATATGAGTTTCAAGCTGCCCATTTAAACATGCAGGTCCATAAGGCCAAAAGAAACCATCCGAAGCTTGGACTAAGATCAACACAAGTAAAATGGTGGCAAGGAAGCAGGTTGTTTGGTAATTTGATTTACGAGCTTTGTGTATGGGTTCAAAAGCCAATGCTATTCCATAGAGGACCACAAACATTAATTGATATTATAATCCTGTGTTCCTCAAACACATCCGAGAATGAGATAGGTATTTTGCGACAAAGAGCTCTGCAATGTAATTGGAGTTTTAAAATGGCAGAGCGTGCTCTCCCCCTCTTCTTCGTCTTCTCACTCGTCTGCAAATCACTCCACCCCTTTAACCATAACAACCATGAGGCTGTATCTCTTCCACAATCTTAATTTGGAAGATTGTGAGCTGCAGAGTAATGGTTGGGCTACTAATAAGGAGCCCATGGATAACGGGCTTTTACAATATAACGGGCTTCTACAAGATAATCAAAGCTCGGCTCTCATCCCTTGTGACAGCCCAAATCATGAAGTATGTCTAGACACGAAATTTCAATTGAGCCTCTTACCAACATCCATTTCAGCAGATGCAAACCAGGGTCATTCTATTGGACCAAGTGGGTAGGACCAATCAAAGGGGTGGAAGTCATTCTATTGATGTCTCCCTCAAACCAAATGGGGAAAGTAAGAAAGAATCTGATGGAAATTGTGTGATTGAACAACCAGAGGAGATGATGCTGGTTTGGATGTAAATTTTGAAGCAACTCGCATGTTGGAGATCGGAAAGCAGCTGGGTTTGACGTATTCTGAATCGGATGAGGCAATGTTGTTATTTTTTTTTTAAATCAGATTAAATCTGATCAAGTTCGTCTCTCTAATGCCGAATTTCATTTGCTCTCTTTGTTATTGGGTGCTACTTGGTCTTTTTTTTTATTATTATTTTTTACATTGACTATGAATATATATAATTTTTGAAATTAAATTTTTTCATTGAAATTAATAAAATAATTTAATAAAAAAAAATTTGGCTCTTTCTCCTCAACTCTTGCTATGTAGATAAAAACTAAATCAAAAACTCAATTTGCATAAAAAAATTGCAAATAAGAGAGGGATACTTAACCATGCAATAAACAAAATTTCTAACATGTTACAATATTTAAATCGCAAAATACATAAATGAATTTCTAAATTTCTAAATTGCAAAATTTCTAAATTATTATTATTAAAATTTTTAAATTTTAAATATAAGAAATGTTTTTTAAAAAATAAATGTTTACATTTCATAAATAAATTTTTACTAAATAATTATTTAAATGTACTAATTTAATTAAAATTTTAATAAAATATTTTCTTTTTTTTTTTAGTATAAGGTAAGATTTAGTAGCTAAAATTCAAAAATATTTAATTACAAGTTTGATTTATTTCAAGTGTTAATATATAATATTTTTAACAGTAATTGATATAATTCTATATTTAATAACATATTATTTAATTTTAAATTTTGAAATTACTTAATTAATAGATTATTTTCTATTTTTTTACATTAATTGATTTTATTTCATATACCAATAAAATAATAAATAAAATAAAAAAATATCATATGGCGATTCCAAAATTATTATTATTAAAATTTTTAAATTTTAAATATAAGAAATATTTTTAAAGATAAATGTTTAGATTTTCTAAATAATTTTTTAGTGAACAATTATATATATATATATATATATATATATATATATATATATATATATATATATATATATATATATATATAACTCACCTCTTTCTAATCTGACTTAAAAATATTATTTTTTAATAATTACTTTTTTAATATTAGATAAAATTTTAGTAATTAAAATTTAAAAATATTTAAATAAAAAATAATTTTATTTCAAGTATTAATATATAAATTTTATAATAACAGTGGATATAGTTTTGTATTTGATGATATATCATTTAATTTTAAATTTTAAAATAAGTTAATTAATAACATGTTTCTAAATAAAAAAAAAATTACTATTTTATCTTTTTAAAAAAAAGTCACCATTTTACCTCAAATAAGGTTCTTTTTCTCTTTCCCTCACATTCTTATTTTTTATAGTCAAATTAAGTTATGCACATTTATCAATAAAACTATTTAGTTTTTAATAATTTAATAATTATTAAAAACATTATTTATTAACTTTTATTTTTTATTTATTATTAATTTAAATTTTATTAAATTCTAGTTGAGTTCATCAGTAAATATTATATGCAACCTTTAGTTTTAAAACTCTATTTTCTAAAATTTTATTTCAATCAGATAATTTAATTTAAGTACCAATTAATTTACTTACCCTCTTTAATTTTGAAAAATAATTTTTTAAAATATGATTTTAATTTAATAATTAAATTCAGGCCTCATTTTAATTAAGACGATAATTGCAATTTTAATTTATTTTAAAATAAAATAAATTAATTTTAAACATTAATGGCACCTCGATGTTTAGCTGAACCATAATGACAAACCCTAAACCCTAATTTAGCTTATTTTCGAATTTTCTATTATGATTTAATTACATAATTGCCATTAGTATTTAAAAATTAGTATATTTTATTTAAAACAAACTAAAACTGATTATAATCTTAGTTATGTTGAGATTTGAATTTAATTGTTTAATTTAAATTATATTTTAAAATTTTATTTTTAAAATTAAAGAGGTCAAGTAAATTAATTCATGCTTGAATTAAATTATCTAATTGAAGTAAAATATTCAAAAATAGTGTTCTAAAGTTAAAAGGGAAAATATAATTATTTATTAATGAACCCAATTAAAGGTTAATAAGATTTAAATTAATAGTAAAAAAATAACAAATAGAAAATATAAATTATAAGATAATGTTATTAATAAATTTAATAAATAATAATTTTATTAAAAATAAAATAATTTTATTAATAAATAAATATCAAATAATTTGACTACAAGAAATTAAGAATGTGAGAAATAGAAAAAAAAAAAAAAGAAAATTGAATAAAATGGTGATTTTTTTCCAGAAAATAAGGGTAAAATAATAATTTTTTTACATGAAAATTTACTATTGTATGTTAGAAATTTTCTTTTAATAAAATTAAAGTTAATTAATTTTATTTTAATAAATTAAATTTAAATAACTGAAATGAAAATAAATACTTAAATTAATAGATGATTGATGCAATTAACCGTCCTTAGGATGAGGAAAAGCAGCCATATTGGATGGGCAATAAAATTTTCAATGCGCTTCTCTCTACCAAAAGGATTTTATACAATGGTCTTTAGGGTTAGTTCCTATATTTTTGTTCCATTTAATAACTTTTCTCTCAGTAGTTTTCTTTGAGGCACCAAGGCCTTGTTTCCTGCCGTTTCATCGACTTCTTCTACCGCATCGGGGTAGGGGGAGTCTCCGTTCCCTGTCCCAGAAATGGGTTCTCCCTCTGCACCTCCGGGCGGGGTTGTAGTATGCATAAATAATATATTGTTTTTGTTGCAGATATGAAGAAATGGTTAAAGCACTTTTTGATCTACATGGCCATCTTTGGTCTGGATTGTTTTCTGCTTGGGTCACTACAGCTTTTGGGATACTAGGGGAGATTTGGGGTGGCTTGTCGTCGGGTTTGAGGATCTTAGCTCAACCTAGAAGGCACAAGAGAGAAGTCAAAGAGTCAGTCACCTCTCACCCCCGATTTCTGGTGTTTTTCGGCAAGGTTTAGTACTGTCCATGGCATTGTGCTTCTTCTTTGTTCTTGGGTCATAATGGTTTGCTCAGCAATTGAGGAGTATGCTTGTGTGGGGAATTTTCCTCTGTAGGCATTGGCCAATTTTTGTTCCCTTGCACTCCATTTTGCTGGAAACTTCCTTGGTTGGATCTGCTTGTGAATGGTTGGGCGGTGGCGGCAGTTCCTGTGCTTCGGGTCTCTCTTTTGCTATAGGTCTCCCAAATGGGCTGCAGGGAAAGGATTTCTCTTTGTTTTCTGACCTTTTCTCTACCACTGGGCTAGGCAGCCAATTAGGGCCTATTTTGGTTACTCATGTAGTGGTTCTATTTGGGCTAATGAAGTGTTGTATTGGATTGAAATCAGACTTTTAGCCTTATGTTGTAATCATGATTCTAAATGAGTCCTTTGTTATGTATTGGGCTCTAAACCTTTTATGTAATGTAATTTGCCTATTGACCAAAAAAAAATTATTCTATTTACTTTTTGTCTCTCATTAGTTTGAATTTTATTCAGTTTCAGTAATTTAAAAAACACAACAATATATTTTATAAGCTTTGAACTATTTAATTTTTATAATGGTAATTTTTTTTTTAAATATTAACAAAAAAATTTGATTTAAACTGAATGAATGAAGGCCAAAGAATATACTAAATAAAAATATAAAAACTTAAACAAAAATATAAATATTAACTGATATATTTTAAAAAAAATAATTAGTTGGTTAAAATAAAAAGTTTAAATAGTAATTCTCTTACAAGCCAAAGCCCAACAAGAATTTAGTAAGACTATAACTATAGGCCCATTACCAAATTTCAAGATAATTTTGGATAGCAACCTGTATTTTTTTTAGATTGGACCCAATAGTGGAAAGAGTCCAAGTAATTTTGATCACTGTTAAAAATGCAAGACTTATGAAGCATTCCAAGGCTTAAGAGATTATAAAGAAATTATAAAGAATTACATGACCCAAAGAAAATGAATTAGACTCTACCATCATATGGCTATAAATTTATATAAATAATAATTAAATTTTAATTCTAAATTAATTAAAGTTGATTATATATACTTTTTTCGTTATTTAACTCTATTACATATCAACTCTATATCAATATTCAAAATTTATAAATATTTTCACTAAACAAAATTATAAATCTAAAAGGTTATAAAGAGGCGTCAAAATCTATAACCAGCTAATGTCAAATAAGAGTGTTTGAAGACTAATTTATTCTAACAATTACATTGCTTGTTAGTGGTTACTACCAGCCCACTGACTCGATATCAGTCTTTGTATTCTATAATTTTCTGTTGCTGCATAGTTGAAACAAAATCTATTTGAGAGTTATTAAAAGAGAGAGTTGTACATGTTATATAATTAACATTTATTAATTATTATTCAACTAATTTTGACTCCATTGAATTAAAAAGAAGAGAAAAAAAAAGAAAAAAAAAAACCAAAGTAAACCCAAAAATAAACAACAGCAGAAGGCCCCACTCAAGCCGCAGAACTAGAGATCCAAAGCTAATCTTCAAGAGCAAATAAACTCTTTACAAACAACTTTGTTAATTACCCTACTAAAATCCAAGACCTAACATATCTGAACTGATAGTGACAAAGCTTTTAAGTTGCAACAAGAAGCTCAACTTTGTAGAATTCATGGACAGTGCAGGGCAAGAAAAGATTAAAGAGAAATTAATCACCAAATTGGTCAGAGTAGCAGCAAGCAATATGAAAAAGGTCATTTACATAATATTAATAAATAAGCAATAATTAAGACAAAGCAATATTTAATAGACGAAGAAGACTGATGATTTTGTTCCTACATTATGCTGTTTTCCCCACCTCCAGTTAGCAGCCTCCTTAGTGCTTGAAATGCACTTCCTGATGCTTGGAGTAGCAAATGGTAAAGATCGTGATATGAGCAACAAGCGCCCCATTTAAATATGCAGGTCCTAAGCCTAGAAGAAACCATCTGAAACTTGGGACTAAGATCAACATTATTTGATTTACAAGCTTTGAGTATGGAATCAATAGCCAATTCTAATCTCAAACACACCCTGCGAATGAGATGGGTATTTTGCTATGATAAGAGAGATGAGTATTTGTATTATTTCTACAACTCATATACTGTAATAAAATATTTCAAATTTGGACTTAATGGTGTTAAAAAATAATAATAATAATAATAAATTCTCTCCCTCTCCCTATGTCTTCCTCTACAAACAACACAAATCAAAACCCCTCTTTGCATCAAAAATTACAAATGAGAGAGAGGGAGATTTAACAAGGCAATAAACAAATATTCTAACATGTTCAATCATGCAATACATAAATAAATTTCAAAATTTCAATGAACACCCTTTCAAAATTCTCCAACTCAAATATTAATTCTAAAACTCAGATACATTAATATGGACTAAACTATCACATTTAAACTATTATAATTATTGCTAAAATCATACATTTTATAGAGAAATCTAAACTTTTAAAGACAAATCAGGTTTACTAGAGTGATATACCCAACTAGACATTTTCAGTGTCTCTCTCCTCAGTGTCTCTCTCCTCCCTGCCAAATAGCCTTTGGATTTCATCTTCAACTAGCACCTTTAAGTACTGCAAATCTTCGCCTACTAATAAACATAAGTCTTGATATGGATTGCGTGCAAATCGTATAACAAAGTAGACGCATAAACTCAAAAGTAATACACCATAGCTGATAACATGAATCAAAGCAAGTAGCACAATTGCTGCATAACCCAACTGGAGACGAATATTTCTAACACATATTTTGTAATTTGAGTTGGTATAGGTTTGGAGTCCGTGTTCAATCATCGTTGCTATAGCATAGTTGATTAGAATGAACACCAACACCTTCATCTTCCAAGATAATGGTGTTTCCAAAAAAGCCAATATTTGAACGGCAGATAATATTTCATTTCCTGTCCTGTTTTATACATATACAAAAAGAAGAGGGAGGAGGAAGTTATTTAAAAATAGTTAGTTAATATGTAGGAATGAGACAAAAGCAATGCACGAAGTCTGTATCTTCCGAAGGAAAACAGAAGCAAGCAACAGCAAAGTTTACAGCACATTTATCACATTCAACATCAAGGTTCAAGCATCACAAGGCATAGATTTACAGCAAACGCATAAAAAAATAACAAATTTGATGTATTTATAGCAAAGGCCTAAAAAAAAAGAACAAATCTGATGTATTTAGTTAAATGCCAAAATACAATATCATCAATTACAAACCTAAGAAATTAATAAAACCCATTAAGTAGCATAGATTTAAATGTAAAAGATTCTTCCATCTGGGCTAGTAAGAGAAAAACTCCCAATAATCACAGAAGAGAATTGTTGACCTCTCTGCTACCTGTGACTTGCTTATGCGAAAGGAGAATTGTTGCTGATACTAGGGCCATAAGAACTCCTAAAATCACAGAGAAGAGCGATGGCCAATAAGGAGAGAAAGGACAAGCAGATGAGAGGAGAGCGGTGGTTGATGGAAAAGATACTAAGAGCTACACAAATAAAAATAATATAAAATAGGGAGGCTTTAAATCAAAGAAATTTAGAGATGGGTAAGAAATCGAAAGGGACCACAAGGGGTTGCTGGAGAAAAAAAATATATAGAAATGAGGATGCAGGGAAGACATCCATAATCGGCAGAAAGTTGGAGGAGATGAGCACTCTCGTGAGGATGAGGTTAGGGTCAGGTATACTAAGACTTACAAGGGCTGAGATTATCAGAACTGGAATGGACGGCTAGGATTAGTTAAGTTAAATAACAAGAGAACATAAACGTTGGAACTGGGAATCGAACTTGAGAAGTTTGGCGTGAAGGAATTAAGCCTCCAGTCGTATTTTCATCTCAATTTTTGTGTTGATATAATTATATTTATATATTATACTTCTAAGTTTCTAATATGAAAATAATTTATATAGATTAATCTAATAAATTCGAATTTTAATTTAAAAATTTAATGTAATTTTTAAAAAAATAACATTTTAATTTGAAATTAAAATAATTAACATTTTAATTGATAAAATTAAAAAGTAATTAGCTAAATAATTGTGATTTGATGCAAATGTTAGGATTTATTTAATAAATAACTTAAAAAAACTCATTTATATCATTGTCTTAATCCATGAAAAAGTCATGCATCAAAATAAATAGGAAGAAAAATACTAGTGTTGGCAAAATGATTTGAGCCCAAAAAAATAAATATTTATAAAAAGAAAACAAAATTACCTTTTGCCCTCCATCTCAAAAATAAAATTTCCACTTTTTATTTTCTTTCTCTCTTTCACTTTTATAGTCAACTTAATCGGAAATTATTTATCAATAAAATTATTTTTATAAAAATTAAAGAATTAAATAATAATTTTTTGAATATTTTTGAATCAGCCCATCTGTTAGATGTAGAGTTATGGTTTAAAATATATGATTTACTAGTCATTAGGATTAAAATGTTATTTTTTTTTTCAAATAATTCATATTCATTTATTTATTAAAATTTATGTTGATTGATTTAACTTAAAGAGATGAGAGATGAGTTTAGAGATAAGATTATACAAATCGTAAAATTAATGCCGAATTGAACTCTTTATTTTATAAATTTTTTAAATTTTACACGAATTAAAATGAATTACAAGTAGTTGTATCTAGTAGAGTTATACCAAATCAAAATTTCTCAATTTTAAAAATAAGTGTTGCAGTATTAATTTGAGAGTTTTAGCATATAGGTATTTTTTTTTCAATTTTAATAATAACTGATAATTATTGAAAAGATTATGTATATAATTGATAAAATTAAAATGATTAGTGACATAATTATCATTTTAAGCAAAAGTTAGGACTAATTTAACAAACAACTTCAAAAAAAAATTTGATTTATATCTTTGTTTTAGTCAACAAAAAACTTCATGCTTACAAGAAGGAATTACAATCTGAGAATGAATAAGCCATTGAAAGACAAATTAAACGGAAAAGATAAAAGTAGTTAAGTTACAAACATTGGGGAGAGGTAAAATGACTAACTTGTTGAAACAGGAAATGATACTGCGAGAGAAATTAAATAAAGAAAGAGGATAGAGATTATTACATACATTTGAGTTGCCATGGAGAGATACTGAAGCTGCTCAACTGACTATAGAAGATGTTTGTGGTAGATGCATTCCTGAGCTACGCAGAGAGAGATGATCTGCATTTGCATAAGCTCTGATATATATAAACAAGAGGCTGAAGTGAAAGTACTAATATATATGAGTTTGCATATTGCCATAGTGAAGTGAAGGGGGGTATTAATGTACTTTCTCAGGGGACTGTAGAATTGATAAAAAAACTTTGTCAATTCTACAGTCCCCTGAGAAAGTACATTAATACCCCTTTCTATTTGTCCCGACAAAGTTGATCACTTTGTCAATTCTACAGTCCCATGAGAAAGTACATTAATACCCCTTTCTATTTGTCCCGACAAAGTTGATCACTTTGTCAATTCTACAGTCCCATGAGAAAGTACATTAATACCCCTTTCTATTTGTCCCGATCCACAGAGAAAGTACATTAATACCCCCTCCCTTCACTTCACTTGAAGTTATTCATTTTCCATCAGTACCCCTTTCAACCACCACTTTGGCTCCTGCAAATTTTGACTTAGAGGGGATATACAGCGTCATTTTAAAGCGAATTTTATTAATCATTCTTATTTCTTATGTTTAAACCATATGGGATAGATAAATCTCTTAAAATTAAATCAAATTATTTTAACTATAAAATTATATAATATCTATTATTTTAAAATAATAAAATATTATATTAATCCTTTTCTTCTTTTTTTTAACATATGCTACAATAAATAATTTATAATGTATAATTATTTTATATATATATATACATTAAATATTAAATTTAATTACAATAAAATTTAATAATAATTAATATTAATTAGTATAATATATATTACTTTTAAAATTTTTCATATCAATATATTATTTTATTATTCTTATCAAAAAAATTTTTTTTTTACATTTTTAACTTTTATCAAATTATAGGATAAAATTTCTTAATATATGATAATTCTACCTTTGTAACCGTTATAGTAAAAGTTATTGACTTGAGTATAGCCTAAATTAATATAACAACTGAAAATATATCACTTATTTAATGGAATTAAATTTAAGACTCTCATTCCCTCAATCCCCTGTATAAAAAATAATACTATAATTAACTTATTTTTTAAAATTAATTATTATTACTTACAATTCTTTCAAATTTTAATTATTAGTATATATATATTGGTTTATATAATTATATACATATACTTAAAATTAACTAATTATATAAATGACTCTAGTAAATAAAATTTAGGTCCAATACAATATTAATTTAGGAAAAAAAATTACACTCATTATTTACATATTTTAAATGAATCAATGCTAAAAAGTATAATCATAGAGTATAGTTAAACTAAAACAAAAATTAAAGGTGTCAGTATTATAAAAATTTATTGAATGCATAATAAAAATAAAAAAAAAATTAAATATTTCACATTATTTGCATCATAATAAAGTGATAAAATTATTTGAGCCAATAATTAAAATAATTAAAAAAAAAAAAAGTATTCTTTTTTTTGAAGAGAAAAAAAAAAAAAAAGCACAAAAAAAAAACTTTTTTGAGAAAAAATATAAAGTATTTTTTCATAAAGATGAGATTAAAAAAAAATGAAAAAAAGGTGAGAAGGAGATGGGAGGGTATATAATTTTACTTATTTTTTTTTTACACACTTATGCAATTAATCTTATTCCTTTTTATTTTAATTGGTTGAGTTCCCTCAATTTCTATCTTTAATTTTTTTATTATAATATTTAATTTTAAAATTTTTTTCTCAATTTTTATATAAAAGATCAGGTGTTCGATTCTTATAAATAAAGAAAATTTTTACTGGAAGCGCTTTATCTTCATGATAAGTCTCTCTGATACAAATAGAATTAAGCCTAACTCATTGGGCTAAAAAAAACCTGTGATTTACTTAAAGAAAAAAAAAATCTTTTGTAATTTATGACTAATTACTTCAAAAAAAAAAAAAAAGAAGGCGTGGGAGTCTTTGTCTTCAAGTTGGTTGTTTTCTCTTTCTTTCTTGAGTCATAATCGACGCATGATCACTGATGCGCTAGAGCAGCTCCTTCCTAGAAATCTCTTCATGGAATTTAAGTTTTTTTTTTTTTTTTCCCTTTGTTGTAATTAAATAATAATAGAAATAATTTATTTTTTTTACAATATTTTATTTATATTTTTAACTTTTTTTTTTCTAGATGAAGTGTTGTCTATAACTGAAAAAATGAAAATTATATAAAATAACTTCTTAAGGGATTTAGAAAATTAAGAGATATTTTTATTTAATTATACTTTTTATTAGATTGTATTTATTCTAAACTTTAATTTTCATTTAATAGTTATTACCATTTTATAATTATTTATTTAATGACCAAAAAATGTTTTTATAACTTCTTAAAAAATTATTTTTTAATAAATATTTGATATTTTAAATTTCTATTTAGTTTTCATTTTTTTTAAGATTTCATAACAAAATTCATTATTTTTAATTATTTTAAATTTAATTGAAGTATTTAAAGTCTGATCAACATCCTAAATTTTTATTTTTAAGGTTTAATATTTATTTTATTACATAAAAATTATTTTTATGAGTTTTAAGTCCTTGCCAATTGAGGGAAAAGAGAGGAAAAAAACATTAAACGAAAATTAGAAGGAAAAAAAAAATTTTTTGGATCTCCTAGTTAGAAAATTTTCACAGTAATAGCTCAAACAATAATACTTAACAAACATTAACATGATTTTTGGTTCAACTCATGGCAACTTTTAGAATTCATTTAAAATGAATTTTATTGTTTGGTATAACACAACATAAAATACAAAATTTAATTGAATTTTATATAATTCGTATTTGATATAATTTCATAATTGAAATTTATGTGTACTTATTTCTTTAACTACTTTCAAGAGTAAAATTAAAAAATTATAAATTTCTATAAAATTTAAAAAAAATTTATACCTAATAAATTTATAACAATTAACAAACATATAAATCAACTAATAATATTATAATAAATATAAAATAAATTCATGTGTTATAATATAAGAGATTTCTATAACAACATAAATAATGTAATGTCATTACTGAGTGCATAATAAATTTAAATATTAAAAAGTTAAGAAAAATATAAAATATTTTATATAAATGTCTGTGCAAATTAATAGTAAATAGATAAAAAAATTAATTTATGATTTTCATTTTCTTTTAAATTTTTTTTCCCGAATCCAACACAAATTTATCCTATATTAATTATAATGCGCTATCTATGATAACATGACATGCATGTATTAGTGTGACATAAATGAACACCTTAATTAATTTTAAGTAGAATTGATATATGGTTAAACAAAAGATGGAGTGGGAAAAAATTTTTTGAAAAGGGCATTTTTATTCATAAAATGTTATATAAATTTTGTGGAATCCATTTTAAACAATTCATTTTACCCACGCTTTGCACAAAATATTTATTATTTTACTTTAATAATATAATTTAATATATATTTCTCTATATGTTATATTTTCATAACCATATTTTAAAATTTTATAAATAATAAAAGTTTTAGTTAATTGTAATTTTATTTCAAGTGCTAATATATAAATTTTTTTAATAATAATTTATATAATTTTGTATTTGATTATGTATCATTTAATTTTAAATTTTGAAATAAGTTCATTGATAGATTATTTTATGTTTTCTTTAAATTAGTTATCATATACTAGTAATAGGATAAATAAAATAAAAAAAATATAATTATTATTATTAAAATTCTTAAATTTTAAATATAAAAAATGTTTTTAAAAAACAAATGTTTAAATTTCATAAATAATTTTCCACTAAATAATTATTTAAATATGTATTTTAACATACTTTTTTTTTAAATAATTAACTCTTTCTAATCTAATTAAAATTTGAGTTAAATATTTACATGATTATTTTTTTAATAAGGTAAGATTTTAGCAATCCAAATTCAAAAATATTTAAATACAAAATTGATTTATTTCAAGTGTTAATATATATTTTTTTAATATTAATTAATAATTTTATATTTAATAACATATCATTTAATTTTAAATTTTGAAATAAGTTAATTTTGTTATATTATTTTTTTTATTTTTAAATTAATAAATTTTGTTTCATATATCAACAAAATGACAAATAAAATAAAAAAAATATGGCGATTTTAAAATTATTATTATTAAAATTCTTAAATTTTAAATATAAGAAATATTTTTAAACATAAATGTTTAGATTTTCTAAATAATTTTCTAGTGAATAATTATTTATATATACTAATATAATTTTTAAAAAATAACTCACCCTTTTTCTAATCTAACCAAAACTTAAATTAAAAAATATTATTTTTAATAATTATTTTTAATCAAATAAAATTTTAATAATTTAAATTTAAAAGTATTTAAGTCAAAAAAATTGATTTTATTTCAAGTATTAATATATAAACTTTCTAATTGTAGTGAATATAATTTTGTATTTGATAATATATCATTTAATTTTAAATTTTGAAATAAATTAATTAATAGATTATTTTATATTTTCATTTAAATCAGTTATCATATATTAGTAATTGAAAATTTTTATATTTAAATTGTTAATATTAATTTTTTAAATTTTAAATATAACAATTTTTTAAAGTAAAATTTTAAATTTCATAAATATTTTTCTAGTGAATAATTATTTAAATATATATTAATATAAGTTTTAAAAATACATTCTCAAATTTCATAAATAATTTTTTAATGAATATGTATATATATATATTAGCTCATTTGGGAGCAAATTATATTACAGACTTTGAATTTAGAGGAGGAATATGTAAATCTTTTTAAATTCAATCAAATTACTTTAACTACAAAATTATATAATATATATTATTTTAAAATAATAAAAATATTATATCAATTTTTTTCTTTTTTATATATTAATTTTTGAAATAAATGTTACAATAAATAATATATATATAAAGAAAAACAGAGTATAATTATCCTTACATGCTTATTGTTTTATGAAAAAATTATTAAAAATATTTTATAAAAATTTTAAAATTATATATCATAAATAAAATACTTTTAATAGTTTTCAATAAATTTTTATTAAAATTGGTAAAAATAAAAATTAGATAATACAAATTATAAGGTTGATGTTCAATGGAACTCTTAATTTTATAAATCCTTATAAATTTTACTTGAACTCAAGTGGCTGTGTCCAGTGGAGTTATATCAAATCAAAATTTCTTGGTTGTGTTATAGTATTAATTTTTGAGTTTAGCATATGTTTATTTTTTTTTCAATTTTATTTATAATTGATAATAATTTAAAAGAATATGTATATAATTGATAAAATTAAAATTATTGACATAATTGTCATTTTAAGCAAATGTTAGGATTAATGACAACTTCAAAAAATTTATATACATATAAAAAGAAAGAAAAACAGAGGATAATTGTCCTTACGTACTTGCAAGAGAGGAATGAATTTCCCATTGGAAGATAAAAGTGAAGAGCCCACCTTTGCGCTTTCCCTTTATAGCAGACTCCCACCTTTGCTTTAATCCAATTTGTTAACTCCTTCAATCAGGACTTGCCTTGTTCCCACTTGATTGAAAAAATAAAAATAATTATTATTATTATAAAAAAATAAAAAATTTTATATTAATAAATTTAATTTTTCTCTTTTAATAGTGAAAATGACATGAATTTATGTATTTTATTATTATATACATTTTTATCACATGAATTTACAAAGATTAATTTTATAATTTACATGTAGTTTTGAGTGTCAAGTTACATAAAATTGATAACTTTCATGTAATTTTATTGATTCTTATTTTGATTTATTCTTATATTTAATTACTTTATCTTCTTCAAATATTCATTGATGTGATGTGATCTCCTTTGGTATTTTTCTTCTCTTGAGGTTTGGTTCCACAGTAAACAAATGGTAAGGTTCTAAGAGGTACACTTTCATTTCTTTTGCTTCCTCGTAATGAAAGTTCAATAATTTTGAATTTCCAACCGTGATATCCCTATTGTAATTTTGTTATTTTATAAATTTAATAAATAATTTTTTTTTCTTTCCAATCTTCATTGTATTTAAAAAGTCTAAAAATGAAAGAATTCAATTGAATTAAATTCTATTTGATCAAGATTAAAATTTTTAGAATTTAGTTCTTTTGATAAAAAAAAAAATCATTTTGAAAGAAATAAATTCATGTCAAAAGTAACAATTTTGCAATAGTTTAATTAATTTAATAAAAATTTCTATAAAATATCCAAAGCATATCCCTACTTAAGTTACATTTAATTTTCTTTATGAATAAAGGCAAAATGTGAAAAATAAGTACATTTATTTCACTTATCAATTGTTTAAGAATTTAGGTGAATTTTATCATTTTAAAATGTAACCCAAATTTATGAATTTTCTTATAAATTCATTTGAATGAATTCTTTTAATAGAGTATAATTGAATTTTATCATAAGAGTGATTCTATTTATAGGGAATGATTTTATTGCAATCAATAAAGATATAGGTTTCATATTACATTGAAGTTTTATTATTTAAGATTTTAATTTATTATAATTTAGTAAAATTTTTTCTTTATTTTTTAATTTTTCTTTTGAAATTTAAAATGCATATTGTAGGTGATAAATATAAAAATATATTAATATTTAAAAAGAAAAATTGGATATTTTTCTTAGAAAAGAAAAATATATTTCAATAATATATATTTATTTATTTTTTAATGGTAAAAGTGAAATATCCAACCATCAAAATATTTGTATTTTTTTTGTATGATTCTATTTCGTAAATTAGTTCACCAATTATACAAATTAAATTTTAAAATAAATTAAAATAAAATTTAATTTTAAATTTATAATTTTACTTATAAGATAATATAATCAATTATTAAGAAATGTTATAGCATTTTCAAGAAAATATTTATAGCATTTTCAAGAAAATATTTATAGTATCCTCAATAATTAGAATTACACCTTTATAATGACTAAAACTTCTAATTTTTTACTAATTGATTTTTTTTTCAAAATGTCAAAATGATGACTATATTTGTATATTTATTTATAAACCATATAGACTCATTTGTCTTAGCATAGGACACATAAAATATTTAAATTAATAGTAATTATATTTAAAATTAAACTTACTATTTTTAAAATTTTGATTAAAAAAAGTTAAAAAAAATGTAAGGGTAAAAAAAGTTAAAATTACAATTTTAAACTAAAAAAAAATGAACTCTGGCCCCACATGTCTTTCCCTTTTTTTAATTTATTAATTACTTTTTTAGTTAATAATAATTTAAAATTTTATTTTAAATAAACAATAGATCATAATAAAAACCTAATAATATATAACTAAAATTTTATCATATGACTCGATATGAAGATGATTAAAACTGAGAGTTAATCCAATAATTTATATGATTTAATATGAAGATAATTTATTTGAATTGGCTCGATTAATTTAAATTTAAATTTAAAATTAAATAAATAAAATTAATTTTTGAAAATTAAGATTTTAATCTAAAATAACTTATAACTCTTAAATTGAACATCAAACCTTTATGTATACAAATCGTACATTAATTTGAATTAATTTTTTTTGTTATTTGTTCAATATATTTTTTTAAAAAATACATTATTTAGTTTCTGTATTTTGTTTCTTTTAAATTATTTAGCCTTTTTTATCAAATTTTTCGTTATTATATACTAGTTAACTTACTATCTAATCCATCTATTTTAAGAAAATTAATTTATTGATCTATATATTTTGAAAAAAAAAACTACTATTTTATCCATCTATTTTAGTGAAACTAATTAATTAGTTAGTCTCTATATTTTGAAAAACACCATATTTTGAAAAATATATTTTTGAATAAAAATGAAATTTTGCTATGTTGATATCAAATCTAAATTTACATTTTTCGTTAGTATATAATGTCTTGGACTTTATTTTTATGTTTTCTATGTTGGAAAATAATGTTCTTTATTACTTAGAAATTTAAGAAAACTGATTAATTTTTTTGTGTAAACTATAGTTACCTGAACACGGTACTTCTTAAATTGTGGTACAGGTATAGGAATGTGATACGCTATTTAACTGAATATAGGTTTAGATTGAACGCTAATTCAGAACGCATTTTGTGAATCTTATTAATTCAATTTGCGGTACCTGAATTGCACTTAGTGATTATAATTCTAAGTTTAAAACACTAAATTACATAATAATTTTCTTTTAATTTTTAATTTTTTTAATTTTTAATTCTTCTTATTCTTCCCTTAGATTTTGGATTTGTGGTGAGTGATTGAAATGGGGTTTGCTTGATTTGGAACTCAAACCTTCTTCTTCTTTGGGCTTTATTACTACTTCTTATTCATCTTTGTTCTTTGTTCTTTCTTCTTCTTCCAATACTTTATAAATTATTAAAAATACTTTATAAAAAATTTTAAAATTATATATAATATACAACATATTTTTAATAATTTTCAATAAATTTTTATTAAAATTGGTAAAAAAAATTAGATCATACAATTAATTTTTGAGTTTTAGTATATGTTTTTTTTTTCAATTTTAGTTATAATTGATAATAATTTAAAAGATTATGTATGTAATTGATAAAATTAAAATTATTAGTGACATAATTGTCATTTTAAGCAAATGTTAGGATTAATAACAATTCTAAAAAAATTTATATATACAGAAAAAAAAAAACAGAGGATAATTGTCCTTACATGCTTACAACAGAGAAATGAATATCCGGTTGAAATATAAATTAAATTGAAAAAATAAAAGGAAAGAAGTGAAATTAAAAGAAAAATTAAAAAAAAAAAGGAAAGAGATTATTATAGACATTAGATTGCCAAGGAAATTAAGTTGCAATGGCAGCGGTGGATGTATCACAAAATCAAAGGGTTATATATGCCATTATTTCCCGGTAGAAGTGTAAGAGGCTTATCAACGCCAAACCAGCACCGCCAGCCACTCAATGCGTAACTCTCCTCTGCCCCACATGGATTTACACTCGTTGAACCTTACTCGGCAGGTTACGTCGCAGAAAAAAAAAGGACTTCTGAGAGCTCTATTGTATCAAGATTTGCCTTGTTCCCCCTCAATTGAAAAAATAAAAATAATTATTATTATAAAAAAATAAAAATTTTTATATTAATAAATTTACCCTTTCTCTTTTAATAGTGAAAATGATATGAATTTATTACTTAAGAAAATATTGTTTTTTTTTCTTGTGGTTTGGTTTGTAAGGTTATAAAATTTAATTTTATAATTTTACTTATAAGATAATATGATCAATTATTAAGAAATGTTATAGCATTCAAAAGAAAATATTATAGCATTTTCAAGAAAATATATATAGTACCCTCAATAATTAAAATTACACTTTTGTAATGACTAAAACTTCTAATTTTTTACTAATTGAATTTTTTTCAAAATGTCAAAATGATGACTATATTTGTATATTTATTTATAAACCATATAGACTCATTTGTGTTAGCATATGAAACATAAAATATTTAAATTAATAGTAATTATATTTAAAATTAAACCTACTATTTTTAAAATTTTGATTAAAAAAGGTAAAAAATACACGAGTTAAAAAAAATGTAAGGGTAAAAAAAAGTTCAAATTACAATTTTAAACTAAAAAAAAAATGAACTGTGGCCCCACATGTCTTTCCTTTTTTTTATTTATTAATTACTTTTTTAGTTAATAATAATTTAAATTTTTATTTTAAATAAATAATAGATCATAATGAAAACCTAATAATATATTATAAAATATAAGTAAAATTTTATCACATGACTCAACATGAAAGATGATTAAAACTGATAGTTAATCTAATGACTTATATGACTTAAAATGAAAATAATTTATTTGAATTGACTCGATTAATTTTAATTTTATTTTAAAATTAAATAAATAAAATTAATTTTTTGAAAATTAAGATTTTAATCTAAAATAACTTATAACTCTTAAATTGAACATCAAACCTTTATGTATACAAATCGTACATTAATTTGAATTAATTTTTTTTTGTTATTTTTTCTATATATTTTTTTAAAAAATATATTATTTAGTTTCTGTATTTTGTTTCTTTAAATTATTTAGCCTTTTTTGTCAAATTTTTCGTTATTATATACTAGTTAATCTACTATCTAGTCCATCTATTTTAAGAAAATTAATTTATTAATCTATATATTTTGGAAAAAAAAAACTACTATTTTATCAATCTATTTTAGTGAAATTATTTAATTAGTTAGTCTCTATATTTTGAAAAATACCATATTTTGAAAAATATTTTTTTGAATAAAAATGAAATTTTCCTATGTTGATATCAAATCTAAATTTACATTTTTTTTAATATACAATGTCTTGGACTTCATTTTTATGTTTTCTATGTTGGAAAATAATGTTCTTTATTACTTAGAAATTTAAGAAAATTGATTAATTTTTTTGTGTAAACTATAGTTACTTGAATATGGTACTTCTTAAATTGTGGTACAGGTATAGGAATGTGATACGCTATTTAACTGAATATAGGGTACGTGAGAAGTAGGTTTAGATTGAATGCTAATTCAAAACGCATTTTGTGATTCTTATTAATTCAATTTGTAGTACCTGAATTGCACTTAGTGATTATAATTCTAAGTTTAAAACACTAAATTACATAATAATTTTCTTTTAATTTTTAATTTTTTTAATTTTAATTCTTCTTATTCTTCCCTAAGATTTTGGATTTGTGGTGAGTGATTGAAATGGGTTTGCTTGATTTGAAACTCAAACCTTCTTCTTCTTTGGGCTTTATTACTGCTTCTTATTCATCTTTGTTCTTTCTTCTTCTTCTTCTTCCAATTGATTTTGTGTTGAGTGATTGAAATTGGTTCGCTTGATTTGGCTATCTGAATTGCGTACCCAAGTTGGTATGCACAACCTACATCACAAAATCTAGGGAGAATTGGCGAATCTGATAACTATGATGTAGATAACTTACACCACTTTTATTAAAAGATGAAAGTAAAGAGAGAATAGGAGAAGAAAGATGTGAGTGTAGAGCAGAAGAAATAAGGAGAAATAGAAATAAGGGAGGATAAGAGAGAAATAAATTGAGAGAATTACGATAGTTTATGTATAAAAAAAGAATTATGGGACTAAATATAGTTAATGTGTTAAATTATAAGGATTAACTAATGTGTTTTTTTTTTTAAATATAAAGACTAGCTAATTAGTTTCACTAAAATAGAGAAACTAAATAGTAGTTTAACCTTTATTAATTAACGAAAAAATTAACAAATGAATTAAACAATTTAACAAAAGCAAAATATAAAAACTAAATAATATAATTTTTAAATTACAGAAATTAAATAATTAATTTTATTAAAATACAGAACTAAATAATAATTTAACTTTTTTTCAACATCTTTTACGAGGTGAGGGCTACCCTTTTATAGGAAAACAACGCCCCCTCCCTTCCACTCTTTTAACGACATATTTCCACAATTTTTTCTTAATTTTTAATTACTTTTTAGTTAACAAATTTTCATTTAAATTTTTATTTCAAATAAAAAGTAGATAGTAATATAATATAAAATTAAAATTTTATTATATTAATTATAATACTTATAAATTTTTAAAATTTAAATTTGATTAAAAATCATATTTTAATATTTCAAAAAATATGTTATTACATATGTAATCAATATAATTTAAGATTATCAATATACTTATAGTTTGGTGGTACAAGTGCTTCATCTAATTTTATGTTACTTCATTTTTTTCCTTTCTAGAGGCTTTTTTTTTTTTAATTTTTCTCAAAAGATATTTAATTTAAAAAAAAATACTGTATGATAGAAATAGAAGTTGCTATATGATAGACATATATTAATTATTTTAATTGGTAGGATCATACTTTGAGTGACTAATTTTTTGAAAAATATAAAATTTAGAGGAGTTTGCATTTTAGGTGAATTTATTTTTTTTTCTTAAACTATTGAGAAAAAATTGTTGATAGTGAAGATAGGTATGATTCAAATAGCTCTTATTAGTTTTCAAAAACAAATAGGAACTTACAATCCTAAAATTTTAGCAAATCATTAATCTAAGAATATGTTTTTGAAAAATAATGGAAAAATCTTACAAGAGTTTTGGTTGCTAGTATACAATTCAGTATAAGACCTTAAAAAGTGAGATAATTACACTAATCGTCTCTCAATTTAAATGGTTATTTCATTTCAGGTACTTAATTTTAATTTGTTAAAATAAAATCATTCAACTTTAATTTTGTTTAAAAAAAAAAGTTTATCTTACTTGCAATAATAAGCTTCCATGTAAAAAATCACTATTTTACTCTTCTTTTCAAAAAAAAAAAAGTCAATATTTTACTCCTTTAATTCCTTTCTTTTCCCCTCTCTTTCTCACATCCTTGTTTTTTATGGTCAAATTAATTGATATATATTTATTGATATTTTTATTTTTAATATTTTAAAATTTATTAATAAATTTTTTATTAATTTATATTTTCTATTTGTTATTAATTTTATTATTATTAAATTAAACTTTAATTGAATTCATCACTAGATAATTCTATTTGCACCATTAATTTAAAAAAAATATTTTCTAAAATTTTATTCCAATCAAATAATTTGATTAATGTACCAATTAATTTACTTAGCCAATTCAGTTATAAAAAATAATTTTTTAAGAGATAATTTTAATTAAACAATTAAATTCAAGTGTCAATTTAATTAGGACTATGAATTGCAATTTTAATTTGTTTTAAAAAATAAAATAAATTAGGTTTTAAACATTAATGGAAGATATTTAGTTAAACATTATTTATGGATTTTCTATTATGATTTAATTACATAAATGCCATTAATTTTAAAAAATTAATTTATTTTGTTTAAAACAAATTAAAATTGTAATTATAAACCTAGTCATATCGGTATTTAAATTTAATTGTTTAATTCTAATTATATTTTAAAATTTTATTTTTAAAATTAAAAAGGCGATAAATTAATTTACGCTTGAATTAAATTATTTAATTGAAATAAAATCTTAAAAAATAGTGTTTTAAAATTTAAGGCGGAAATAAATTTATTTATTAATGAACTCAATTAAAATTTAATAAAATTTAAATTAATAGTAAAAAAATAACAAATAGAAAAATATAAATCATTAGAAAATTTTATTAATAAATTTAGTAAATAACAATTTTATGAAAAATAAAATAATTTTATTGATAAATAAGTATCAATTAATTTGATTGGGAGGAATTAAGAATATGAGAGAGAATCTTTTCAGGAAATAGGGGTAAAATAGTAATTTTATTTTTACTTGAAAATCTACTAGTACAATGCAGTGAGACTTTTTCTTAAACAAAATTAAAGTTGATGGATTTTATTTTAATATTTAGAAATTGAATGAATAAAATAAAACAACCACTTAAATTATGAGATGATTAATGCAATTAACTCTAAAATATTTTAAATTATTTAGTTCCCAGAATATGAGAGGGAATCTTTTAGAAAATAGAGGTAAAATAGTAATTTTATTTTTACCTGAAAATCTACTATTATAAGGTAATGAGACTTTCTCTTAAACAAAATTAAAGTTGATGAATTTTATTTTAATATTTTGAAATTGAATGAATAAAATGAAACAACTACTTAAATTATGGGACGATTGATGCAATTAACCTCAAAATGTTTTAAACTATTTAATTTTCATATAGTAATTTCTTTCTTTTAAATATATCAACTAATAAAAAATTTGATTTAAATTGAAAAAAAAGTGTTTAAAGAGTAGATGAGACAAAAGTTTGACTAACAGAAAATATAATCACTACCCAATATATTTTTCTTTTAAGAAAAAGACAGTTTTGTTAAAATAAAAAAATTAAACAATAATTTTCCCGATATGTTTTAACCAGCCCATCTGTTATAAGCTAAAGCCCAGCAAAGATTTGGCAAGCCCCCATTTCCAAGATTTTCAAGACAATTTTTGATGGCAACTTTTTTTTTTTTTGATAGGCTAAACCCAGTCCATTGAAAGAGCTTAAGTAAATAAATAAATAATATTATGTGAAAAATTCAACAGCAACCTCAAAACTATAAATACAAATAAATAATAATTAAATCTTAATCTTAAATTAATTAGAATTAGTTATATAAAGATTTTTTTATTTAACTCTGTTAAATATTAAATTTGTATTAATATCTAAAATTTATAAATCTTTTTATATTATAAAATTATTAAGATTAGATTATCTAAATGGTGATCAAAAGGTTTCAAAATTTATAAGTAAATGTCCAAAAAAAGTTTTAAAACTAATTTGTTATAACAATCATATTGCTTGTTAGTTTTTGCTATTAGCCGACTCAATATTAGTCTTTGTACTCTGTAATTTTATGTTAATTGAAACATTTTCTATTGAGAGTCATTTAAAGAGAGAAAACTTTCCACACTGGAATTAAGGATTTTTTTGAAGTTTTTATCAAATTCTTGGCCAATACAAGATATATTCATTCCAAGAAAGCTGAAGAAATAGAAATTTTGGTTCTATTTGATTGAGCAACAACAACTTGAACCAAGCTGCTTTAAAGTATCTTTGGATGGGCCTCTACAAATTGAGAGCATTTCCTTCACTGTATCAAAGAAACTCCAAGCGTCTGGAGATCGAGAAAACTGAATCAAAATTCTTCTACAGGCCAAAAACCACAATGATAGAGAAGGAAAAGAAGGGAAAAAAATGTTGTCAGGGATGGTGCTAAGGTTCATTTGCGACGGGTTGTTGGAACTAGGGGTGAGTATTCGGTTCAAATCGAATCGAATCGAATCGAATCAAATTAAATTATGAAAATCAAATTACATATTTTAGAAACCGAACAGAACCGAAATGGATAAAAAATAAAATCGAACCAAACTGCTCTATTTTGGTTCGGTTTGATTTAAACCCATCAGTTTTGATTTTTGATTGATTTTTAAATTTAGACTTGATTTTTAAAGTATTTAATCTAATTTTGACTTTGATTTGAATCTAATAATTATTAATCAATGAAATTAAATAATTTATATATATATAATTAAATATAATTCATAAATTCCCCATAAAAATAATTCAATTAAAAAATCGATTCGATTCAATTTGAATATATAAAATTACTATTCAGTTCGATTCGATTTAATCGATTGTTTCCTCTTTAAAATTGAACCGAACCGAAATAACTGAAATTTTTATAATATAAAATCGAATTGAACTAATTAAATTTTAAAACTGAATCGATTAAATCAAATTGACTCGATTCGATTCGATTTTTCGATTCAAACCGAAATCTGGTCACCCCTAGTTCGAACAACTGTCAATGCATAACCCTTAACTTCTAATGCTCTTGGAGAAAACCTAGATATATGTCCTGGTTTACCTAAGGGGACCTATGATTCTGCTAGTAGTTTTGAACCCTCATCGGTGATCAATAACGATTGGTTGAGCAAAAGTGCAGTGGGGACGATGCATTATCAGACCATGATTCTTTCTATCCAATCTTGTTTTCAAACAGTGGGAGTTCATACTATTCAATCAACCTCATCTCTGAATTTCATTCACAAAATCATAGCAATTGATGTGGGAAACTGTAATTTCATATTATCAGCTGTTGAAGACAATTGCGGTGAAGCTCTCATCACCTCTAAAATTCCGCCTATGTCACCAGTGGTGAGAGTTCATTCCCTGAAACAGATTTCATCAATGGCAATACTCAAGAAGAACCGAGCTTCATATTTCGAGTCACCAAGTGAGTGAGCCGAGTCATCTGATTCCTTATTAACGGGAGACAGTTTTGAGGCTTCCAAGAGTGGAGAGCTACTACATGGCCTTCATCCTATTTGTAACCAGTATGATGATGTCCCTACAGATATCTTGCTCGAGCCTCTGGAGAACCATAACAATTGTGAGGCCGTCTCTCTTCCACCTCCCCTTAATTTGGAAGATTGCAAGCTGCAGAGTAATGGTTGGGCTACAAATGAGGAGCCCATGGGTAACGGGCTTTCACAATATAATGGGCTTCTACAAGACAATCAAAACTTAGCCCTCATCCCTTATAACAGCCCAAATCATGAAGAATATCTAGACAAGAAATTTCAAGTGAGCCTCTCTTACCAACATCCATTTCGGCTGATGCAAACCAGGGTCTTCTTCCTTTCAAAACTTGAGTCTCTAGAATCCTCGAGCAGCAGGGCAAGAGTAAGCTTCTCTTTGATTTGCTAGATTTCTCACCCAAATTGAACAGGGGAGGCAAGAAGGGGAAGAAACAAATTAAAGTGGGTAGGACTAATCGAAAGGTGGAAGTAATTCTACTGATGTCTCCCTCAAACCGAATGTGGAAATTGTGGCTAAACAACCAAACGAAATTGATATCTGTCAGGTTAATCATAGACATGCAAAGGACCAAATCGTCCTGAGCACTAATTTTCAATACATAACTATAGACCCAGAAGCAAGGGCAGATTTACTGTGCATATTTTGACTCCACTCAATTTTTTTTTAAAGAAAATTATATATATATATATATATATATATATATATAAGCAAGGGCAGATTTACTGTGCATATTTTGACTCCACTCAATTTTTTTTTAAAGAAAATTATATATATATATATATATTAAATTACTTATATAATAATTAAAATAATTTTATTCCATTAAAATATTTAAAATATTATTATATTTATTAAATTTAGACTTATTATTTTGATAATTATTATACTTATTATATAATAATTAGTATTTAAATAAATTTAAATTAATAATAATTGTACTTATTGTTTTAATAGTTGACATATAATATATAAAAAATTTAGTGTATCCATTAGTTTGTTGGCTTGTGAAATTAGCAGCAATATTATCTATACAATTACAAGTGTTAAAGAGTACATTTTGCAATGAGAATTATAAAGACTCAATTTTGAACTCAAGCGAAAGATTAATTATTAAATAATTATTTGATTACATATATTAAAAAATGTTTAAAAAAAAACTTGTTAGAAACAATCATAATTTAAGATTATAGCAAAAATTTATTATTTGAAATTTTTTTTACTTGATTGTTGTTATATATATTTAACGTATATTATTTTTTTTTCGGATAGATAATTTATCATTGTATACGATATTTTCTTTCCTCTAAATCAAGCAAAATATTTTTTTTTTGACTTCATTGACTCAATTTGCTGACTCTGCCCCTATCCAAAAAGAATTAACCACCGGTTAATCTTTTACCTTATTTAGTTTAAATAAATTATTTCCCGATAACTCTACTTTTCAGGGAGTAAGTTACTTAAGATAGTCTAATATTAATAACTTACTTTTTGAGAAGTGGAGAAAAAAAAAAGGTATTTTACTTTTCACAAGTCCTTAGAATAATGGTTCAATTTTGATTCATAAGACAATTATATAATCTTATTAAATAAATTCTTATTTAATTTCGAAGAAAAGTTTATAGTATTTTAATTCTTATTAAATTAAACAAAACCCTTTAGCAAATTCATTTCATTTCTTTTGCCTTCTGATCATGAAATTCGGCCATCACACCATTTAACAATTTTTTTAATATTTCTCATTCATTAATCCCATTGGTTTTTGTTTTTTTTTTTTTCCAAAAATATTAAATTCATTGCAAAGATATTAACTAATCCCATTGGTTAGGTGGGGTTGGTGGTAAACCTGAATTCAGTGGACTCATTTGACAATCGAATAAAAAGGAAATATAAGAAGAAACTATTGAGACATCCATTTCACAGATGAGATGAGGTTCCAGGAAGGACCTTCTTTTGCTTTTTGATCAAGCCAAAATATAACTAATTTAATGAATTTTTTTATTACATACCCAAAGCGTATCTTTATTTAAGTTATATTTATTCCTTTGTAAATAAAGGTAAAATGTGAAAATAAATACATTCATTTTTGTTATTAATTATTTTAAATAATAAAATATAAAAAATTTATCATTTGAATTAAATTTTTTTGATAGAATTTAATTGAATTGGGTGCTAATGTTATATATATATATATATATATATATATATATATATATATATATATAAAGATTTAAATTAATTATAGTTCAGTAAATTTTTCTTTTTTTTTTAATTTTATAATACATATTGTAGATGATGAATATAAAAATATATTAAAATTTAAAAAGAAAATTGTATATTTTGTTTAAAAAATAAAATTATATCTCAATAATATATATAATAAAAACTATTGATTTCGGTAATCAGACGAGTAATCTGTTTTATTTTCTATTAAATTAGGCCTTTTAACTAAAATGGCTATACGTGGAGGATTAGGAGACATGGGTGTTTTTGGCTTTCTACAAATTAAGATTAAATAATTCTACATGTGTAATAAGGAAAGAGGTTCTTCTTTGTCCCCTTTAGGGCCCACCACACCATTTAATAAATTTTTAATATTTCTGAAAGCAACTAATGACATATGCATTTCCTCTATGAGTTTCTTTAGCTATTAAGGTTCCAGGAAGGATGCTTTCATTTCTTTTGCTTTCTGATAAAGAAATTTAGCTTCTAATAATAATTAAAACTATTTTTTTGTAATGACTAGAACTTTTAATTTTATACAAATTCTTTTTTTTTTCAAAGTGTCAAAATGATAACTATATTTATATATTTATTTATAACTATATAGAATCACTTACATTGCATATCAAAAATAAAATTTAAATGGTGACCCTTATTTTTTGTCAGTTGGATCCAATCAATAGAAAGAGCCCGATGAAGCATTCCAAGGCTTAAGAGATTATGAAGAATCCATGTGACAAATTGTATAGCAACCGTAAAACTATAAATACAAATAAACAATAATTAAATCTTAATTTTAAATTAATTGAGTCGATTAGATATCAAATCGGTATCAATATTCAAAATTTATAAATCCTTTTATACAATAAAATTATTGAGATTAACAAATCTAATAAGTTATGAAGACATCTCAAAATCTATAAACAACTAATGTGGAATAAGAGTTTCAAGAATAATTTGTTCTAATAATTACTTATTAATTGTTGCAACCAGCAGGCTCAATATTAGTTTCTGTATTCTATAATTTTCTGTTGCCGTAGAATTGAAACAAAATCTATTTGAGAGTTATTATAAGAGAAAGTTGTACATGTCATACGTCTGTCAATTATTATTCGACCAATTGTGATTCCATTGAACTAAATAAAAAAAGGGAAAAAAAAAAAAAAAGACAAAGTAAACCCAAAAATAAACAATAGCAGTAGCTACCACTCAAGCTGCAGAACCAGAGATCCAAAGCTAAGATTCAAGAGCAAATAAACTCTTTACAAGCAGCTTTGCTAATTACCCTGCTACAATCCAAGACCCAAGATATCTGAACTGACAGCGAGAGAGCTTCTAAGTTACAACAAGAAGCTCAACTTTGTTGATTTCATGGACAGTGCAGGGCAAGAAAAGATAAAAAGAAATTAATCACCAATTTGGTCAGAGTTAGTAGTAAGCAATATGAGCAAAGTCATTTGAATAATATTAATGAGTAAGCAATAATTAAGACAAAGCAATATTTAACAGACCAAGAAGATTGATGATTTTGTTCTTGCATTATGCTGTTTTCCCTACCTCTAGTCAACCTCCACCTTAGTGCTTGAAATGCACTTCCAGAAAGCCTCTTCAACTCATCAAATGCTTGGAGCAGCAAATGGTAGAGATCTTGATATGAGTTCTCAGCCACCCATTTAAATATGCAGGTCCTAAGCGTAAAAGAAACCATCTGAAGATTGGGACTAAGATCAACACCATTTGATTTGCAAGCTTTGAGTATGGATTCAATAGCCAATGCTAAACTCAAACACATCAATGAGATAGGTATTTTGATGTGATGAGAGAGACAAGTATTTGTATTATTTCTACGACTCAGATACTGTAATAAAATGTTTCAAAATTGGACTTAACGCTGTTAAAAAAATTTTAATAAAAATTCTCCCCCTCTCCTTATCTCTTCCTCTACAAAGAACACGTGAATTAAAACCTTGATAAGTGCATAATTTATTAATTTTACTCCCATCACATTTAGTGTTTTTAGTGTGTTTTTATGTTTAATTTAATTGGTTAAAATATATTTATCATTTAGGCATATTTTTATATAGTTGTGGAATAATTGTGTTAAATGGAGAAATTTTCAGCATTTGACCTTTGCTGGTGTTTCTAATATTGCGGGTCTCCAAATTGAGTGTTGTTTAATCCATTGAAAAGCTAAGATAGAGCACTTCAAATGACAAATAGGGACTAAAGCCCAAATCAGTCTTCAAGGTTGACAAAATAAGCTATGGATCTATTGCAAAAACCCAGACTTGATGTGTTACGAACAGTTTCGGTATTTATTTTGTATCTGGAGTTTCAGATGTCCAAATGAAGCAAGCCCTAGCCCAATTGAACCTTAAGAGCCACCTCTACAACTTCTATGAAGGGTTGGATGCGAGATGAGGCCATTTTAATTGTCAAAAATGGCAATAAAGTCGTCACTATGGGCTGAACCATCTGTCTAAATCAGCCTCGATTTTTGGACCATAACTTGGGCTGTAGACCTCGAATTTGGGCAAATGAGTACCCGTTGGAAAGCTAAGAAATAGGGCTACAACTTTCCTGAAGAGGGCAGAGGCAGATTCGGAAAGAAAGTCACTGAAAATCGGCCTTGATTCCAGAGAAGTGAATGCAGGCTGAAAATCTGTCTTTTGAATTTCAAAACCTTTTCTAGTTTGGTTCCTATCTTTGGGGTTAGGTTTTTTTACTATAAATACGTCTTTGGACAGCAGCTAAAAGCGTCCCAATTTAGACCTTCATTCTCCATAGAACACATTCGTTCTCTATTCTTTCTTTTTATCTTTCTTCTTTATCTTTCTTTATTTTTTCTGTAAGCCATGAACATGAGTGGCTAAGTTTTTAATTTAGTTCAAGAGATTCAAGTTCTTATGTATGATTTGTGAGACCAGGTTCTTAATTTAATTTATGTCTTTTTGAATATCTATTGTCTTCTAATTTAATTATTTTTGATCTGTTGAATGATTTGCTAAAAAGGCCTATTAGTTAATTGTTTGATTTGATCAATTGCTAGTTCATCTTCATAATCTGTAATTGTTGTGTAAGATTGAACATGAGTAGCAATAAGGTTTTATTGGTTATGATCCAAGTTTTTGATAATAACCTAAGGAAATAATAGGATGGATTAAATGATTTATGCTTCATAAATTGTTGTTCAGCTTAACTACTTTCTTTTCTTAAAGCAATTATTAATTTGATGAGGATTACTTAATACCAACTCAGTTAATAATTAGAGTCAATAAGAGTGCTGGGCTCGAATTAATGAGTATAGGGAAGTCAGGGGTTTACCTCGCTGTTTGGTAAATCTACGTTAAGTATTCAATAAGATATAATTATATTTCTTTTGTCTATGATCAAATCAATGCATTGGAATGCGAATTACTTTGGACTGAAGTTTGTTTAATTGGAGAGTTTCTTATTTTTAAATCTTAATTTTTGATTTTTGATTTCTTCTTTAGATTGTGAATTAACCCTCCAACCTTTGTTTCTTTTTTTTCCATTACACAAGCACACAAAATTTAATAATTCAGTCTCTAGGGTTCGACCTGGATTCACCACTTACTGCAGAAAATATTTCATACTTGGTGATTTCAGTTAAGTTAATTTCTGATGGATTCGACACCCATCAAACCTCTCTTTGCTTCAAAAATTACAAATGAGAGAGAGAGATTTAACAATGCAATGAATAAATATTATAACATGCTCAATCATGAAATACATAAATTTCAAAATTTCAATGAACACCCTTTCAAAATTCTTCAATTATGTATTATTTCTATAACTTAGATACATTAATATGGTCTAAACTATCACATTTAAACCTTTAAAATTATTGCTAAAATCAAGTTTACTAGAATGATATACTTAACTAGACAATTGATTTGGTGGCTCACTCCTGTCTACCAAATAGCCATTGGATTGCATCTTCAACTAGCTCTTTTAAGTGTTCCAAATCTACGCCTACTAATAGATATAAGTTTTGACATGGGTTGCGTGCTACTCTTATAACCAAGTAGAGCCATAAGCTCAGAAGTAACAGACCATAGATGAGAAAATGAATCAATGCAAATTGCACAATTGCCATATAACCCAATAAGAGACGAATATTTCTAGCACATATTTTATAATTTGAGTTTGGATGGGTTTGGAGTTTATGTTCAATTGCCATTACTATTGCATAGTTGATTAGAGTAACCACCAACATCTTCATTTGCCAAGAGAGTTGTTCTTCGAGGGAAAACAATATTTGAAGGATAGATAACATTTCACTACGCGTCCTGTTTTATATTTATATAGAAAAGAAGAGAGAGGAGGAGGTTATTAAAAATAGTTAGTTCAAAGAGTAAATATGACACATTCAGCATCAAGGTTCAAGCATCACAAGGCATAGAATTACAGCAATGGTATAAACAAAAAAGAAAATAACAATGTATTTTGCTAAATGCCAAAAATGCAATATCATCAATTACAAACCTAACAAATTAATAAGCCCTTTAAGTAGCACAGATTTAAACATAAAAGATTGTTTTGTTTAGGCTAATAAGAGAGAGGAACTCCCAAAAATCGCAAAGGAGAATTGTTAACCTCTCTACCACCTGTGACTTCCCTATGCACAAGGAGAATTGTTGCTGATACTAGGGCCATATAAACTCCCAAAATCATATAGTAGAGCTTCAACTAATGAGAAGAGAAAGGACAAGCAGATGAGAAGAGAGTGGTGATCGATGGAAAGGATATTGAGAGCTACATAAATAAAAAAAAATAAAAAAAAATAGAGGAAGGAATTAAAGAAATCTAGAGATGGGGAAGAAATCGAAAGGGATTAAAGTGCTTGTTGGAGACAAGAGAATAGGAAGGAGGTTGGAGGGAAGATATCCATAATCGGCAAAAAGTGTGGCTCACATTAGAAGCTCCTGACCAGTAAGCCATATAAAGCCTGGGTAATTTTTATAGTCGGTCATTAAACTTTGTCCTGTGCTCCACTTTTATCCCTTAATTTTAAAGGATTTTTTGTAAACAAAATTAAAATTTAGAGATATATATATATATATATATATATATATATATATATATATATATATATATATATATAATTCAGTAAATTCATATTGTAGATGATGAATATAAAAATATATTAAAATTTAAAAAGAAAATTGTATATTTTGTTTAAAAAATAAAATTATATCTCAATAATATATATAATAAAAACTATTGATTTGGGCAATCAGATGAGTACTCTGTTTCATTTTCTATTAAATCAGGCTTTTTAACTAAAATGACCATACGTTGAAGTGGAGGATTAGGAGACATGGGTGTTTCTGTCTTTCTACAAATTAAGATTAAACAATTCTACATGTGTAATAAGGAAAGAGGTTCTCCTTTGTCCAATTCTACGGAAAGCAACTAATGACATATCCATTTCCTCTATGAGTTTCTTTAGCTATTAAGGTTCCAGGAAGGATGCTTTCATTTCTTTTGCTTTCTGATAATGAAATTTAGCTTCTAATAATAATTAAAATTATATTTTTGTAATGACTAGAACTTTTAATTTTATACAAATTCTTTTTTTTTTTCAAAGTGTCAAAATGATAACTATATTTATATATTTATTTATAACTGTATAGAATCACTTATGTTGCATATCAAAAATAAATATTTAAATGGTGACCCTTATTTTTTGTCAGTTGGACCCAATAGAAAGAGCTCTATGAAGCATTCCAAGGCTTAAGAGATTATGAAAAATCCATGTGACAAATTCCATAGCAACCGTAAAACTATAAATACAAATAAACAATAATTAAATCTTAATTTTAAATTAATTGAGTCGATTAGATTTGATATCTAATCGGCATCAATATTCAAAATTTATAAATCCTTTTATACAATAAAATTATTGAGATTAACAAATCTAATAAGTTATGAAGACATCTGAAAATCTATAAACAAGTAATGTGGAAGGAGAGTTTCAAGAATAATTTGTTCTAACAATTACTTGTTAATTGTTGCTACCAGCAGGCTCAATATTAGTTTTTGTATTCTATAATTTTCTGTTGCCGCAGAATTGAAACAAAATCTATTTGAGAATTATTATAAGAGAGAGTTGTACATGTCATACGTCTGTCAATTATTATTCCACCAATTGTGATTCCATTGAACTAAAGAAAAAAAAGGAAAAATATAAACAGAGTAAACCCAAAAATAAACAATAGCAGTAGCTCCCACTCAAGCTGCAGAACCAGAGATCCAAAGCTAAGATTCAAGAGCAAATAAACTCTTTACAAGCAGCTTTGCTCATTACCCTGCTACAATCCAAGACCCAAGATATCTGAACTGACAGCGAGAGAGCTTCTAAGTTACAACAAGAAGCTCAACTTTGTTGAATTCATGGACAGTGCAGGGCAAGAATAGATATAAAGAAATTAATCACCAATTTGGTTAGAGTTAGTAGTAAGCAATATGAACAAAGTCATTTGAATAATATTAATGAATAAGCAATAATTAAGACAAAGCAATATTTAACAGACGAAGAAGATTGATGATTTTGTTCTTGCATTATGCTGTTTTCCCCACCTCTAGTCAACCTCCACCTTAGTGCTTGAAATGCACTTCCTGAAAGCCTCTTCAACTCATCAAATGCTTGGAGTAGCAAATGGTAAAGATCTTGATATGAGTCCTAAGCTACCCATTTAAATATGCAGGTCCTAAGCCTAAAAGAAACCATCTGAAGATTGGGACTAAATTTTTAAATGTTGAAAAATATATTTTTGAGTAAAAATGAAAATTTTGTTATGTTGATACTAAATCTAAATTTACATTTTTTTTTTAAATTTACAATTTCTTGGACATCATTTTTATGTTTTCTATATTGGAAAATAATATTCTTTATTACTTAGAAATTTAAGAAAATTGATTTTTTTTTCTGTAAACTACAATTATCTGAACACAGTACTTCTTAAATTGTGATAATACGCCACTTAACTAAATATAGGATATGTAAAGAGTAGGTTTAGATTGAACACCAATTCAGAACACGCTTTGTGAATCTTATTATACGCCACTTAACTAAATATAGGATATATGAGGAGTAAGTTTAGATTGAACGCCAATTCAGAACACGCTTTGTGAATCTTATTAATTCAGTTCACGGTACGTGAATTACACTTAGTTAGTGTAATCCTAAGTTTAAAACACTAAATTACATAATAATTTTCTTTTAATTTTTCATTTTTTTAATTTTTATAATGTATATATTTTACAATATTAATTTTAGTAAAAAGAAAGTTTTAAAAATTTATTATTTTTCTTTGATATACAATTTTTTTATCAATTAAATTTTAAATACAATAATATTAAATTATGATAGGTTTTTTTTAGAGCAGGGCTTATAATTTAGTTTCCTTATTATAAAACCAATGGACTTTTCCTTATTACGAACACAATGGGCCTTTTATTTGCTCTCCAAAACTCACTAAACCCACATATATTAAGTCAAAAAAAGTAAAGTCCAACTTTATCTTAAAGAAAATGATGCCTAGAGATTAGAGAAAAAATTGCTTTCATCTTCTTTTTTTTTTCTTCTTTTGCATCAAAATGCTTCTTCTCCTTTTCTTTATTGGGCTTTGTTGCTACTTGTTATAATTCTCTATTCTTTGTTCTTCTTATTCTTCCCTTAGATTTTGGATTTGTGATGAGTGATTGAAATGGGGTTTGCTTGATTTGGGACTCAAACCTTCTTCTTCTTTGGGCTTTATTGCTACTTCTTACTCATTTTTGTTCTTTCTTCTTCTTCCTCTTCTTCTTCCCATTGATTTTGTGTTGAGTGATTGAAATTGGCTCACTTGATATGGCTATCTGGATTGCATACCCAAGTGATTTGGTATGCACGACCTAGATCGCAGAACCCAGGGGGAATTAGCGAATCTGATAAGTGTGATGTTGATAACTTATACCACTTTTATTAAAAGATGAAAGCAAAGAGAAAATAGGGAGAGAATGGTGTGAGTGTAGAGGAGAAGAGATATGAAGAAATAGAAATAAGAAAGGATAAGAGAAAAATAAGAAGAGATAATTACGATATTTTATGTATAAAAAAAATAATTATGGGACTAAATATAGTTAACGGCGTTAAGTTACAGAGACTAACTAATATGATTTTTTCAAAATATAGGAATTAACTAATTAGTTTCACTAAAATAGAGAAACTAAGTAGTAGTTTGACATTTATTAATTAACAAAAAAATTAGTGAAAGAACTAAACAGTTTGAAGAAAGTAAAATATAAAAACTAAATAATATAATTTTTAAAATACAAAGATTAAATAATTAATTTCATTAAAATATAAGACTAAATAATAATTTATCCTTTTTTAACATCTTTTGCAATGGAAGGGCTACTCCTTTATCGGAAAACAATGTCTCCTCCCCCTCCAATCTTTTAACGGCATCTTTTCACCTTTTTTTTTAATTACATTTTAGTTAACAAATTTTCATTTAAATTTTTATTTCAAATGAATAGTTGAGGCCTAATAATGTATTATAATATAAGGTTAAAATTTTATTATATTGATTATAATAATAAATTTTTAAGATTTAAATTTGATTAAAAACCATATTTTAATATTTCAAAAAATATGTTAGTATGTATGTAATCAATATAATTTAAAATTATCAAAATACTTATAGTTTGGTACTACAAGTGCTTCATCTAATTTTATGTTACTTCATATATATTTTTTTCTTTTTAGAGGTTTTTTTTATAAATTTTTCTCAAAAGATATTTAATTTAAAAAAAAAATACTATATGATACAAATAGAAGTTTTTATATGATAGACATATATTAATTATTTTAATTGGTAGGATCATACTTTGAGTGACTAATTTTTTGAAAAATATAAAATTTAGAGGAGTTTGCATTTTAGGTGAATTTATGTTTTTTTTTTCTTAAACTATTGAGAAAAAATTGTTGATAGTGAAGATAGGTATGATTCAAATAGCTCTTATTAGTTTTCAAAAACAAATAGGAACTTACAATCCTAAAATTTTAGCAAATCATTAATCTAAAAATATTTTTTTGAAAAATAATGGAAAAATCTTAGAAGAGTTTTGGTTGCTAGTATACAATTCAGTATAAGACCTCAAAAAGTGGGGTAATTACCCAATAATCTCTCAACTCAAGTAGTTATTTCATTTCAGCTACTTAATTTTAATTTGTTAAAATAAAATCATTCAACTTTAATTTTATTTAAAAAAAGTCTTACTTGTAATAGTAGATTTCCAAGTAAAAAATCACAATTTTACTCTCTTTTTGAAAATAAATAAATAAATAAATATTTTACTCCTTTAATTCCTTTTTTTTCTCCCTTTCTCTCACATTTTTATTTTTTATGGTCAAATTAATTGATACATATTTATTAATATTTTTTTATTTTTAATAATTTTAATATTTTAAAATTTATTAATAAATTTTTTATTAATTTATATTTTCTATTTATTATTAATTTAAATTTAATTAAATTAAACTTTAATTGAGTTCATCAGTAGCTAATTCTATTTGCACCTTTAATTTTAAAAACACTATTTTCTAAAATTTTATTCCAATCAAATAATTTGATTCATGTACCAATTAATTTACTTAGCCCATTCAATTTTAAAAAATAATTTTTTAAAAGATAATTTAATTAAATAATTAAATTCAAGTTTCAATTTAATTAGGACTATGAATTGCAAATTTAATTTGTTTCAAAAATTAAAAAAAAAGGTTTTAAACATTATTTATGGATTTTATTTTATGATTTAATTACATAAATGCCATTAATTTTTGAAAATTAATTTATTTTGTTTAAAATAAACTAAAATTGTAATTATAAACCTAGTCATATTAGTATTTAAATTTAATTGTTTAATTATAATTTTTATTTTAAAAATTTATTTTTAATTTTTTAAAATTAAAAAGGTAATAAATTAATTTACGCTTGAATTAAATTATTTAATTGAAATAAAATCTTAAAAAATAGTGTTTTAAAATTCAAGGGGCAAATAAATTTATTTATTAATGAATTCAATTAAAGTGTAATAAAATTTAAATTAATAATAAATAAGTAATAAACAGAAAAATATAAATTATTAGATAATTTTATTAATAAATTTAATAAATAACAATTTTATGAAAAATAAAATAATTTTATTGATAAATAAGTATCAATTAATTTGACAAGGAGGAATTAAGAATATGAAAGAGAATCTTTTTACGAAATAGAGATAACATAGTAATTAAAGTTGATAAATTTTATTTTAATATTTTGAAATTAAATGAATAAAATAAATGATTTTGAGCTACTTAGTTTTCATATAGTAATTTTTCTCTTTTTTGAATTCATTGACTAATAAAAAATTTTATTTAAACAGAAAAAAAAGGTTTAAAGAGTAGATGAGGCAAAAGCTTGGCTAAAATATAATGATTAATTAATATATTTATAAAAAAAACATTTTTATTAAGAGAAAAAAAATTAAACAACAATTTTCTTAATATTTTTTTAATCAGCCCATCTATTACAAGCCAAAGCCTAGCAAGGATTCGGTAAGGCTATAACTCCGGCCCAATTCCAATATTTTCAAGATAATTTCTGATGGCAACCCTTTTTTTTTTTTTAAGCTAGACCCAGTCCATTGAAAGAGCTCAAGTAACTTTGATCCCAGTTTGATATGCAAGCCCTATATTATAAAAAATATATTATTAAGTCTTTTTATTTATTTTTTAAAATTATTTAATCTCTTCATTAAATTTTTTATTTTTTATTATATTCAAATTACTATTTAGTCATTCTACTTTAAAGAAATTAATTAATTAATCTCTTAAAAATACTACTATTTAATTATTTTATATTAATAAAATTAATTAGTTGATCTATGTATTTTAAAAAATATAATACTTTAAAAAATATATATATTTTTCAATAAAAATATAAATTTTGCTAGATAAAATTTTAATTTCTTTTAAAAACTATGAATTCCTTGGACATCATTTTTGTATTTCCTCCATCAGAAAATAATTTTTCTTGATTACTTAGAAATTTAAAGAAAATGATTAGCTTTTTTGTATAGACAACTTGTAATTTTTATTAAAAATTAAATATAAATATATATAATTTATTTTTAAATATAAATATATATAATTATTAAAAATTAAATTCTAAATTTTTTTTATCTTTTTAAATTCTAAATATTTTATATTTTTAAATAAAATTATTATTTAAACATTATCTAATAGTATTAATTATAATTATAATTATAATTAGAAAAAAATGAATTAAAGTAAAATTTAAAATTATTATTAAAATTGAATAAAAAATTAAAAAATATCTATATAAATACATTAAAAAAGAGTCTAGGATATAGTTTTTATTTATTAAATAAGAGACTTTTTTTTATTTATAATTCTGTTCTTAATTATCTGATGCCATATATTTTTATAATTGCTGTCTCTTTTTAGCTTTTCCAAACAGCATAAAATTAAAAAAAAAAAAAAAAAAAGTAAAATGTAAAACATGTCCCAATCTTTCTTCTTCCTTTTCCAAACAACTATAGCTCTAAAACTTGCAATCCAATTAAGTATGTAATACGTGTTCTCCATAAGTAACTGTTGGGTTTCCTGATTTTTTATCTGGATGGTGAAATGTCACTTATTTAAAAGTTCACTCATCTAAAGTGAGTGATTTTGGTATTAATTAATATAATTAATATAATTATTTAAATTATTTTAAAACCATTTTAAATTTTTTAAACTTAATTTAATTATTTAATTATTAGATTTATGATAATAATTATTTTTTTAAAAATAATTTATGATGACTTTATTATGTAACAATGTAAACATTTTTATTAAAAATGTAAACTACAATTAACAATAAAAACTTGTTGACTACAAATATATTTGGTCATTTAAAGTGAAAAAACTTTCAAATTACTTAAAATAGAGAATTTATTTGATTAGTTGTTAAATTTTTACCTTGTTATTTTAAATTTAGTTCTTTAATTTTTTTTTTCTTTTTGAAAAAATTATATTACTGTTAAATATGCCAAATGATTTAAAAATTATATGAGAATATATTATACAATTTTTTTTTTTTAAAAGTAAGTTTAGATTGAATTATGAAATTAAGGAAAGATTATATAGATTTCATATGCATGGAATTTATTTGAAAATAAATACACATACATTATATTTTATTTCCCAATATAAAATTATAAAATTATTAAAATATTTTTTATGAATAATTTTTCATACAAGCGATATATTTGATTCAAATTTAATTAAATTAAACTTTAATTGAGTTCATCAGTAGCTAATTCTATTTGCACCTTTAATTTTAAAAACACTATTTTCTAAAATTTTATTCCAATCAAATAATTTGATTCATGTACCAATTAATTTACTTAGCCCATTCAATTTTAAAAAATAATTTTTTAAAAGATAATTTAATGAAATAATGAAATTCAAGTTTCAATTTAATTAGGACAGTGAATTGCAATTTTAATTTGTTTCAAAAATTAAAAAAAAAAGGTTTTAAACATTAATGGCAGATATTTAGTTAAACATTATTTATGGATTTTCTTTTATGATTTAATTACATAAATGCCATTAATTTTTAAAAATTAATTTATTTTGTTTAAAATAAACTAAAATTGTAATTATAAACCCAGTCATATTAGTATATAAATTTAATTGTTTAATTATAATTTTTATTTTAAAAATTTATTTTTAAAATTAAAAAGATAATAAATTAATTTACGCTTGAATTAAATTATTTAATTGAAATAAAATCTTAAAAAATAGTGTTTAACATTCAAGGGGCAAATAAATTTATTTATTAAAGAATTCAATTAAAGTGTAATAAAATTTAAATTAATAATAAATAAGTAACAAATAGAAAAATATAAATTATTAGATAATCTTATTAATAAATTTAATAAATAACAATTTTATGAAAAATAAAATAATTTTATTGATAAATAAGTATCAATTAATTTGACAATGAGGAGTTAAGAATATGAAAGAGAATCTTTTTAGGAAATAGAGATAACATAGTCATTAAAGTTGATAAATTTTATTTTAATATTTTGAAATTAAATGAATAAAATAAAACAATCACTTAAATTATGAGATGATTTTGAGCTACTTAGTTCCCATATAATAATTTTTCTCTTTTTTGAATTCATTGGCTAATAAAAAATTTTATTTAAACTGAAAAAAAGGTTTAAAGAGTAGGTGAGACAAAAGCTTGACTAAAATATAATGATTAACTAATATATTTAAAAAAAAACACTTTTATTAAGATAGAAAAATTAAACAATAATTTTCCTAATATTTTTTAATCAGCCCATCTATTATAAGCCAAAGCCCAACAAGGATTCAGTAAGGCTATAACTCCGGCCCCAATTCCCATATTTTCAAGACAATTTCTGATGGCAACCTTTTTTTTATTAAGCTAGACCCAGTCCATTGAAAGAGCTCAAGTAACTTTGATCCTGATTAGATATGCAAGTCCTATATTTTAAAAAATACATTATTAAATCTTTATATTTATTTTTTAAAATTATTTAATTTTTTATTAAATTTTTTATTTTTCATAATATTTAAATTACTATTTAGTCTTATTTTAAAGAAATTAATTAGTTGATATCTTAAAAAATACTACTATTTAATCTTTTTATATTAGTAAAATTAATTAGCTGGTCTATGTATTTTAAAAAATATAATATTTTAAAAAATATATATATTTTTCAATAAAAATATAAATTTTGCTAGATAAAATTTTAATTTTTTTTAAAACTATGAATTCCTTGGACATCATTTTTGTATTTCCTTCATCAGAAAATAATTTTTCTTGATTACTTAGAAATTTAAAGAAAATGATTAGTTTTTTTGTATTGACAACTTGTAATTTTTATTAAAAATTAAATATAAAAATATATAATTATTAAAAATTAAATTCTAAATTTTTTTATCTTTGTAAATTCTAAATATTTTATATTTTTAAATAAAATTATTATTTAAACATTAGCTAATAGTATTAATTATAATTAGAAAAAAATGAATTAAAGTAAAATTTAAAATTAGTATTAAAATTGAATAAAAAATTAAAAAATATCTATATAAATACATTAAAAAAGAGTCTAGGATATAGTACCCAATTAAAATAAGAGACTTTTTTTTATTATTTATAATTCTGTTCTTAATTATCTGATGCCATATATTTTTATAATTGCTGTCTCTTTTTAGCTTTTCCAAACAGCATAAAATAAAAAAAGTAAAATGTAAAACATGTCCCAATCTTTCTTCTTCCTTTTCCAAACAACTATGTCTTTATAATAAATTTTTAAAAGTAAAATATATTTGGTCTTTTAAAGTGAAAAAACTTTCAAATTACTTAAAATAGAGAATTTATTTGATTAGTTGTTAAAATTTTACCTTGTTATTTTAAATTTAGTTCTTTAATTTTTTTTTCTTTTTGAAAAAATTATATTACTGTTAAATATGCCAAATGATTTAAAAATTATATGAGAATATATTATACAAATTTTTTTTTTTAAAAGTAAGTTTAGATTGAATTATGAAATTAAAGAAAGATTATATAGATTTCATATGCATGTAAATAAATATACATACAAGATATTTTATTTCTCAATATAAAATTATAAAATTATTAAAATATTTGTTATGAATAATTATTCATACAACCGATATATTTAATTCAAAATTATTATTTCATTCAAATGAATAGTTTATAATATTTTGATATTTTACTATTACACATAAATAGATAATATGTTTGTCTCTAATATTGAATTACTTATTTAAACCATTAGGAATGCTAAACTATTTCATTTCAAATAATATACATGTAATTTATAATGAAATGTGCAATTAGTAAATATATTTATTTATCAGAAATTTAAATTCATACTTTATGTCTTTATAATATTAATTACTTTATTTCTATAATTAATTAGTTAAATTTGAAAAATTAAATAATAGTAATAATAATAAAAATTCGATTTCACTATTATAGTGAATAATGCTTTTTTTTTTGCTAATTATTTATTTCATTTATAATATATTAAAAAAGATAGTTATATTTGCCGTCTTTTTCTTTATTTTTATTTATAAAAATTATTTTTTTAATAGATTTTTTTATACTTTTGCAAGAATTATCCAATACTCCATCGCCTTCATGACTCTACCATGCACTTAAACACTCTTTTTTTTAAGTGCTATTCTTTTTCAAAATTTTGAAAATTTTTTATTTTTAATTTATTTATTTTTTTATATATATTTCATTCTTCCTATGAATAGTATTCTTTTACCTTTTAAATTTTTTTAAATTATTTACTATTTTTATACAATGTATTAAAAAAATATTTGTATTCATAGTTCACATAAACAATCTTTTTTTAGTGTTTTATCTTTTAAAGTTGATTTTTTTTTTTACTATTTTAGCTGAAACCATATTAATTATTTAGCAAAGTTAGATTCAAGTCTTTACGCTAATTTCTCTAATAAAAAAAAAGTTATATTACCTATTTAAAAAGATTTTATTATATAAGTATGGCGATATTGCAAATTTTAGCTACACCTAATCTGATTAAATAATCAACACAAAATTAAGGATGGTAAAACTCAATTACATCTAACAGGGAATTTGTAGTGTGATGGGATTAAGCCTCCAGCCTTATTTTCAACTCAATTTTTGTTTTGATATAAAAATATTTATATATTATACTTTTAAGTTATATAAATATAAAAAAATATTATTTTTTTTAAAAACACACCATTTATTTATTTTTTATAACTTAATAATAAATAAAATTTGATATAAATGTAAATATTATTTTATGATAATATATAAAAAAATATATTTTTTAATTATTATAAAATAAAAATTTAAAATGCAAAACAAGTCCCGATGATTATTATTATTATTATTATTATTATTATTATTATTATTATTATTATTATTATTATTATTATTTGTAATAATTATTTTATAATAATTTGAATTAACTTGTAACTTAAAATGATTTGATTTAAACATACCTACTTGAATAAGGTGGACTCAAAATGATTCATAATTCAAAATAGTCTGACCAGACTTATTTACTAAATATGAGTGGTTACACGGAAAGTATTTGAAAAAATTACTAGTTAGTCATTGTATTTAACGTAACTAACTACTTTATCTCTATATTTTGAAAAATATAAGATTAAGTCTTTGTATTTATTTTCATTAAACTATTTAGTTCCTTCATCAAATATATTTGCAAAATTATAATAATTAAAATTATATTTTATAATGACTAAAGCTTTTAATTTTTTACTAATTAATTTTTTTTTCATAATTTCAAAATGAAACTATATTTGTATATTTATTATTTATAAACTGTATAGAATCACTTGTGTTGCATATGAAAAATAACATATTTAAATAAATAGTAATTATTTTTTAAATTAAAATTATTATTTTTAAAAAATTTATTTAAAAATAATAAAAACACACCAGTTAAAAAAAATGAACGGATAAAAAAGAAACTAATTTAAATTAAAATTTTAAACTTTGCCCCACATGCTACAAAAGTGCCAAGGGCTCTAGCTTTGACAACAATACTGGGCCTAAGCCTAGAAGATCAACTCATCAAATGCTTGGAGTAGCAAATGGTAAAGATGCTGATATGAGTTCCATTTAAACATGCAGGTCCTAAACCAGGAAGAAACCGTCTGAAGCTTGGGACTAAGATCAACACAAGTAATTTGATTTGCGAGCTTTGAATATGGATTCAATAGCCAATGCTATTCCATAGAAAAACAGGGCAACCACAAACATTAATTGGCATTATGACCCTGTGTTCCTCAAAATGAGAATGCTTCATAATCTTCCACAAAGTATATTTGTTTTTCATTTGCTTATGATTATCAAGCAAATTTTTTATAAGGAAATTTGATAAAATAAATTATGTAGTAGCATTTAAGTCGTCCTTAAATTATGAGACTTCAAGTTTAAATCTCAACTGGGCATAAATTTTGATAATTGTCTGAACTTATCTAGTTGTAATATTACAGTCCTTCAACTTAAAAATATAACATAAAACTCCATCAACTTTCAAATTTTACACAGTAAAATCCCTCTAATCTCCAATTACCAGTTTTTTAGTTAGACGCTAACCTGAACAGTTCTAGCATGGAGTTTTGTCAGTATTTCTCTTTTCTCTCTCAAACTATGTGTAAATTGAATCTTTTTTCTCTCTATAGACAAAATAATTTTTCATGCGTAAAGAGAATAATTTTATACTTTACATAATAAAAGAGAGAGAAATGTTAACTAAGTGTCATATAGGAGCTATTCACATAAGTTTCTAACTGAAAAATCAATAATTTAAAGTCAAAAGAATTTTACTGTGTAAAATTTAAAAGTTTAGGGAGTTTTATATTACATTTTAAAGTTAAAGGATTATAGTGTTATAACTATATAAGTTCAGGAACAGTTGTTAAATTTTATCCCTCAACTGGAGCATATTGTATTAAAAAAAAAAATTTGTGTCAATGTTTCTTGCGAATTTAACAAGGTGGCTTTTGCTCCCAAAATGGCATACATCTACTTATTGAATTTCCATAATTTTATCGATTGCATTCTCTCCAAATTTTTATTATTTTTTTTATTTTTACTTTGAATATATATAATTTTTCAAATCAAATTCTTTTTTTCATTGAAATTAACAAAATGTTTTAAAACTAGACACAATGCCGTTAAAAAATTTTAAAAAAATAAATTCTCTTCAACTCTTCCTCAGAGATCTCTCTTTGCATCAAAAATTGCAAATGAAAGAGGGAGATTTAACCATGCAATAAACAAATTTTCTAACATGTTCAATCATGAATTGCATAAATAAATTTCAAAATTTCAATCAACACCCTTTCAAAATTCTACAACTCAAATACATTAATATGGTCTAAATTATCACATTTAAACATTTCACCTTATTGCGAAAGTCATTAGACATTTTATAGAAACATCTAAAATTGTAAAGATGAACGTGATTTACTTAAATGATATACTTAATTAGACAATTGATTTGGCGATTCACTCCTGTCATATCTAACTACTGTAGCTAGACATAAGTAATTATACAATGGGTAATCCATGGGTAATCCATAAGTAATTATCTTTTTCTCTTTTGGCACCAATGGGTAATCCATGAACTAACAACACAATATAAGTAATTATAAAACATATTTGTGAACGTAAAATATTTACATAATTAACCAAAGAATGCATTTATATCTAATAAAATAGGTCATGATGCATGAATGCACGTGTATGCATAAAGGAGCATTTATTTTAAAAGAGTCTAGCACATTCTACTCACTCTATGGTGTCAACTCTTACACTTTCACCTATTACCAGATGACTCTTAGATTCCTTGATTTTTGGCCCTTCATGTCCTTACTCTTGTTTACAAGAAAATGTTTGATTTGATAAGACATTTAGTTTTAGATTTAAACAATTTTAATTAAAAACACATTTTCATTGGCAAAGCAAGTTTGGGAGCCAAAATTTGAACGTGTGGCGACTGAACTTTCTATGCACTATTTACATTACTGTTTACATGCTTCGGCAGCCAAACTTCCATGTTTTAACCACTGAACCTGGGATTTTCCAAAATTCATCCAGAATCTAAAACTTATGGTTTAAATACCCAAATATCAACATTTGCTCCTAAAGTTCTCTTCCTAGGTCCATTATCCCATTCTAGGAAATGGACAATCTATACTACTGTCATTAAAGAGAATATATATATATATATACGTGCTGCAAAATATAAGTATTTTTGCTCTTTAAACTAATGTACTGCAGTTTACATAATCATGTATAATATAAATCAAACATAAATAAGATAATAATTCTGATTTTTTTTTCTCTTTCGATCTTTTTCTTGTGTCAATTTCATTTCCATAAGTAAATTAGTCATCATATGAAAGCATAAAAACAATAAATAAGTTAATTCCATTCCATGCCGTGCCTTTTAATGTATTGTAATAGATAATCGAATTGATCCATGGAGCAGAATTGAACAAAAGCAAAATTGAATGCCACAGTAGCTCCAATGTTTACAAATTCTGGTCTTTTATTAGCCCCACTTACACCAACTCCATTACTTAAAATCATCAACACCAGAGTCCAAAATACTCTCATGGTGACTTTGCCCGATGAACACACTCTTTCTTAAACTTGCTCTTAGAAGAAACACAAAAACGAAAAGTGAACACCTACTTATCATAATAAAAAGGGGAACTAATTGGTGGGAAATTTTATATTTAAACACCGAAAGAATCTAGAGAATGTGCTAGAATTCATTGTTTGGACACAGTGGATTAAATTTTAGCAATAAACGAAAGCAATAAACAAATAATCAGTGTAAAATAACAAAAGGCCGTGAGTGATAAACAATATTCTAACAGACAGATAAATTAAACAATAGATATGAAGTATGAAGTGAAGGTATAATTGTGAGCATTTAGATCTATACTAAATAAATCCAGGCAAAAAACAGAAACGACCATATGTCAGCCTTGGCTCAAAACCTCACACACACACACACACACACACACACACACACACATATATATGCACCTGGTGCTTTGTGCCCAGAAAATTGAACTTTTTGAGACCCATAAAAGATAAAGGATGAACAGAACTGTTAAGCACAAAAAAAGGCAATTGACTGAAAAATGTAGTATGTCCATTTAAAGCATGTTGCAGGTGGTTGAGAGAGCTAGAAGTGGCTATATTTGGCGCCATTCTAAGATGTCCTAACAAAGAATGGGAACTGAAGTGAAGAAGAAATTGGGTCTATAGCTGAATATTATAATAGAGGTAGTCAAAGCTCAATTTCAATAAATTTTAGCACGTGTTGTCACGGAGGACTGAGGGCCAACTATGAGCACAGTATCAGTTTCCATAAACCTTAATGTTGCAATCAGCAATAAAATGGAAGGATAACAATGATTGGTTGAAATTTTTGGCACTTGAAATCAGACTTTATGTGAATCCTAAAATGTTATTATTCTGAGTAAGTATTAAGAAAAGGAAATATAGGAATCATTTAAATATCATATCAAAAACAACATGGATCATTCAGTTTCCAAAGTGCAATAGAATATTACATGAAAGCAAGTATAAAAGATGCAGTTTGGACTTTTAAAGCAGGTACAAATTCCTATTTCTTATTCAGCGAAAGATCATCCCAAATGTCTTAATTAAATAACTGATGCCAACACTGACTAAGTCCAAAAGATCAAAAGTTTGAGAGAGAGAGAGAGAGAGAGAGGAAAGGGGGAGGGGGCATTCTACTTAGTTGTTAGTTCTTTATCCACCACGCTCTATTCACCTAACATTGATAAAACTCAAAGAGAGGAGCACAGGATATGAATGATTAGCAGCACAAGTCACTAATATATCAGACATGAAGAAAGCAATAGTAAAGTAATGTTACCTTGATCCATTATCACCTAAACCATGTAGCCATACAACAGTAGCTTGGCATTTACCTTTGCATAGGTCCTTACAAATTCAAATGCCCTTCTAGCATTTTTACCACTTGAAATGATGTTAAAGTAGAATTTAATGAGGGAGGAGGAGTGTGAGCACATGTGTATATATATGCACAAATTATTTTGGAATGCATTATACTTGTAAATTTGCGTAACTTTTGCATAGCTGCACTTACAAACCAAGAAGCTTCTTTTATTAAGCAACGGTAAATGATGCAAGAGGAAATAAACTAATCAGAACCCATGGAAGGACCAGTGGAACTCATATTGGCTCCACAAAAATAACCCAGCAAAACTGCTAATTCAATGACAGAAATAACACAGAACGTGCAACAAAAGAATAAATTTAACTTCCACAATCTAGTTGAATCCCACGGATTACTAAATTTATTCTCAGATGCAAAACACAGCCTCTCCAGTTTCCACCATTAAATTCCTACACTGGACCTGATCTTATGGTTGAGACAACAAACCCAAAAGTCTATAGCAGTCTCCATGGCTGCCCTATTAATTTGAATATAAGATCAAATTAAGCATAGAAGCGCTATAATTAGAAAAGAAAATTATAGAAACTGGAGTAAGAGAAGCACCATCGAAAATGAACAATACAACTCAACTAATACTTTATTCCAAAAATTTGGGGTCGGCTATATGGATTCTCTTTCTCTACTCTAAACGATTTTGCTAGGTCATGTTGTACTAAAGTCAGTTTAGGTCTACCCCTTCTTTTCTTTCTATCATCTAACCTAATGTGCTCTACTTGTCTAACTGGAGTCTCCGTATGTCTACGCTTCACATGACCAAACTATCTCAATCTCCCCTCTCTCAACTTATCCTCAATTGACACTACTCCTACCTTTTCTCTAATACTCTCATTACGAACTTTATCTAGTCTAGTATGGCTACTCATCCACCTTAACATTCTTATCTCCGCAACTCTTATCTTAGACACATACGACTCCTTCAGTGCCCAATACTCACTCAATACTCACTAACATATAACATGGCCGGTCGTATAGTCAGACAAGAAAATTTTTCTTTCAACTTTTTGGGAATCTTGCGATCACATGAAAATGAACAATAAAATAGAGAACTTAGAGGAAGAGAAGGAAGGGAAGCAACTCACTTTTCAAGAATTTACCATGATAAGGAATTGCACATAAAACTGAGGAACTTCAAAAACTTGTTCTCCTGCATAAACAATAATATATACCCATTAATATGCTAATAAATTTCACCCTCCCAAATCTAACTGCTCATTTTTATTGTTTCTAAATGGTTAGCTTTTTATCAAGATTAGTCCATGATGGTTGTCGATTCCATCAAAAATTAACTGAAATTACTAGTAATGAAATATTTTCTGAATGAATGCAATAAGTGTTAATTCAAGTTGAACCCTAGAGACTTAATTACTAAATTTCATACACTTGTGTAATAGAAAAAGAACAAAGGTTGGGTGGGGGGGAGTTGTAACACTAAATAAGAAGAAATCAAGTTCAGAAATTAAAGAACTAAATTTAGATATGAAACTCTCAATTTAAACAAACTTCAGTCCAAGGTAATTCGTATTCCAATGCATGACTCGATCATTGACAAAAGAAATACAATTATCTCTTATTGAATACTTAACATAGATTTACCAAACAGCGAGGTAAAACTCCTAACTTCCCTATACTCATCAATTTGAGCCCAGCACTCTTGTTGACTCTAATTATTAACTAAATTGGCATTCAGCAATCCTCATCAAATTAATAACTACTTTAAGAACAGGAAGTAGTTAAGCTTGAACAACAATTTATAAAGCATAAATCATTTAATTCACCCTATTGTTTTCTTAGGTTATTATCGAAAACTTGAATCATAATCAATAAAACCTAATTGCTACTCACATTCAATCTTACACAACAATTACGGATTATGAAAATAAACTAGCAATTGATCACATCAAACAATTAACTAATAGGCCTTTTTAGCAAATCATTCAATAGATCAAAAATAATGAAATCAAGAAATAATAGATATTCAAAAAGGCATAATTTAAATTAAGAACTGAGTCTCACAAATCATGCATAAGAACTAAAATCCCTTGAACTGAATTTAGAAACTTAGTAGCTCATGTTCATGGCTTACAAAAGAAAATAAAATGGAAAAAATCTAAAACTATGAACGTAAATGGAGAATGAAGGTGTTGAAGGCGTGTTGAAGGTCTGAATGAATGTCTATCTCTGCTGCTACCAAAGATGTCTTTATAATCAAAAACCTAATCCCAAAGATAAGAACCAAACTTGGAAAATTTTTAAAATTCAAAAAGACAGATTCTTTGCTCTGCAATCATGGCCAATTTTCAGCCACTTACCTTGCGATTCTGTCTCTGACTTCTTCAGGAAAGTTGTAGCCCTACTTCTTAGCTTTCCAACGAGTACTCATTTGCCAAATCGGGGGTCTACAGCCCAAGTTATGGGCCAAAAATCAAAATTGGTTCTAACAGAGTATCCAGCCCATAAATTTGACTTCATTGCCATTTTTAACTACCAAAACGATGTAGTCTTGTCTTCAGCTCTTCATAAAAATTGAAGAGGTGGTTCTTAAGGTTCAATTGGGCCTGGGTTTGCTTCATTTGGATATCTGGAGCTCCAGATATAAAATAATTCCCAAAACTGGTCGTGACACATCAAGTGTGGGCTTTTGTAATAGATCCATAGCTAATTTTTACAACCTTAGAGACTGATTTGGGCTTTAGTCCCTCTTTGTCATTTGTAGTGCTCTGACTTAGCTTTTCAATAAATTAAACAGCATTAGATTTGGAGATCTACAACTTTAGAAATATTTGAAAAATACAGCAAATGTCACATTAATACAAATGCTAAAAATTTCTCCATTTAACACTATTATTCCAACTGAATTATACTTTAATCAACAATTATTCTAAAAATATGTCTGATTGATAATTATACTTTAATCAACTGAATTAGGCATAAAAATACACTAGAAACACTAAATGTGATGGGAGTAAAATTAATAAATTATGCACTTATCAAATTCCCCCACACTTATTCCATGCTTGTCCTCAAGCATGATTAAACTCTCAATCAACTCCAGTTAGAAGTTCACTTAACTTTACCCTATCACAATATTCTCTAACAAAAAATTAAAAGTTTGAAAGAAGAGGTAAGTAAGGTAATAACCATCATAACAAATTCCATCAACACCATACCACTATATCAACAATTCTCCAACACAAAATAAAAGGCTTAAAATCAATTAAGCTCACACAATTAAAGTTCCACAAAATTTTAAATCAATCCACACCAAAACACTAGGCTAATTTATCAAGGCACAACAATTATAGCTCTTTGCAAATCTTAGGGGAGATAGAAATGGCCTTTTTTTAAAAAAAAAAAAAATTTGAAATTGGTACTTCTCTCTTGTCACAGTTGCTTTTTTTTATTATTTTTTTATTTTAACCTTCACCTTTAGAAAAGTACCTTGCTCATATCCTAACTAGCTTTTGGCTTGAGAATCGACATGGGGTTCATGAAGACCCCTGGTTACTTTGCTTAACTAAAATAGCAGAGCAATTTTCAAGTTCAGCCTTTTATTTCCCCTAATTTATGCATCTACATATTATAAAGTGTCCTGATAGATTAAACAAAGTTCTGAAATATGCATGACACTAGTTTAAAGCACACATAACTAATCATTTCACCATTAAATTAAGCCTAAATGATTTATGCAGAAAAAAAATTGCTCTATGATATGGAGAAGAGGGAAAATCCATCATTAAAGTTACTATTACCTTGCATAAAATCTCAAACATTCAACCTAAAATAGAAAAGTCATTTCAAGGATAAAGTACTTTTCTTCGAGAGTTAATATAGAATCATAAATCAAGCTTATGAGAATGATTTTTTTTTAGATGTTAATTAAAAAAAATTGCAGCAACAAATTTCAAACTCCTCCCCCACACTTACTCCTCACATTGTCCCCAATGTAAAGCCCAAATGCAAAAGAAAAGGTAAAAAATGCTAGAAAATAAAATAAGATAAGGGAAAGAAAACAAATCTGATTGTGGCTAACAAGCCACTCATGGGTTGCCTTCTAAGAAGCGCTTTTGTTTATCGTCGTTAGCTCGACATGGCAAAGCTCCTTAATCCACATAAATTGGGTTACTCAATTTGAGCTCCTCCACTGAATGCTCCTGAAACCCCTCATAAAATGGCTTGAGTCTATGACCGTTAACCTTGAATACTTTGTTAGTTCCTAAACTTTGAATTTCAATTGCACCATAAGGAAACACATTAGCAACAACAAAGGGTCCAATCCAACGAGAACGCAACTTACCAGGCATCAGTTTCAATATGGAATTATACAATAAAACTTTTTGCCCAACCACAAACTGCTTCCTTAGAATTAGTTTGTCAAGAAATGCCTTAGTCTTTTCTTTATAGATCCTAGAATTCTCATAAGCTTCAAGTTGAATTTCCTCTAATTCATGCAATTGTAATTTTCTTTCCACACCAGCAGTGTCCAAATCCAAATTACAATGTCTAATAGCCCAATAAGCCTTATGTTCTAACTCCACAGGAAGGTGACATAACTTACCAAATACCAATCTGTAGGGGGATATACCTATGGGTGTCTTATAGGCAGTCCTATATTCCCACAAAGCATCATCTAATCTAAGGCCCCAATCCTTCCTATTCGGCTTCACTGTCTTCTCTAGAATGGACTTTACCTCTCTATTAGACATCTCAACCTGCCCACTTGTTTGAGGATGATAAGCTATAGATACTCTATGGAAAATACCATATCTCCTCAATAATGCTTCAACAGTTCTATTACAAAAATGCGTGCCCTGGCCACTGATTAAAGCTCTAGGAACTCCAAACTTGCTAAAAATGTTTGACTTGATAAAACCTACAACAGCTTTAGAATCATTAGTCCTGGTGACTTTGGCTTCCACCCATTTCAAAACATAATCAATAGCAAGTAATATATAAACAAAGCCAAAAGAAGAAGAAAATGGACCCATAAAATCAATACCCCATAAATCAAAAATCTCACAAATAAGTATTGGATTCTGAATCATCTCATTCCTACGAGATATACTTCCTGTTCTTTGACATTACTCACATTTCTTACAAAAAATATAAGCATCACGAAATATGGTGGGCCAATAAAAACCACTGTCCAATACCTTCCTACCCGTTCTCTTAGGTCCAAAATGACCTCCACAAGCATAGGCATGATAAAAAGCAAGAATAGATTGAATATCATTATCAGGAACACATCTCCTAATAATTTGATCTGAACAAAATTTCCACAAATACGGGTCATCCCACACATAATACTTAGCCTCACTTTTCAATTTCTCTTTCTTAGCTCTACTCAAATTAAAAGGCACAATCTTAGTAACCAAATAATTCACCAAATCAGCATACCAAGGGATCATACATTGCAATTTAAATAACTGCTCATCAGGAAAAAGTTCCCATAAAGGAACTGGCTCTTTTTGTGTCACTAACCTGCTCAAATGATCTGCTACCAGGTTCTCAGCTCCTTTCTTATCTTTGATTTGAAGATCAAATTCTTGCAGCAGAATGATCCATCTAATCAACCTTAGTTTGCTTCCTTCTTTGCCAAGAGATACTTCAATGCTGCATGATCAGAAAAGACAATTACGTTAGAACCAAGCAAATATGACCGAAATTTATCTAAAGTAAAAACTATAGCCAAAAACTCTTTTTCGATCATAGAATAATTGCGCTGAGCTGAATTGAGTGTTCTGGATGCATAATAAATCACATGAAAGAGCTTCTCAACACACTGCCCTAAAACTACTCCCACTGCATAATTACTCGCATCACACATAATTTCAAATGGTATAGTCCAATCAGAAGCCTGGATAATAGGGGGTGATGTCAATGCAGATTTCAACTTGTCAAAAGCCTCTTTGCACTCTTCACTAAATTCAAAAGAAATATCTTTTTGCAAGAGTCTAGACAAAGGCAATGCTATCTTAGAGAAGTCCTGAATGAACCTACGATAGAAACCTGCATGACCAAGAAAAGAGCGTACTTCCCTCACAGTTGTGGGGTAGGGTAAGTTCACAACTAAATCAATTTTAGACTTATCCACCTCAATACCCCTATTAGAGACAACATGACCCAAAACAATCCCCTGTTCCACCATAAAATGACACTTTTCGTAATTCAAAACAAGATTTTTCTCAATGCATCACTTAAGAACAGAAGTCAAATGATGTAAACATGTATCAAATGAATCACCATACACAGTAAAATCATCCATGAACACCTCAATGCAATTATCAATGTAATATGAAAATATGCTCATCATGCATCTCTGAAATGTGGCAGGTGCATTACAAAGCCCGAAGGTCATCCTTCTAAAAGCAAAAATTCCAAAAGGGCAAGTGAAAGTAGTATTCTCTTGATCCTCTGGTGCAATCACAATTTGATTATATCCAAAAAAGCCATCAAGAAAGCAGAAATAAGACTTACCTGCTAACCACTCAAGCATCTGATCAATGAATGGCAGTGGGAAGTGGTCCTTCCTTGTTATTGAATTCAGCATGCGGTAGTCTATGCACATTCACCATCCACTCTGAATCCTTGTTGGAACAAGCTCATTATCTTGATTTGCTACCACAATGACTCCTGATTTTTTTGGCACTACTTGGACTGGACTTATCCATTTACTGTCTGAAATTAGGTAAATAACTCCTGCATCCAGTAGCTTTAAAATCTCCTTCTTCACAACCTCCATCATCTGTGGGTTCAACCTCCTTTGAGCTTCTCTACTTGGTTTAGCATCATCTTCCAGTAAAATCCTATGCATGCACACTGATGGACTTATACCTTTGATGTCAGTTGTTGTCCATCCAATTGCTTCCTTGTGTATTCTCATAACTCTAATCAATCTTTCTTCTTGAAGCTTTGTTAAATTACTTGAGATGATAACTGGAAGTGTTTCATTATCTCCCAAGTAAACATACTTCAAATGCTAAGGTAAAGACTTGAGTTCAAGAAATGTTGCTTACACAATAGAAGGTAATAATTTTGTGTGAGATACAGGTAAGTCAATCTTTGATACTCCATACCTTTTTGGAACAGGAGGTAATGACTGCAATGCCATCACTGCATCTTGAACCTCTACACTTAATGGCTGATTGGTACTGACTTCTTGAATTCCTTGATTAATCACCACTTCTAACTCATCCTCCATGCTTAACTCAAAAACATCCTGCACAAATGTATCAACAACATCAATAGAAAAGACATAATGATCATCAGCAGGATACTTCATGGCATCAAAGATATTAAATTTGACAGTCTCTCCATCAAACTCCATAGTTAAGGTACCATCATCTACATCAATTTTTGTCTTGGTAGTTTTCATGAAAGGTCTTCCAAACAAAATCAAAGCTGACTTTGATGTGGGAGCACTATCCTCCATATCCAGAATGTAAAAAATTGGAGGAAAAATCAATTCTCCAACATGCAACAACACATCCTCAACTACTCCCAATCGGTAAGCATTAGAACAATCAGCTAACTGAATAATGATACTGGTTTCTTTCAAAGGAGCCAAATTCAAAGTCTGGAAAACTGAATATGACATAACATTAATAGATGCTTCTAAATCTGCCATTGCACGTTCAAATCTAGAATCACCTATTTTGTAGGGAATAGAAAACCAACCTGGATCCTTACACTTAGGGGGTATTTTCCTCTGAATTAATGCTGACACATTTTCCCCCACACTGATCTTCTCATTATTCCTCAACTTACACTTTGTAGTGCATAATTCCTTAAAGAATTTAGCATACCTGGGGACTTGTTTGATCGTATAAAGTAAAGGTATATTAACCTCTACCTTTCTGAAAGTCTCCAAAATTTCTTTCTCTTGTTCTTCTTTCTTAGTCTTAGCCAACCTGCAGGGGAATGGAGGAAGAACAGAATTATTAATCTTATTCAGTTTAGGTTCAGTATTTACCTCAACTTCAGGAACTTCAGACTATTTTGCTCCTTGCTTCTTCTTTTTCATTGACTCATGTGGAGTCTAGTTATCAACTTCTTTCCCACTCCGCAATACTATAGCACTTGCATTTTCTCTGGGATTCACAACGGTTTGTGATGGAAGCTTTCCAGAACCTTGAGCTTTAAGCTTACCCACAGATGAAGCTAACTGACCAATCTGCCTCTCTATATTTTGAATGCTATTTCTGGTCTCCTGTTGAAACTATTGTGTATTGCTAGCCAAAGCCTTAACAATTTCATCAAGTGACATACCTTGATTTGAGGGGGCCGAAGGTGATTGATTCACTTGTGATCTCTGCTGTTGATATCAATTTTGTACTGGTTGATTCCCATAACTCTAATTGGGATGATCTCGCCATCCCGGATTATAAGTATTAGAAAAGGGATCATACCTGCATTGTGGTTGTCCATAATTTGCTACTGCATTAGCATGTTGCATTGATTCATCCTCTTGTAATGCAGGACACATGTCAGTAGCATGACTGGAACCCGAACAAATTCCACATACCTTAACTGTTTGTATGTTCCCTACAGCCAATTGCCTCACCAAAGAAGTTAAATCAGAAATCTGTTTCTCAAGGTTAGATGTACTTACCTCTTTAACCTTCTTAGGTGTGTGATCCATTCTCATTCCAAACTGCTGAGAGTTTGCTGCCATGTTAGCAATCAGCCTCCTTGCTTCTTCTGGTGTCTTATCAACCAAAGCTCCTCCACTAGCAGCATCTATCATACTGCAGTCCATTGGTAGAAGTCCCTCTTAGAAATACTAAATTAAAAGTTGCTCACTTATTTGATGATGGGGACAACTTGCACACAGCTTCTTAAATCGCTCCCAATACTCATACAAACTATCTCCATTGTACTGTCGGATGCCACAAATTTCTTTTCTTATGTTAGCGGAAGACGGAAAATAGAAAATACAAAAAAAAATATCCGCTTCATCTTATTCCGTGAGTTGATAGATCCAGAAGGAAGGTAATACAACCAATCCTTAGCTGTGCCTTCCAGTGAGAAAGGGAAAGCTCGAAGCTTAATCTGGTACTTTGAAACTCCTTGAGGTTTCATGCTAGAACACACAACATGAAATTCCTTTAAATGCTTATGTAGATCCTCACCTGAAAGACCATGAAACTTAGGCAACAAATGGATTAGTCCAGACTTTAACTCAAAAGCAACATTTAAAGCAGGGAATTGAATACACAAAGGTTGTTGGTTTAGATCAGGAGTAACCAACTCTTTCAAAGTCCTAGCAGCCATGGTTTCATTTTCGGAATCTGAATCTGAATTTGAACTTAATTCCCTTGGAGATTGGACTCCTTCAGATGTACTCGGAATCTGCCAAGCTTGCTTAGCCAATTTTCTTAACTGTTTAGCTGTTTTTTCTATTTTTGGATCGAAGAGCAACTCACCAGATTGAGAAGTTCTTGTCATAAACAAAAAAAAAGTCAAACTAAAAACAGAAAAATGCCTCAAAACCCTAGAAAATGATGGAATTTGGCCTCAAGAGGGTGGGGCCAAACAATCTTATGAATTGATTGGTCTTGATCAAAACGTCGTTTCCTTCAAAACAAGTATAGAGCCCCCTCTTAATTTAACAAAAAATCTGTCGATGAATAGTAACACCGTAATTTTCACCAAAACCTAAAAACAGCAACACTTCACAAACAGAGTTAATAACAAAATATCCTAACGCTAAAAACACGAAATCTAATGAACTTTCAGTCCCCGGTAACGGCGTCAAAATTTCTAATGGTTATCGATTCCACCAAAAATTAACTGAAATTACCAGTAATGAAATATTTTCAGAATGAATGCAATAAGTGGTAATCCAGGTCGAACCCTGGAGACTGAACTAGTAAATTTCGTGCACTTGTGTAATAGAAAAAGAACAAAGGTTGGGGGGGAGGGGGGGTTGTGACACTAAATCAGAAGAAATCAAGTTCAGAAATTAAAGAGCTAATTTAGATATGAAACTCTCAATTTAAACAAACTTCAGTCCAAGGTAATTCGCATTCCAATGCATGACTCGATCATTAACAAAAGAAATACAATTATCTCTTATTGAATACTTAACGTAGATTTACCAAACAGTGAGGTAAAACCCCTAACTTCCCTATACTCATCAATTCGAGCCCAGCACTCTTATTGACTCTAATTATTAACTGAATTAGTATTAAGCAATCCTCATCAAATTAATAACTGCTTTAAGAACAGGAAGTAGTTAAGCTTGAACAACGATTTATAAAGCATAAATCATTTAATTCACCCTATTATTTCCTTAGGTTATTATCGAAAACTTGGATCATAATCAATAAAACCTAATTGCTACTCACATTCAATCTTACACAATAATTACGGATTATGAAGATGAACTAGCAATTGATCACATCAAACAATTAACTAATAGGCCTTTTTAGCAAGTCATTCAATAGATCAAAAATAATAAAATCAAGAAACAATAGATATTCAGAAAGGCATAATTTAAAATAAGAACTTGGTCTCACAAATCATGCATAAGAACTAGAATCCCTTGAATTGAATTTAGAAACTTAGCTGCTCATGTTCATGGCTTACAAAAGAAAATAAAATGAAAAAATCTAAAACTATGAATGTAAATGGAGAATGAAGGTGTTGAAGGAGTGTTGAAGGTCTGAATTAATGTCTGTCTCCACTGCTGCCAAAGATGTCTTTATAATAAAAAACCTAATCCCAAAGATAAGAACCAAACTTGAAAAATTTTTGAAATTTAAAAAGATAGATTCTTTGCTCTGTAATCATGGCCAATTTTCAGCCACTTTCGTTGCTATTCTGTCTCTAACTTCTTTAGGGAAGTTGTAGCCCTACTTCTTAGCTTTCCAACGAGTACTCATTTGCCCAAATCAGAGGTCTACAACCCAAGTTATGGGCCAAAAACCGAAACTGGTTCTGACATAGTATCCAGCCCATAAATTTGACTTCATTGCTATTTTTAACCACCAAAACGATGTAGTCTTATCTTTAGCCCTTCATAGAAATTGTAGAGGTGGTTCTTAAGATTCAATTGGGCTTAGGTTTGCTTCATTTGGACATCTGGAGCTCCAGATATTAAATAATTTCCAAAACTGGTCGTGACACATCAAGTGTGGGCTTTTGTAATAGATCCATAGCTAATTTTTACAACCTTGGAGACTTATTTGGGCTTTGGTCTCTCTTTGTCATTTGTAGTGCTCTGACTTAACTTTTCAATGAATTAAACAGCTTTGGATTTGGAGACCCACAACTTTAGAAATACCTGAAAAATACAGCAAATGTCACATTAATGCAAATGCTGAAAATTTCTCTATTTAACACAATTATTCCAATAACTCTCTAAAAATATGCCTAATTGATAATTATACTTTAATCAACTAAATTAGGCATAAAAATACACTAGAAACACTAAATGTGATGAGAGTAAAATTAATAAATTATGCACTTATCAGTCTATATAGAAAATGTTTCTCTAATTTATCAAGAACTAACAGAAAGCTCACAGTATAAGATATTAAAAAATTATAGTACTTACCAGCTTCTCTTCAAGTTTGTTCAGGCCAAAAATCTTTAGTCGAACTTCAGCATCTTCAGTTGAAAGTCAGTTCTTACTTCTTAGTTGTTCAAAAACTTCGTCTAGTGGCAAGCGTTCCTGTAAAATGAAGTTGTTGTGACAAAAAATAGGAAGAACAGATACAGAGAATGAAACTCAACAATCAGTCAGATTTCATTAAGAATCAAGAATGAATCCGTATATAGTTGGTTACAACTTTATATCTGATCATATCTAATAACCTCAAAACAACTTCTTCCATTTCCCTCTCTTATAACAAACTACCCTTGCAACTTGTGTTACACTCATTTCATATAGGCATTTTAGGGTAGTTTTGCATCCATTTTGCCCTCATATTTTAGTGTATTTTATGTTTTTAGCTTTATTTTATCTTATTTGTTAATTTTAGATACTTTATATTTGATTTTCGTAATTTTGTTGTTTTTGATAGGATTTTGTGGCAAATCGAAGATCAATGAGTGCAATAGGAAGTGATTTGAAGAGATTTGGAGTTCTTTAAGCATGGAGGAAAGTTGAAGAAATCAAGCCTTGAAAGAGCAAACCAGCCGAAATTTGCTTGAGACTTTGCTTAAGATCATGCTTAGGGTAAAGCGGCAGTGCTTAAGGTGCAGCACAAGTCAAGCATGAGCAGAAAAGTCCATTTTACTCTAAGTCTGCTGAGATTTGCTGAAGGTCTGCTTAACCTTAAGCGACGGTCGACCAGCTGAAATCGCTAAAAGTCGCTTAGGGTTAAGCCAAACCCTAAGCGGCACTTGAAACGTGAAAAATGCTGCTGACTTGGATAATTTTACACCTCATTTCCTATCCACTACTTGGCTCTTATTTACTTTTAGGGCAGCTTTTTGAGACGATATAAATTCATCATTTCCTAAATTTTGCCACAAGAGGAAAGGGAGAAAAAACAAAAAGGAAAGAAAATTTAATAGAAAGAGAGAGAGGAGACGCCAAATTTCTCTTGGGGAGGAGCTGCTGCACCAATTTTGGAGCTCCAGAAACCAGAGACTTTGGTTCTTCTATCTGGGTTTTTCTATTTTAGTCCTCTTATCATGTTTTTCTTTACTTTTCCATCAATCTTTCTTGTAAATACCATTATGAGTGAGTAAACTCTTTAGATTTCAGAGTTGGGAAACATGTTTTAGATTAATTTGTGGATTTGGACTGGGTATTTCCTTATTTTACATAAATATGAGTTTAGATTCCTTCCTTGTGTGCTTGATTTACTTGCCTAATGTTGGTACCCATTGGGTATTGTGTTAATCTTTGATTGAAGGACCGAAAGGTGAAAGTCATTGATAGATAATGAAGGATTGGAACTTAAAATCACCTAGATTTAGAAATAAACTAGGATTTTAAGAGGAATTAATTATTGGTTACAAAACTTAATGGGTTTTAAAGTAATCAAATAACATACGAAAGTAGGTTTGGTTATTTTAGAACACACTTTGGTTTGCTTGAAAAAGATATCAAAGGAATTTAGAATCAATTTCCTTCAAACTCTATTTTTCCCTAAAAATTGGAATGCCCAAGACAAATCCCAATTAATTTATGCATAAACCCCCAACTCTGGAATCACTTTTAGCATAATTAGACTTTGATTTGAATTACCCATTGTTAATTTAGTTTAATTGCAAACTAGATCTAGAATTTATTTGTTTGCCCTTTTACCCATTTCAATTAGATTAATCAATTTACCTTGCTTATTTACATTTACCATTTATTCATTAATCATTAGCCCAAATAATCGCTTCATTCATAGTTTGGTACTTAAACAGCAAATCCTCGTGGGAACGATACTTGATTCATCACTTTATTACTTGAGACGACCCGTATACTTGCGGATAAGTCACATCAAGTTTTTGGCGCCGTTGCCGGGGATTTGATTTTTGTTTGATATTGAACAATTGTTTGTTTGGTTAATTTGGGCATTTAATTTTATTTTTTTTCTACCATTTTACTTTGAGAATTTGTTTTTTTTTTTTCAGGTGCTTTATTTTATGAGAAGGACAAAAAGTGAAGTAATCAATTTATTCTTTGATCCAGAAATAGAAAAGACAGCAAGAGCTTTGAGAGCAGAATCTAAAAGGAGAAAAGCTGAAATTAAAGCTCAACAACAAGAAGAAAGAGCACAAGAGCAAGGGCAATTACAAGAAGAAATGGCAAACAACAACAACAACCGCTCTGTGAAGGATCATGCCTATCCTAACATTGGAGATTTCATGCCAAGTATCACAAGACCAAGGGTAGAAGCTAATAATTTTGAACTGAAGCCTGCACTCTGTCAGATGGTACAACAGTCACAATTTGGAGGAAATCCAAGTGAAAGTCCACATGTGCATCTAGCACACTTTCTTGAGATCAGTGATATGTTGAAGATAAATGGAGTTTCTGATGATGCAATTCGACTCAGATTATTTCCTTTTTCTCTAAAGGACCGAGTTAGAGAGTGGTTACATTCTTTGCCACCAGGTTCTATCACAACATGGGATGAACTTTCTCAAGCATTTTTAGCTCAATATTTTCCACCAAGCAAGACAGCTAAGCTAAGAAATGAGCTGACTTCTTTCAAACCTAGAGATGATGAGAGCTTGTATGAAGCATGGGAGAGGTACAAGGATTTGCAAAGGAGATGTCCACATCATGGGATTCCTAAGTGGATGCTTGTTCAACACTTTTACAATGGAGTTTCACCAGCTATTAGAAGTACAATTGATGCATCTTCTGGAGGTGATCTTATGGAAAAATCTGAAGATGAAGCTTTTTCTGCTCTTGATAAAATTGCTTATAACAACTACCAATGGAGTTGTGAGAGGAATGAGATCAAGAAACTAGCTGGTATGTTTGAGCTTGATGCCATGAATATGATTAATGCTAAGTTTGATGCTTTGACAAGGAAGATGGACAAGCTAAGCATGAAAGTAGATTCTTCAGCTGGAGGTTCTAGTAATTCAGTAGAAGTTGGGGCTGCAAATGTCAATTGTGCAGCAGATTTTTCTGCACTTAATCAAGATTTTTCAAGTGAACAAGTGGATTATGTGGGGAACTACAATCAAAGACCAGGTGGTAACCCATTTTCTGCAACTTATGATCCAGCATGGAGAAACCACCCCAATTTCTCTTGGGGAGGTAGACAAGGGCAAAATCAGAATTTTCAGCAACCTTCTGGGTATCAACAAAATCAGAATTTTCAGCAGAATAGAGGTCCTCCTCCTGGGATTTCTAAACCTCAAAATGCACCTGCTCCACCTCTACCACAACAAGCACAACCAGACAAGACAGCTAGATTGGAAGCTATGATTGAAACTCTACTTGTGAGCCACCAAAGTCAACAAGAGATGATTTCTCAATTAGCATCTAAAGTGGATCAAATGGCAACACACAACAAGATGTTAGAGAATCAAATAGCTCAACAGGCTAGCTCTTCAAATAGTAAAGCTTTTGGGAAGCTTCCTAGCCAACCTGAGAATCCAAGAGAGCAGTGCAATGCTGTTACTTTAAGAAGTGGAAAGGTAATGGGGGAAGAAAACGAAATTGGAGTAAAGTTGAAAGAAAAGAAAGATGAGTGTGAGAGTGAATCCACTTCAACTAAAGCTAAAGCTAGTAAGGAAGCAAATGAAGAGAAAGAAGATAAAAAGAAAATAGAAGAGAAATATGTGCCTCCTGCACCGTACAAGCCACCATTGCCCTTTCCTCAGAGGTTTCATAAAGCACAATTAGATAAGCAGTTTGGGAAATTCCTTGAAGTTTTGAAGAAGTTGTATATCAACATTCCATTCACCGATGTCATTTCTCAAATGCCTTCTTATGCTAAGTTTTTGAGGGAGATTTTATCAAATAAAAGAAGGTTGGAAGATTATGAAATTGTTGCACTTACTGAGAAGTGCAGTGCTTTATTGCAGAACAAGCTCCCACCTAAGCTGAAAGATCCTGGAAGTTTTTCCATACCATGTCACATTAGAGAAACAAGTATTGAGAGAGCATTATGTGACTTGGGGGCTAGTGTTAGCTTGATGCCACTTTCCATATGTGAGAAGTTAAAGGTTGGAGATCTAAAGCCCACAACTATTTCTTTGCGATTGGTAGTGAGATCTATAAAGTATCCAGTTGGGATTTTAGAGAATGTACCATTAAAAGTTGGGAAGTTTTTCATTCTAGTGGATTTTATTGTACTAGAGATGGAGGAGGATGTAAGAACGCCCATCATACTTGGAAGGCCATTTTTAGCCACTGCAGGAGCTAATATAGATGTAAAGAATGGGAAATTGAAGTTGACAGTGGGGGAGGAGGAAATAGAGTTTAATTTATTCCAACATTCCAAGGAACCAGCTGTGATGAATTCTTGTTATAGGGTAGATGTTATAGAGCATGATCTTTGGCTGAAGTTACTAAACTAGAGGAAAATCAAGCTATTCCAATGCAATGCAATCAGCATAAAGTGCGAAAGAAAAAGTCAGCTTCACCATCTCATTTGATTAACAATGAAGCTTCAAAAGTTAAGCTCAAGCCTCCATCAAAATCACTCAAAAGAGGATATTCATCTAAAGTTTGTAAGAATATTCTTCAAGATATAGTTGGGATTCTGAACAGAGCAATAGGTATTTTCACATATAATGGGAAAAAGTTGAAGTATAAATTCATTTCAACACCTGTTGTGAAGGGAGGTAATATTTTCCAATTCCAACCACCATGAGCTTTGAAAAGAAGGTCAAGCTTAAGACCTTAAACAAGCGCTTCTTGGGAGGCAACCCAAGCGTATCCTTTATAGTTTATTAATTTTCCATTTCTTTTTATTTTCAGTTTCAGTTTTTACCCTCATTAAACTCAAAAGTGACATTTGTTTATCTTTTGTAGGTCATTCATGAAGATTGGGCAAATTAACACTTGTAGCAAAAAGAAAGAATTGAAAGGAAGCAAGTATAAGCAAAATTCTGCACTTTATCCAGTGCCTGTGAACAGTAACACCTTTAAACTTGTGCTAAATTGCTGATATTGCAATCTACTTGATAGCACATGTTTGATTTTGTGTCTTGTGTAAATTTTGTGAAATGCAACTTGCATAAGGATCAATTTTGATATTTAGGACTGATGTGAGCTTCATTAAAGTGCAAAAATGGTGTTTGTTAAGTTTTACCTTTTAGTGTATATATAATTTTGTAGTCTGTCAGGAATTTACATGTTTTTGTTTGAATTGCTGCTAGTTTTTTGATTGCTGATTTTATTCTTGTTCATGCTGCTTAAAAGGTCAATTTCTATGTCTTTTCTGCAATTTTTGAATGTTTGGAACTTGTCTCAAATGCTGCTGAAAATGTGCTTTTGGTATAAGTTTAGAAAGGAGACCATTTCATTAAGTTTGCAAAAAGGTAGTCACAATTGGTGCCTCAATTGAACCATGCTTGTAAAAAGCTAAAAGAACATGTGCTATGCTTACTAAGTTTATGAGAGATGATGAGCTTAAAATTTTCAATTTTATGGTGTTTGTGTGTATTTGGTAATTGCTGAGGGTCATGATAGCATTCCATAGCATTTGGACTGTTTTTGGTAAGTAAAACCACAATTTTTCCCAAAACCTGCCGAAACTTGCTGATGATGTTGCTTACTAAGCAAAGTCCTATGCAAATTCTGCTGAACCTTATGCTTAACCCCAAGCATGGCCCAAATTACCAGATGTCTGCCCCACATTTTAAAAAGCCCAAAACTTCCACCATTTTTATAAAACCCTCACCCACACTCACGATAAGCCACAACTCTCATTCTGCCAACTCCCTTCCCGCACCATTTTTTCCGGCAATTTTTACGGGAAGCTGAAAAGTTTCTTTCTTTTCATTAAATGGTGAGAACTAAAATGTGGTCCACCCACAAACCCAAACCCAAACCCAGCAGATTTCGACACTCTGTCAAATCGAAAATGGGTATTCCATCCTCCCTACCCACAAACCCTAACCCCAGCCCCAATCCGCTGCTCCCTCAGTCGCCACCACCGCAAACGCCGCCGCTACCTGAATCACCACCGCCTCAGTCACCACCACTACCCCCAAGCCAAACACCAACTCTCATTCCGCCGACCCCCCTCTCGCCACAAACTGAACCGCAAAATGAAACACCCATTTTCGACACTCAGTTCCCAGAACCAATGCCTGAACCTGCTCCTACTCAAACGAAGTCTAAAGGTAAAACTAAAAAGGCTGCAGGTAGACTCAAGAAAACCCCTGTCGGAAAACGAAAAAGAGTACCCTCTGTTCCTTTCGACCTAAACTCTCCACCTCAACCTTCCTCTGAACCGGTCAGCAAAAGGACTAGGTCCTCCTCGCAAATTCCACCACCAGCAGTCCAAACCCCTGTATCTCAGTCGCCCTTAAACTCCCCAGCAGCACCTGTGTCATCTGCCGATAATATAGAGGAGGTACTCTCTCCATTACCTTGGGCTTTTAAGGATATGGATATGAAAAATGCTTATGAGAGATTAGTCTCTAAACCTATTTTGGCAAACAAATATATGGATGAGCAGATTTTAAAAGAATTAGGCATTTATGACTCTGTATTTGCCTATTTAGATGCTATCAGCTGGATTAAATTTGCTAGGATTAGGGAACCAGTGTACAAGGATTTGACCCTGGAATTTTTGAGTTCTTTAAGGTTGAATTTCAAACCAACAGTACCTGAGCATAAGGATGTGATATATTTTCGATGTGCTGGAATTGATAGGGAGTTAGACATGGATGCTATGAATGCAATTTTTGGTTTTCAGGATTCGGGCTATAAAAATATTGAGTGGCAGCAAACTGTTTATGATCCTGTTCAATTCTGGAAAGATATTGCACCTTTTGGGGGTTATTATAGACAGAGGACTGCAAAAGCCTCTAGGATAGTTGATCATGTGTTGAAATACCTCCATAGGTTCATTTCTTACACTGTTTTAGGAAGGGGACACAGTAACAGTATTATGGGTGCTGGAGACTTATTTTTCTTGTGGTGCATGAAGGAGAGAAAACAAGTAAGCACAGCCCATTTCATAGCTACTCATTGGCACCAAATTGTCACAAAGCATACCAAAGGTAGTATAGTTTTTGGGGGGTATATAACTGCTATAGCAAACTCATTTAGCTTTGATGCTAGTCTATATAAGCTGCTGCCAGTTTCTGGTGAATCATATATAGACAGCACAATGTTGCTACACATGGATGTTTGTGAGAAAGTAGGCCATACCTATACTCTGTTACAGCAGCATCCTGAAGCCAGTGGTACTGCAGACCCCACTACCTTTGCACCAGCAGAACCCCAACCAACCACTACCCCACAGTTTTCAGCAAACATTTTGTCCCTCTTAAGATCCTTGGAATCCAAAATAGCAAGTTTCACTGTCCAACCATCTGTTCCCTCACCTGACACCACAGATATCCTTGCTACCTTGAAGAGCTTAGAAGTCAAAATTGATACCATGGGTCAGCAGCAGGTCAACCAAAAGAAGAAGCTAGAAAAGAAACTTAAAAAGAGATTTTTATCTCTTAAAAAGAAACAGAAGCAGCATCAACTTCAAATGTTGGAACTCTACAACAAATTGGCCCAATCTTATAACAATTTATATCATTGGGGCCAAGACATGTTCCAAGAAATGAAAGACCTCACAGAAAATTTGGAAACTGCTTCTGAAGCTTCAGATCACAATGAACCTACTGCAGGACCTGAAGCAGACCCTGGTGCAGCAACAAAGCCTTGACAGCAGAGCTTGATCAGTAGCAATAGTTTTAATTTCTGTTCTAGGTTTATTTTGTAATCTGTTTATTTTAATTTTCAAACTTCAGTAATAGTTGTAATACTTTGGTAATTAGTTTTTATGATTATACTTGCACTTCTTTCCTTTAGTTTACTTTATTTTATTTTATTTTCTGCTATGGACATAGTTACTCTGTGAATGCTTTTTGGTTTAATTCTTGATTTAACTGTTAGATCTTATTTCTTTACACTTTTTCATCTTCTTGCTCATTATTTTTGCACTTTATCTTTTCTTCAATCCTAATTTTGTTGACATTGAGGAGTTGCACAATTTTCTTTGAACCGCATCTGTTTCACATCATTTGGAGGTAACAGCTTACTCTTTTACTATTTATGCTTATGGTATGTTGCCAATGCTTATGCTTTCGTTTTACCCTACGCAGCAGGTTAAGCAACATCTTAAGCAGTATAAATTTATACATTTGGGATACTTTTTCACATTTTTCTCTCTAAAGCTTCATTGTTAATATCATTTTGAGCTAATTTTGGAATTCTTGAGCTTATATTGATTTAATCCCCAATTGTATATATTTCATTAATTGATTAGTTCAAACAATTTTGCCCATCTTTGCATTCATTTTAAACATTGAGGACAATGTTTCATTTGAGTTTGAGGGTGAGGGCAAAATTTTTGCAAAATTTTTAAATTTTTCTTTAAAATTTTCATTCGTTCATTTATTGCATTTCATTCATTCATATATAGATAATTCATACACTTATACATATACCACACACATGTCTGTACTTATACACATACATTTGCATATAGTTTTCATATAGATTACACTTAGTTTTAATTTGATTTATGCATTCATTTTAGGATCATGCATATCATAAAAATAATTTTTACCTTGTCCTTAGAGGATTGAGAATTGCTTTGAAGAGCAATTAAGCTTACTTTTAGAAGGGTTTGATGGATTGAAAGTTCTAGATAGGTGCAAAGTTATTAGATTATTGCTTTAGTTTATATCTTCTTAGCCAAGGGCCACCCAATCAATTGCATTGACTTTGAGTGCCTAGAGAAAACTCTAAGGTGAGAAGTAGCTAATTGATGTCTCACCAATCCTAGAACAATCTTTCTAAACCTTTCAAGGCGAAATCATAGCATACGCTTGAAAAAGAAATGATCTAGGCATTCTTTGAATTTTAAACCCATTATTTTAGCCTTAGCCAATCTCACCTTAAAATTTCCCTTTGGAACCAATTTGAGCTTACATTTATCCCTCTTATTTCTTTGGAACCTACATTAATGCCTAGCCATAAACCCAAACACTTACCTACCCTCCATGAGAATAATTCTTTGAGTGATAGATACACTTAAAAATAATAATAATAATAATAATAATAATAATAATAATGATAATAATTAGTTGGGAGAAGTGACTAAAGTAAAAAAAAAAAAAAAAAAAGCTAGCAAATTCAATTATGGTATGTAAAGTAATTCACCACCCAAGTACACAAATAAATGAGTTTGGGGGTGAATTGAAAGGGACAATTATAATTCAAAGTCAATGTTATTTATGTAGTCCCTTTAAAAGCTTCAAAATTATATGCTAGCATTGGTGAATGGTTGTAATGTTCTTTCTCCCAACTCCTTCAGAAAAAAAAAAAAAATTGTGTGTCTTAATCTTTTAATAATTTGATTATTCTCATATTTTGTTACCTTTATCCTTTCTTGTTAACCACATTATCACCCCCTTAGCCACATTACAACCCTTGAAAGTCCTTTTGATCTTTTGATAGTGTTTTGCTACATTAGTGGAGATTGGAATAGGAGAATTGCCTATGGGATTGTGATATCATTAATCCATTCATTTACTTCCATCATTATTTGAGACACTTTAGTTTATGGATTACCCTATAGTCTATTTAGGAATGATTATTCTTTGTAATTGATTGGTTTGGGCTTGATGATATGGATAATTGACCCAAGGCTAAGCGGTGATAACTTTGGTTAGGATTGAATTCTTTGCAGCTTGAAAGTGGGTATACGGTGTGTTGGTGGCTAAAGGTAAGCTTGAGAATTTGGATAAGTAATTCTCATAAATTTAAGGTAAGGTACCCCAAATTGCATTAATTGGTTTTAATTTGCTTGAGGACAAGCAAAGGTTTGAGTTTGGGGGAATTTGTTACACTCATTTCATATAGGCATTTTAGGGTAGTTTTGCATCCATTTTGCCCTCATATTTTAGTGTATTTTATGTTTTTAGCTTTATTTTATCATATTTGTTAATTTTAGATACTTTATATTTGATTTTCGTAATTTTGTTGTTTTTGATAGGATTTTGTGGCAAATCGAAGATCAATGAGTGCAATAGGAAGTGATTTGAAGAGATTTGGAGTTCTTTAAGCATGGAGGAAAGTTGAAGAAATCAAGCCTTGAAAGAGCAAACCAGCCGAAATTTGCTTGAGACTTTGCTTAAGATCATGCTTAGGGTAAAGCGGCAGTGCTTAAGGTGCAGCACAAGTCAAGCATGAGCAGAAAAGTCCATTTTACTCTAAATCTGCCGAGATTTGCTGAAGGTCTGCTTAACCTTAAGCAGACAGTCTGACTGTGAAATTTGCTAAAAGTCGCTTAGGGTTAAGCGAATCCTAAGCATCGCCCAACGTGAAAAATGCTGCTGACTTGGATAATTTTACACCTCATTTCCTATCCACTCCTTGGCTCTTATTTACTTTTAGGGCAGCTTTTTTAGACGATATAAATTCATCATTTCCTAAATTTTGCCACAAGAGGAAAGGGAGGAAAAACAAAAAGGAAAGAAAATTTAATAGAAAGAGAGAGAGGAGACGCCAAATTTCTCTTGGGGAGGAGCTGCTGCACTAGTTTTGGAGCTCCAGAAACCTGAGACTTTGGTTCTTCTACCTGGGTTTTTCTATTTTAGTCCTCTTATCATGTTTTTCTTTACTTTTCCATCAATCTTTCTTGTAAATACCATTATGAGTGAGTAAACTCTTTAGATTTCAAAGTTGGGAAACATGTTTTAGATTAATTTGTGGATTTGGACTGGGTATTTCCTTATTTTACATAAATATGAGTTTAGATTCCTTCCTTGTGTGCTTGATTTACTTGCCTAATGTTGGTACCCATTGGGTATTGTGTTAATCTTTGATTGAAGGACCGAAAGGTGAAAGTCATTGATAGATAATGAAGGATTGGAACTTAAAATCACCTAGATTTAGAAATAAACTAGGATTTTAAGAGGAATTAATTATTGGTTACAAAACTTAATGGGTTTTAAAGTAATCAAATAACATACGAAAGTAGGTTTGGTTATTTTAGAACACACTTTGGTTTGCTTGAAAAAGATATCAAAGGAATTTAGAATCAATTTCCTTCAAACTCTACTTGTCCTAAAAATTGGAATGCCCAAGACAAATCCCAATTAATTTATGCATAAACCCCCAACTCTGGAATCACTTTTAGCATAATTAGACTTTGATTTGAATTACCCATTGTTAATTTAGTTTAATTGCAAACTAGATCTAGAATTTATTTGTTTGCCCTTTTACCCATTTCAATTAGATTAATCAATTTACCTTGCTTATTTACATTTACCATTTATTCATTAATCATTAGCCCAAATAATCGCTTCATTCATAGTTTGGTACTTAAACAGCAAATCCTCGTGGGAACGATACTTGATTCATCACTTTATTACTTGAGACGACCCGTATACTTGCGGATAAGTCACATCAACTTGCTACTGAACTAACAGAATACCCGACACCCATAGCAACTCTTCAACAGCTATTGGATATTCGTTTTATTTGACAAACGCACCGTTTCACATATTGTATCACAATAAAACCCACCCCTCGAAAGACTCCTTATCCTCAAGGAGAAAAGTCTGGAAATCTAATTTGAATTTCATGAGCAAAGACCCAAGTTCAATCTGCTAGAGAAGCTCTCCATTGAATCAACTTTGCTGCCTTATTATTTTTTCTTTTAACAATCCTCTTATCCAAAACAAAAAAAATAGCTTAAACACCAACAAAAGCAAAAGCAACTAACACCAACTTAAATGACAGCAAAAGCAAGCTCCCATTAGAACACCAACAACAATCTCCTGCAATTTTCATTTTACATTGAATTCTTCTCAAATGTCCTTGTCCCTTACCAGTTACACCTACCCTCTTGTCCTTTTGTTTCTTCATTTTACCCTGAATCCTTCCCAAATAATACTTGTCCAATTCCAAGCTAAAATGGGACCATGTGTCTGCACCATGAAAAATGAATTGAGAAGCTAATTCATGTAGGAAGATCTTTTCTTTAATTACAGGACCCAATCTTTCATCTTTAATAACAACAATAATTTGCGTTCTTGAAAGATTTTTCTCAATTACAAGAACCAGAGTATCTGTAATATCATTGCCTTCTTGAAAAGCTTCATCTTCCATAATCTTGCACTTATCCAAGATTTTAGTGCATTCTTTAAGTCTCTTTCTATTAGACCATGGCAGCCCTATAACATCTGCACTACCTTCTTTCCATTTGAAAGGTTCTAAAAACTGGCAGAACACTTGTTGAACCTCTTCTTCAATGGCAGAAACATTTTCTTAAATTGTGTTATCAAATCTTTGAAATCTTACATTTATCTATTGATTAAACTCTTTTATTCCTTGTTGGTCTTCTTTTAAAACTGTCTCAAACTTCTTTTGATTCTCTTTAGCATCAATAACTTCTTCATCATCTGTATCTTGAATCTGTTTATCCTCTTCAACATAATTCCCAAAGCTAGCCTCCAATACACTAACATATTCATCCAAATTCACATTTACTTTGTTACCCTTCACAAACTCTTGGTGTCATTTAATAGCTCGCCCTTCTAGATGTAAAGCAACAACCTTAACTCTCTTCTCATACTCAATACTACCCACTTTAAAGAAATATTCTGCTCTTAATAACCAACCCTCCAAACCCTCTCCACTAAAATGGGGAAATTCTAATTTAGCATAACTATTCGAAGAATTAGCACTTACAGTATTATTTGTAATTAGCACTTGTTCATCTCAATGCCTTCTTTCCAACGTCTCCACATCCTAACAATTCAACCCAGCGATTAAAGACTTCAATTCATCCATTATTCCCTGAAACTTGGTTTTTTGGCCTGCCAACATCTCTTGTAATCTTGCCTCTTGCCTATGCTCAACCTTTATCACCATAGAAGCTAGCTCCTTTCGCCACTCTTGGGATTGTGTCTCCACCCCTGCCATGGCTGTGGATCACCGCTCTGACACCAATGTTGTGACAGAAAATGGGAAGAACAGAATTCAGAGAATGAAACTTAACAATCAGTCAGATTTCATTAAGAATCAAGAATGAATCTCTATATAGTTGGTTACAACTTTATATATGATCATATCTAACAACCTCAAAACAACTTCTTCCCTTTCCCTCTCCTATAACAAACTACCCTTCAACTTGCTACTGAACTAATAGAATACTGGACACCCATAACAACTCTTCAACAACTGTTGGACATTCGTTTTACTTGACAAACGCATTGTTTCACATATTGTATCACAACAGAAGTTTCCAAAGAAGAATCGAAAGTAAAAGAGAAGCCTAGAGCCAATAATCTTGACATTAAGCAAACAGAGAAGCTTTAGGTTTGATATGAAATCTCACTCCTCTCACCCTCTCTCTTGCCTTCACTCTCTCATCATAATTCAAACCTCCTCTATCAAGAAAAATATCTACCAAATCTTATCGTATCCATATATGTCTCTCACCCTTCAATCGAATGTAACTATATATCTACAGTGAAAACAGAAAAGCAAGCACATGCACAAACCACAATAGCAAAATAAAGCATGGAAACTGATTTGAAAAAACAAAATGTGACGGTAATTTGAGAAAGTAACCAAAACCAAGTAAGTCATCAACAATAATGAATTACCCTTCAATTGAGCCATAACCACATAATTGCCTAAAATTTCCCGAGTGGAAATTTCATCACCGAAAGCAATGTATTTTTATGTATTTCTAAGACAACCACCAATATCTTAAGAAATTTGATCCTTGCAAAATTAGGTAAGGAACAAGGCATGATTAACTCCAGCAACAAAATCATACAAACCAAGAACCAAGGACACGAAGTAGAAGCAAAATCCAAGAGCACCCATCTCTCTAAAGTTTATACACAATCATGGCAAAAACCCATAAATCAACCAAAAATTCAGCTCCTTTCAAACAAATCAAAACCCTAAACTTACCTCAACATTTCCATGTGATAGGTTTTGAAACCAATTGATATTCAATATCTATAGCTCACTTTTAAAGCTGATGCTTGATACTACACTAGCTTTCAGCCCGATGCCTGAGCTCCAATACCTCAGCAGCAAGGTATCGAGGACAGCAGAGAGATATATAGGAGCTTCAGCACCAAAATGCTCGGCATACTTTCCAGCCTTGAGAAATCCGGGTGTCACACCTTACCCCTCCGCAAGGCACGACATGATCCCGTAGTATACTTAATGAATCACCGAACTTTGTCTACTGATAATGCATTAAATATACTACAAGAGATTTTAAACCAATTTTCATTCCTTTTTAAGGTGGTGAGCAATTTTGGTACGTATTAAAAACCTTTAATTGGACTTTAACCACATATCAAATATTTAAGCAATTTTAAGTTTCCGCAAATTTTATAAAAATTTCGGCAGAGTGCCGTCTATAATTGGAAAAAATTAGTTCTTCAAAACCTGTGAAAACACTCCTAATAATTTCATATTTCAACCCCAACCTCCAATAAAATCTCAATTCAACACAGTCCAACCAAATTTCAATTCAAAATTCACAACTCAAAATATTTTTAAAATAATTCAGTAAACTCAATAACATTACATTGAATTTAATTTACATACATAAGCCTTAATATACAGAAACAAAATTCAAAAATAATATTATTACAGATTTAAGTGTACAACTGCTCATTTCCTACATAGATACATTTAAACAATATCATATTTACATCAAACTAAATTACATGGGCATAAAATAATACCCATACAAAAACTTCAGTGGAGTCTTTGTCAACTTAGCAGCTCACTTTGCTGCTTTTTCTTTTCCCTTATCTACGACAGCAAATAAAGCTATTGCTGAGTATTGTTTACTCAGTGGTGCACAATAAAAATTTAAAGATGCGAAAAATAAAATATTTATCGATAAACAGTAATTCAAAGCCTTTCATAATCACATTTCACAAATTTCAAATCACATTTATAATACCATTTTGTCAAATAATTTATAAAGCACAGTGTTGCTAATCCATACACAACTTAGGTCATGACACAAAATTTCCAATCAATGCCGTGTTGTACACCACGACAAAGCAATCTCAACGCCACTAATCGAAATCAATGAGGGAGGTGGCTAGCTAGCTATATGAGTACTCATCCGATCGCGACCTCAACTGGCAAGCTAGAGAGGGAGGAATATAGTCGATCTCAACCCCGTAAACGGAGGAGGAATATAATGATACTGTCATGCTAAGTGTGAATCCAATTTAAATCAAGTTATTCAAACATTTCACACAAAACACAAATCAATTTCCAATTCCAATTTCCATTCATAAAATGGCAACACAACATTTCTCGAAACCCATAATTAGTACAATTAATTCACAATGCATAGCTAAATAAGTTTTCAATTAGAAAATGATAAATTAAAGTTTATTGTGCACAAACCTGGAATGAGTCACCTCTAGGCCTTGACTCATTTTTTCTTATCTTCCTTCTCAGTCTCTTTTTCAACTGAAATAAACAATTTACAATGTTTCAATATCAGGTTTCATAATTAATCCAACAGTTAATTTCATGCATACTTGGATGTACACCTAAACTTGCTTAAAATGGAATTCTTTGAATTTGGTAAATTTGGGGTCACTATTCATTGTACTATTCAAGTTAAAATATTAACTTTTTCATTCTTAATAGGTATGTGAATCCCAATTACGCTCACATACTACATTTTGAGTGTCAAATTTGTTGGCATTAATTGTCATTTCAATTTCTAAGCCTCCTAAGAGAAATTTTAAATTTTCAGTTTTGGATCACTATTTTCTACTATTCTATTGGTCTGGTTACAGTGGAAATTTGGTCAACTTTCCTTCATCAAAGTTGTTCCTTATTGTCTTAGCTTTAATTCCCTTTTTGAATCACTCAATTTGGAGTTTTTTAGCTCAAGTTATGTTAATTTCAAGGTGGCTGGCCAGATTGGTTTTAACCCAAAATTTTGGGTACCAATTCTGTTCTTGCAGTTTTGGTATGCCGACTGCAGCTCACTTTTCGGATGTGTTATGGTCAGAATTTGGGTTTCTGTTCTTCATAAAAGTTGTAGTGCTATGTCTCAGATTGCCATCGGTATAAAATTCAGGTCATTTGGACCTTCCTACACTAAGTTATGGCCAAAAGAATAAATACTGTTTATTTCGTCATTTTTGTACAGTGGCAGTGTGCTTAATCCGAGTTTGACCTAATTTTTCGCTAACTTAAAGTCATTTTTAGGGCAGGGTTTCTGCAAAAAAATTGTGACATTATGTGTCTAATTTCATCTCCAATTGGCTTCACACCAATTAGAGTAGCAGAATTGCAGTTTTAGTCCTCTAAGTGGACTAAGGTCTGGCTGTACAGAATTGGACCCTTACCAATCCGAATTCAATTTCACTTCTCACCATTCAAACACACTTTAATTGGCCCCAATTGACCAAATTGAGTCTCAATTAGGTCAATTTGTCTCAATTTCAAAAACCCCCAAAATTTCCCCTAATTTCCCTAAGTCAAGAACCCTAATTTCTCTACTTGGTTTACTTGATGAAATTAAAGTGCATAATCATTATCTACACACTAAATTAAGCTTACATACAATTTTAATTGCATCAAAATCAATCAAACCCTAATTCACCTCATGTTGGCCGAATTTCCCCAAGTGTCCCCATATGTTTGATTTTGTTTAATTTTTCTTCAATTTCTAAGTTAACTCAAGTTTATGTGCATAAATATAAAGAGTTAAATTGAAAATTTCATACTAACCTCTTTGGTAGAATTCTCAAGCTTCAAATCTCTATTTTCCTCTTCTTTTTCTTGATCAATAGTTGAAGCAAGGTTCTAGGGTAAGGTTTACTTAAGTGAATTGAGGAAATTATGACCAAATTTAGGGTTTTGAAAAGCTTAAATCAAGCTTTCATGGAGGTTTTTAAGAGAGAGAATTGGGAGAGGAGAGGTGCCGGCTTGAAGAAGGAGAAGAAGTGAAAAATTTTACTTTTAAATTTTTGTTTTTATCACCTAATTTGACTTTGTCAAATAAATAAATTAAATGGTAATTTATTTATGAGGTCATGCTCATGTTATGGGGTGATGTCATTAATCTTATTTTCATTTCTTTTCTTTTTCCTTTGTTTTCTCCATAATTCTTCAATTTAAATCTATACTTCAAAATTTTAATTTCTCACATTTTATTGGACAGTTAGGCCATGAGTCACCTCTAGGGGTAAATTGACCAATTTACCCCTTTCCGGTTTGATCCTGTTTACCAATAATTTAGTATTTCTTTCAGAACCCTGATCTAATTATTTAACCTATTTCTCAACTTTTTTCTGTGATTTTCTCATTTTCACTAGCTTCGCAATAATTCTTAGGACTGCGATGTCACAATGTCCTGTACGAAATTAGGGTTACAATTGACCTCACAGTCACTTCCCGGTACGATCACCCATCGTTGTGACTCCCGGCTCATTTAACCTTTTATGCTCTGTTTTTCTTATTTGTCTTTTACCTTCTGGTAATCACTATTAATTTTTTATTCAGGGCTTTTCTAGGTGACTTAAATATGGTTCTAAGCCTCTTAATTATCCGGACCGACAACAATCACCGGAACAGTGAAATATACAGAACTATGCATGTAGGGGTGTTACACTGGGAATCCTCCCGACGGGAAACTGTAACCCACCCTTCTGCGCAAGTTGCTTCTCACCCAATTGATAATCCTCATCCACCCAAATCTCACCGAATTCATGCAAATCTCTGACCCTTTGTTTGGATTTACGGAGATGGAGAGAAGAGAAATGTCCTTATTTGGACATCAAAATAGAAGATAGAATTAAAGAGAAAGGAAGAAGAAGGTGGAGAAATATTAACTAAAATATTTCCCTATAAATCAGTGGAAATTTGAGAGATACGTAAGTATAATTCTACAATGCTGTTAGAAGAAAGAGAATTATTATTATATTTCTTTTTTATTATATTTTAAAGCGGCAAGGAAAAAAAAAGGGATAAAATAAGACGAACACCGTAAGGCGAAGAGGAAAAAGAGCTTGCTTAGTAGCACAGAGGCAAAGAGCATGACATCGTTTGAATATGTGCTACGAGCAAGGATGTAAAGGAAACAGGAGCTAAAATGTCAAAGTATAAAATAGAAAAGACAAAGGAGGAGCCCATATGAAAAGACAAAAAAAGCCTTAAAAAAGAGACTTAAAGCACCCAGGTTGAGGACATAAATGTTATTTTGAAATAATTGCGATTTACTGTTCATTGCAAATGCGAAACATAGATGTTGTTGTTCATAATACCACTACAGTTGATATTTATAATATTATATAATAGATATGCTAACTATGCTATAGGCTTGATGTTGTGCTTGTTTCTTCAACCATCTATATAAAAGTTCATCTAGCCCTATTGTTTTCTTGTTTTATGTGTCTAAGGTTTCTAGCCAATTTGACAAAGTGGCTTTCTATGGGCTTTGCTCCTCAAAATGACAAGGCTTCTGCCCTTGGAGTGAAAAACACACACAGATTTGTATGGATTAAAATGCGAAGTATACCATTATCGCTTTGCTTCACAATTTTTTTTTTGTGGATTTCCTCCTTTCTTGATGATTTTATTTCATTTGACAAAAGCACGTGTCACGCCTTACCCCTCTCTTAGACATAACATGCCTCCCGTAATATATTCAACGGATGTCGAGATCAAATCCTTAGAACCCGGTTAACACATTACAAGGGATTGAGTAGATTTAAAATCATTTTAATTCAAAACATAACAGAGTAAAAAACATTTTACTACAGAATTTCATACTACCAAAAAGATTATCAAAATAACTGTTAATTAGAAATTCGTTGTAACTCATTTTAATCTATTTTCAAAGTACTTTGCAACTATATATTTTGTTTTAAAATTAGATGCAGTACACCTTCTTAAGAAAATGATATAGTTTCTAAATATAAGTTTCCCTATAGAAAAGCTTTAAATCAGATAATTTAGAGTTTTAAAATTGCTGTATTTTAATTAAAACAGTTCAAATAATACTTTGATTAATACCTGTGGAAACCTGTGGCAATCTATAACTCAACAATCTCATGGGTATCAGAATTGCATATTAATTTTCTTTAATCAATTAACTAATAAATTATTTCATACAGTTATATTTATATACAGACAATAAAATTTTATCTTGTTATGCTCAGATATTAAAACAAAATATCCTGTTGCAAATGGATAACATCATATATACACAAAATCAAGGAACCAAGTCACCTACGTCAAGTTAGCTCCTGATCTTGGTGACAACGAATCGCCTCCTACTTGCCTGTAATCCTTTATCTGCGTTAGTTAGGAAAACAACTAATGCTGAATACAAATGTATCAGTGGTGCACAACAAATATTGAACCATAAACAATTAAATCATCAAATAATAAGTCATGAAAACAATATTCAAAACAAGTCATGAAAATGAATATTCAAATATACTCACAAGGTATGGGTCACATATAGAAAACAGTTTCTTATATATCATTTACTCATATGGTATCATCTTTAAAACACATTTGCACAATTTAAATATCATTCTTAATCTCACTAGCCTAATGGAAGATTAATCCGCAAGAGCCATATTCAAATCTCATTTTACCTCTTTCCTGAGGGAGACCATATCATATCATTGTGCACATATCATTCATAACACCATATATATAAATAATCCGCAAGGGCCATCTTCAAATCTCATCTCACCTCTTACATGAGAGAGACCATATCATATCAATGCGCACATATCATGGTATCCAGATCACATCCATCCAAACACCAGTGTATCATCTCAACAAATGAGGGATGAGTAATAACCATGTCAAGTATTAGCTATGAGATATGAAAACAATATCATAAATTCATTTCCTTTTATATGGGTATAAAATCTCAATATGAATCCATTTACTGCAAATCTCAGCAACATATACTCTTCATACAAAACACAATATAAATCATAATTTTAATTAAAATTCATCATAACAATAATGAAATTCAATCAATTGTTGTGGTAAAATCATCTTTTGGAGAACATAAAATATGTATCAATAAAGTCATTTTATCAACATAAATATGTAGAAACATTTAATAGTTTAATACTAGTTGTGCACAAACCTGTTTATTTCCAATTTATGTGGATTTGGTTCCTAAGTCAACACTTCCACCTTGCTCCTTTGGAACTACTGTCAAATAGAAAAATACAGACAGTTCAGAATAAATTCCTCGATTATTCTTAATAAGAACACTCGTTGAGCAAATTTGTTTGTTTACTTAAGAATTTTCCTACCCGATAAGCCATATAACAATTTTCTTTAACCAATTGATCATACCTCCCACTTTATGTCAAGTTCATTTAGGGATTTTATCAAACACTTGGTGTGCAAGATTTACATGCTAAAAAGAACTAACGTCCTTTATTTTTCATATCCCCAAAAAATACCTTGATATTCTCCGTAAAAAACATTTTAATCCTGCAATTCTCAATCAACCAACCAACATCCACACAATTCCAAATAAATTTATCAAAGTGGCTGCCAAATATGACAATTTCACCATGTTTCAACTACTTCCTACGTACTTTACATTATGAAAAATTTGATTCAACACCAAATAAATTAATCTAATTCTAAAATTCATGTCTAAGTTGCTTAATTAATTAAATTAACTAGTTAATTGGACCAAAAATAAATTTTCCCCAATTCCTCTAATGTTGGCTGAACCATATCACAAGGAACCCTAGGTGGATTTTGTTGATTCATGCAAAATTCTTGCTGGTTTTGTGTTTAGAATGTTAAAATCATGTTAAAAATCAAATTAAACTTAATTAAATCAAGTTACTTTCATGAGTTCCCAATTTTCCATCAACTTCCATAATCCAATCCACATGAACCCTAACTTTCCTTTCTCCCAAATCATGAAATAAAATAAAGAAAATTAGAAATAAGTTGCTTAGAAATGATTGGGAAACAAAATACCTTGATTTGGAGTGAAAATTTAAGTTGAAAAATGGTGGTTCTCCTTCCTCCTTTTTCTTCCCTTATTCGGCCACCTCCTCTCTCTCTTCTTTCTTTTTATTTTATGCATCCTAATATGAATTTTGAGATGTTTTATGGCTGCCATAGTCATGTGCAAGTCACATGACAAGTGTTAGTTTCATCTTTGCCCTTAATCTTCCTTAAAATTATCATATATGCCATTTTCCAATTCTAATGCATTTTATTTGTTTCTTTTTAGCTTCTTTAACTTATTAATTCTCTATTATACCTTATTTAAGTCTTAATTAAGAGTCTTACAAGGTCCTACATGAATTGGAATAGCAAACAAATTCAAAACACCGATTTTTAGCTACTTCCCAAGGGAGTCACTCATCGCCGAGGCTTAAGCACATTTAACTGTTTTCTAATCCATTTATTTTGATTTCTTTTACCCTTAATTGACTAATTTAAAATTAAATTATATCTCTTCACCTAAATTTAAGGATAGTTCCAGACATTCCAGCCATCCGAACAAACATTAGTAGCCGGAACAGTGGAATATACAGGACTACCTAAAGTGAGGGCATTACAGCACATCTAGAATAGACTAAATATTGCAAGAGTGCTTATATCAACCTCATCTCTGAATTTCATTCGCAAAATTATAGCAACTAATGTGGAAAACTCTAAATTTCATATGACGTCTATTGAAGAGGATTGCGGTGAAGTTCTCATCACCTCTAAAATTCTGCCTATGCCACCAGTGGTGAGTTCCTTGAGTGAGAGTTCATTCACTAAAACAGATTTCATCAATGGCAATACTCAAGAAGATTCCAAGTCACCAAGTGAGTGAGGCCGAGTCATCTGATTCCTTATTAACTTGAGATAATTTTGAGGCTTCCAAGAGTGGAGAGCTGCTGCATAGACTTCATCCTATCTGTAACCAGTATGATAATGTCCCTGCTGATATCTTACTTGAGCTTCTGGAGAACCATAACAATTATGAGGCTATCTCTCTTCCAGCTATCCTTAATTTGAAAGATTGTGAGCTGCAGAGAAATGGTTGGGCTACTAATAAGGAGCCCATGGCTATTGAGCTTTCACAATATAATGAGCTTCTACAAGATAATCAAAACTTCACTCTCATCCCTTATATCAGCCCAAATCATGAAGAATATCTAGACAAGAAATTTCAGGTGAGTCTCTCTTACCAACATCCTTTTCAGCTGATGCAAACTAAGGTCCTTTTCATTTTAAAACTGAAGTCTCGCAGCGGGGCAAGAGTGAGCTTCTCTTTTATTTGCTAGATTTCTAACCCAAATTGAACAAGGGAGGCAAAAAGGGAAAGAAACAAATTAAAGTGGGCAGGACCAATCGAAAGGGTGGAAGTAATAGTACTGATGTCTCCTTCAAACTGAATGTGGAAATTATGTGACTGAACAACCAGACGAGAGTGACATCTGTCCGGTTATTCTTAGACATGCAAAGAACCAAACTTCTCGAGATGATGCGGGTTTGCATGTAAATTCTAAAGCAGCTACGTTGGCGATTGGGAAGCAACTAGGTTTGACGAATTCTAAATCAGATGAGGCAATATTATTATTTTTCTTAAATCAGATTAAATCTGATTAGGTTTGTCTCTCTAATAACACAATTTGATTTGCTCTTTCAGTCATTAGGTACTACTGGTGGGGTTAAGGATGTGCTTGAATTTTTGTAATGCATTTCCATGCATGTTCTCTGGTTTTTAGAGCCTTAAGGAGTTCTTGGTTGATTGTCCTATTGCTTTGTGGGTTTCGGTTCTCTTTGGGAAGTGCTCTTGCTTCTTGCTGGTTCAATTGTTCATGGACCAGTGTAATTTTCTTTAAGGAGAAGCACATCTTGGCTATAGTTTTTATAGGCTAAACCAAAATGTTTTCTTGAGGAAGTCATTTGTTAAGGAAATACATCTACTGTGTCTTTCGGTTTTGGCATTGAGTTTTGTTACCTTTGTTGTTATCTTGTCATTGGTTACTTGATCTTCTCTTGGTGCCAGTGTGTGCTTTGTTTTGACTCTATATCTCATTTGGTTTTACTGCTGGCTCAACGTTGCTAGGTGTAATGTTTTCTTGTTCTATTGTTCTTCGTTGCCAGGTTTTTCCTAACTTATCTTTCTCATTAATAAAATTATTCTTCCCTATAAAAAATTAAAAATAAAAAAGATAGAACTCTACAGCCTTGTGATCACAGGAAAAATGAGAATGCTGTAGATTCTTATCCTTTGTTTGGATTGAGGGAAGAGAAAAAAAAAAAAAAAAGGCATTTGATTTTTCTAAATTTCCCTTTTTGGATATTAAATAGAAAAGAGAATTGAAGGGAAAGGCAGAGAAAGGAGGAATTGAAGAGAAAGGCAGAGAAAGGAGGAGAAATTCTCCAAATTGATGAAAAGGGAAAGAAATGAAAAAAAAAATGATTGTTAAAATATTTAAATATCCTTCTACGGTATATAAACATAAGAAAGAAAGTGAAAATATGATAATAAATTGTTTTTTCTCCCATTCCAACAATCTATCCCAATAAATTTATTTCTCTTCATTTTCTCTCTTTAATTTCTCTCCATTTTCTTGCCAAGTTAAGATCCATACAAAGGGTCAAAAGAAAAAGTATATTTGTTTTTCATTCATTAACATTTGCAAATTTGACAAAAATAGGTTATGTAGTAGTATTATCGATTACATTCTTCTAAATTGTTATTATTTTTTACATTGACTCTGAATATATATAATTTTTGAAATTGAATTCCTTTTTCCATTGAAATAGATAAAATATTTTAAAACTAGACATAATGCTATTAAAAAAATTCTCTCCTCAACTCTTCCTCTTCATGCAAAACATAAATCAAAATCTCTCTTTGCATCAAAAATTGCAAATGAGAGAGGGATATTTCTAATATTTTCCAAAATTTCAATTATGACATAGACAAATAAATTTTAAAAATTTTAATAAATACTCTTTCAAAAATCTACAACTCAAATATATTAATATGGTCTAAACTATCACATTTAAACCTTGAAAATTATTGCTAAATTCATTATACATTTTATAAAGATATCTAAAACTATAAAGATAAATCTCATTTGTAATCACTTATATTAAGTTATAAATCGGATTTACAAGAATGATGTACTTAACTAGATAATTGATCTAGTGGTTCACTCCTACCTTTAGCTAGCCTTTCCAATCCGTGGATTACATCTTAAACTAGGTTCTTTAAGTGTTGCAAATCTTCACCTAGTGCTAGACATAAGTCTTGATAAGTAGACTAATAAACTCAGAAGTAACAAACCATAGATAAGAATATGAATCAAAGCAAGTTGTACAATTGTCAGATAACCCACTAAGAGAAGAGTAATACTAACAAATATTTTGTAATTTGAGTTAGGATGAATTTGGAGTTATCTTCAATTGCCATTACTGCTGCATATATGATTAGAGCGATCATGGACATCTTCATGTCCTAAGATAATTGTTTTTCTAAGTTGAGGAAACTTAATATTTGAAAGATAGATAATATTTCATTCCGTCCTATTTTATATATATATGTATAGGTTATCTAAAAATAGTTGAGTTCAAAGAGTAAATATGTTATGTTACTGCCTAGCCTGGCTTGGCTAATGGTGTATTACTCATCTGACAAAGCTAGACTTGAGTCTCCACTCTCCCATTCTCACTGCTAAAAAAAAAAAATGTGATGTTACCTAATTAAAAAAAAATTATTATATAAGCATGGTGATATGGTAAATTTCGACCTTATTTGAATCTCATTCAAATTAACTTGTAGTTTCTTTTAACATTAATAAGTTCTAAATTAAGAGTTAATTTAATAACTTATATGTCTCAACGTGAAGATAATTTATTTGGATTGATCCGATTAACTCCATTTTAATTTAGAAATTAAATGAATATATATATATATAAAATGAATCAATAACTCTCAAATTGATTATAGATTCATTATGTATAGCAATCTTATAATAATTTGAATAAACTTGTAACTCAAAATGATTTTATTTGAACAATCTACTTGAGCAAGGTAGAATCAAAATGATTCGTACTCAAAATGGTATGACCATACGTATATACTAGGTCTAGTATGAGTAGTTACATGAAAAGCATTTTTAAATAAAATATGTAGAGTTTTCAAACTAGTTGGGTGGAAGTAGTTGAGTTTATTTTGACTTTATCTGATATTTTTTGAACGAAATTAATCATTTTGAGTCATAGATAGATTTAAATTACTCATTAAATTTATATTATTTATAAAAAATTTTCATATTAATATACAATTTACGGGTCATTTGGATTAAAATAATAATTTTTTTCTTCAAACAAGTCATATTTATTTATTTGTTAAAATTCATGTTGATTGAATAACTCATTCATTTCATTTGTCAATTATTTGAAACAATAAAATTCAAGTGAATTTTATCATTTTAAAATGTATTCCAAATACATAAATTTTCTTATAAATTCATTTGAATTAAATTCTTTTTATAGAATGGAATTGAATTCTTTCAGAAGAATTATTTTATGGAGTGCTAATGTTTGTTATATCTATATTAGTGGGATTGATTTTATTCCAATCAACAAAGATATAGGTTTCATATTACATTGAAGTTTATTATATAAGATTTAAATTTATTATGCTTGGTAAAATTTTTTCTTTGTTTTTCAAATTTTTTTAAATTTAAAATACAAATGATAAATAAAAAATTTCGTTTGTCTTAAGTGGCTAGTGATCTTTTATTTTATTTTTAGGAAAAATTATTTTTTTTTATCTCTGAGATATAGCATAATTAACACTTTTGTCCTATTTTTGAAATCTAACGGTTATATCCCCGAATTTTGTTTCCATTGTACATTTAAGTTCTTCTATCCAAATTTAAATCACGTTTCCGTTAAATCAAATGTGTATCAGGGGTCAGATGGTAGAGAAACATTTTTAGTTCCCAAAATACTCTCATTTACTGTCTCTTCCTTCTCATCTGTATGACCATCTCTCCCTTCGGTCTTCTACTCTGCCCAAAACTAGGATGCCATCACATTCACAAACCCATTTCCCCCCATCTCTCTCACAGGCCTATTCCCTTTACTTCTCCAAACTCAAACGACCTAAATTCAATGTGCCTTCATGTAAAGCCTCAAAAACAATAGCATAATCAAAGCAATTGCATTCCAAAAGCATAACCCGATAGTTCACAACCTGAATTCAATCGTGAAACAAAATCAATCCTTCTCTTAACCCCTGATAAATTTTTACGCTTCTTCTTTCCATTTCATTTCTTTGTCTCTCTCGCTTCTGTACTACTAAACTAGACCACTAAAATCATAACTGCGTAAGTGACACCAAGGGCACAGAAGGGAGCCATTTGAACTTTCAAACAAACAAGAATAACTGCATTTGCACATTGAGCAGTACGAACCAAAACCTGCCGAATTACAAGGTATAGATCCAATCCCCATTTATCACTGCAGAAAAATCCCAAAGTGCCAAATCAGCTTGGGAAACGAAGGAGCCATTGGAAGCCAGTGGTGGTTTGGCTGTGGCATTAGAACCATCGCATGCACCCACTGCCCAGACTTCTTCCTTGTCCTTCACTCCATGAGTAACTACCGCCTTAGGTGCTCTGCTTCAGACACTAGAGCTACGATAATAAATCAATTCCATAAATACAAGTGATGAGGCTGGATCTTAAGGAGTAGCTTGCAGGTTAAAGGTGGTTGGCAAACAAAGCAAGTGGTGGAGGCAAACAAGAGTGCATGAGGAAAAGCTGGAGACGGGAGGAGGATGTGGAGGTAGCGAGGAACTGTATATGGAGGGGGACCAATTTGTTTGTTATTGATCCTTGGGTTGTATTGAGATTTTTAATTGGATTCTTCTTCATACTTATTTATGTGCAATGCCTGTCTCTTGTTTGATGATATGTCTAACAGAATACTGTGTGATGCATCCTTATGTTGGTTGAGAGAGTGGCAGTTTAATTATGAATTTTTCAAGTTAATCAATCGTACTATGTTCATTTCATGCACGCACGGCAATTTTGACTCAAGGACCTTTATTTTGATGAATTTAAAATACAGAACAAAACTATTGACATTTTTAAAATGAAGAGACAAAAGTATTAATTATATTATCTACAAAAAGTAATTCTTTATATATATATATATATATATATATATATATATATATATATATATATATATATATATTTATTGTAGATAAACATACAATCTTTTTTTTTTAAATTTATAATATATATTGTAGATAAAATTTATAATTATATGGATTGACTCACATATAAACGAAGATCTCTATGAGAAGCTGTATCTAATGGTTTTCATCTCTAGTGTTTATACTTTGTCCACCACCACACAACTGCAATTCTAATTTAATCACACCACAGCACACCATTTAATAATCTTTATAATTAATATAATAAAGTTGATCTTATCATATAAGTAGCACTCTATTTTTTTTTTTTTTTCATTTGTCCATTTTGTGTTTATTTTCTAATAATTTTACAACATCAATTAATAATATGTAATGACATGTAAATAATGATAGACCTATAAGATATTTAATAAAAAAATAATAAAAATAGTTGCAATTTAATTAATATTAGGAGACCTAAAGGTTGTAGTTATAAATTATATAAACTAAAGTAATATTTTTATTTTCCACTATGATTAAAAAATTATGTACTTAATTCTTTATAATAAAAGAAAATTATAACAATATTACAATTTAATTAATATTAAAAAAACTAAAAGTCACAATTATAAACTATATAAATCAATACTATATATGAAAAATTAAATTAGTCACCTCCAAAGGGAAATAGAAGATATAATGTCTAATCAAAGTTTTCTCTGATCCTACCAAATGATGTTTTAGTAATCAAAACACTTGAAAAAGATGATGAATAATTTATACAAATATCACAAAAGAATTTCTATCTTATAGGAATTTATTTATATTGGTATTTTATTATTTATTTTTTATATTCATTTTCTTTTTAAATTTATTCTTCACATTTATTTTCTTTATATTGTCACAAATTTTCTACGAGCTACTCTTAAAATATTTTAAATAAATTAAGCATAAATATATAAAGAAAAGCTATATATTCATATTCTTATTCCATTAAATAAAATATTTCTTTTGACCTTATTTATCCCATAGGTTGGGTGATGATAGGACAGACAACGACAATTTAATCTTAAGATCTCACAAAATGGGAATTAATTTAAATTTTATTAAACTTGAAACCATCAATAAATATATCCCCTTTACTTTTAGAACATTAGAATATTATTTTCTAAAATTTTATTTCAATCAAATAATTTAATTCAAGTACCAATTAATTTACATACTCTCTTAAATTTTAAAAAATAATTTTTGGAAGTATAATTTAATTAAATAATTAAATTCAAATATCAATTTAATTAAGACTATAACTGCAATTTTAATTTAATTTAAAATAAAATAATTTAATTTTTAAACCATAATAGCAAACCCTAAACCTAACTCAGATTATTTATGGATTTTCTATTATGATTTAATAACATAACTGTCATTGATATTTAAAAATTAATTTATTTTGTTTAAAACAAATTAAAATTGTAATTATAATCTTATTTATATTGAGATTTGAATTTAATTATTTAATTCAAATTATACTTTAAAAATTATTTGTTAAATTAAAAAGGGCCAGTAATCTAATTTACACTTGAATTAACTTATTTAATTGAAATAAATTTTTAGAAAATAGTGCTTTAGAAAATAATTTCATTGATAAATAAATGTCAATTAATTTGATTAAGAAAATAAGATTGAGAGAGAGAAGAGAAACAGGGTAAAATAGTAATTTAACTTTATTTTTAACTTGAAAACTAGCCGTTAGGTAAGAGAGATTTTTTTTAAATGAAATTAAAGTTGAGTAACTATATTTTAACTGATTGAAATTGAATTACTGAAATAAAATTAATATTTAAATTAAGAGATTATTGATGCAATTAACTTTAAAAAGTCTTTAGAATTAGTAAAAGAAGCATAGAATTTTCAATAAACTTCTTTTTACCAAAAAAGTTTTATATGATAATTTTTCAGGTTAGCTCTTATATTTTTGTTTTGTTTACTTTTTAGTCCTTTTTGTTATTTTAATCATTAGTGTAAATTTCATTCAACCATTGTAATTTGAAAAAATATAACTACATAGTAATGATAATTTCTCTTTATTTTAAATACATTCACTAACAGAAAATTTAATTTAAACTGTACGATATGATTAAAAAGTAAACACATAACAAAAATGTAATGACTAACTAATATATTTTTAAAATAAGAAAAAAAATAATTTTATTAAAATAAAAAAAATTAAATAATAATTTTTTAAATATTTTTTAATTATCAAAGCCCAACAAAGATTCGAGAAATGCCATAATTGTAACCCTAATTCCCAGATTTTCAAGACAACTTTAGATGGCAACCGTTATTTTTTGTCGACTAGACCCGGTACATGGCCAGCAGCTCAAGTGATAATCATCATTTGAAATACAAGCTCTGTGAAGAGTTACATGACCCCAAGAAAATAAATTAGGCTCTAATACCATATGAAAAGTCGAGCAACCTCAAACCATAATTATAAATAAATAATAACTAAGTCTTAATTTTAAACAGTTTTTCATTATTCAACTCTGTTAAATATCAAATCTTCACTAATAATTAAAACTTGTAAATTCTTTCATACCACAAATTATTGAGATTAGAAAATCTAAAAGGTTATGATGAAATTTTAAGAGGTTATTCTAACAATCACATTGCTCACTAGTTGTTGCTGCCAGCAGATTCAATATCAGTCTTTGTATTTTGTAATTTTCTATTGATGCAAAACTGAAACAAAATCTATTTGAGAATTATTAAAAAGAGAAAGCTGCCCATGTTATATAATCCATCAATTACTGCTAACTCCATTGAATTTTTAAAAAAATAACTAAAAATAACCAAACCAAACCAAAATATAAATAGTAGCAGAAGCTCCCACTCAAGCTGCATAACCAAAGACCCAAAAAAACCTACTGCACAACACAACCATGATTCTGAATAGATCCAAACCTAAGATTCAAGAGGAAATAACTATGAACCAGCAGTTTTGCTAATTACCCTGGTACAATCGAAGACCCAAGATATCTGAACTGATAGCAAGCAAGCTTTAAGTTACAACAAGAAGCTTAACTTTGTTGAATCCATGGACAGTGCTGGGCAAGAAATACAAAGAAATTAATCACCAATTTGGTCAGAGTAGCAATAAGCAATAAAGATATTAATCACCAATTTGGTCAGAGTAGCAGTAAGGAATATGAACAAGGTCATTTACATAATATTAATGAATAAGCAATAATTAAGACTAAACAATATTTAACAGATGAAGAAGATTGATGATTCAGTTCCTGCATTACGTTGTTTCCCCACCTCAAATTGGCCTCCCTCCTCAGTGCTTCAAATGCATTTCTTGAGAGCCTCTTCAACTCATTAAATGCTTGGAGTAGCAAATGGTAAAGATCTTGATATGAGTTCCAAGCTACCCATTTAAATATGCAGGTCAAGAAACCATCTGAAGCTTGGGACTAAGATCAACACAATTTGATTTACAAGTTTTGAGTATGGATTCAATAGCAAATGCTATTCTCAAACATATTCTGGGAATGAGATGGGTATTTTGTTGTGCTGAAGGAGATGAGCATCGGAATTATTTCTACAACTCGGATATTGTAATAAAATATTTCAAAATTGTACTTAATGCTGATAAAAAAAATTATTAATAAAAAATTCTCTCCCTCTCCCTATCTTTTCCTCTACAAACAACACATAAATCAAAATCTCTCTTTGCATCGAAAATTACAAATGAGAGAAGGAGATTTAACAATGCAATAAACAAATATTCTAACATGTTCAATCATGAAATACATAAATAAATCTCAAAATTTCAATGAAAACCCTTTCAAAATCCTACAACTAAGTATTATTTCTACAACTCAGTTACATTAATATAGACTAAACTATCACAATTAAACCATTAAAATTACTGCTAAAATCATACATTTTATATAGAGATCTAAAATTGTAAAGACAACTCAGATTTACTAGAATGATATACCTAACTAAACGATTGATTCCGTGGCTCACTCCAGCCTGCCAAATAGCCTTTGGATTGCATCTTCAGCTAGCTCCTTTGAGTGCTGCAAATCTTCACCTACTAATAGATATAAGTCTTGATATGGATTGCGTGCTACTCGTATAACCATGTATACCCATAAACTCAGAAGTAACAGACCACAGATGAGAACTTGAATCAAAACAAGTATCACAATTGCCATATAACCCAATAGGAGACGAATATTTCTAGCACATGTTTTGTAATTTGAGTTGGGATGGGTTTCTAGTGCATGTTCAATTGTCATTGCTATGCAATAGTTGATTAGAGCAACTACTAACATCTTCATTTCCCAGCTGTTTTCCGAGGGAAGCCTATATTTGAAGGATAGATAATATTTCATCGCGCGTCCTGTTATATATATATATATATATATATATATATATATATACACACACACAAATGAAAAGGGAGGAGGAGGTTATTTAAAAATAGTTAGTTCAAAAAGTAAATATGTGGGCTGAAACAAAAGCGACAAAGAAAGTCTGTATCTTCCTAAGGAATAATGCAGAAGCAAGCAACAGCAAGGCTCACGTGACATTTATCACATCCAACATCAAGGTTCAAGCATCACAAGGCATAGATTTACAGCAAACGCATAAAAAAGGTAACAAAATTCCATGTATTTACAGCAAAAGGCCTAAAAAATAAAAGAGAACAAATCTAATGTACTTAGCTAAATGCCAAAATACAATATCATCAATTACAAACCTAAGAAATTAATAAAACCCATTAAATAGCATAGATTTAAAAGTAAAAGATTCTTCCATCTGGGTTAGTAAGAGAAAATAACTCCCAAAAATCACAGAGGAGAATTGCTGACCTCTCTGCTACCTGTGACTTGCTTATGCGAAAGGAGAATTGTTGCTGATACTGATACCACAAGAACTCCCAAAATCACAGAGAAGAGCGCTGGCCAATTAGGCGAGAAAGTACAAGCAGATGAGAGGAGAGTGGTGGTCGATGGAAAGGATGTAGAAAGCTACATAAATAAACAAAAAAAAAATTAAAGAGGCTTTAAATCAAAGAAATCTAGAGATGGGGAAGAAATCGAAAGGGACTACAAGGGCTTGCTGGAGAAAAAAAATGGAAAGGAGGAAGCAGAGAAGACCTCCACAATCGGCAGAAAGGAGGAGGAGGAAATGAGCACGAAGAGGGTAGGGTTAGGCTTAATCGTAAGACTTAAATGGCTGAGATTGTCTGAAGTGAAGTGGAAGGGACGGCTAGGATTAGTTAAGTTAATAAAAGGAGAAAAATGATGTTGGAGTTGAGAATCCCACTCAAGAAATGTGGCTTAAAACATTTAGCCACTGGGCCGCATAAAATATTACGGGTCATTTAGATTAAAGAGATTTTTTTTTTTTCTAAACAAGTCATATTTATTTATTTGTTAAAATTCATATTGAGATCATACAAATTGTAAGATTGATGCTTAATTGAAATTTTAATTTTATAAGTCTTTTTAAAATTTAAGTGAATTAAAATGAATTACTGTATTTAGTGGGATTATGTCAAATCGAAAATTTTTATGTGTTATAGTATTAATTTGAGAGTTTTAATATCTGTTTTTTTTTATAATTTTAGTTATAATTGATAATAGTTTAAAAGATTATTATGTACATAATTAATAAAATGAAAGTAAAAATTAGATCGAAAAAATAAAACAGAGGGTGAAATTTTAAGAAGGGCCTAACTTATTAAAAAAGAAAATAAAATTGCATGATAAATTAAATAAAAGAAAGAGATTAGTATACACATTTGGGTTGCCAAGGAAGCTGATGAACTAACAATTTAGAAGTTGTGAATAGCGGATGATATATCACAAAATCCAAAGCCAAAGAGCATCAAATTTTTTGCAGAGACAGACCCAAGAGTTGGATGGATGCCTTTTTTTTCATGCTTGAGTGATGCATTATCGTATAATATATCGTATAAAGTGGGTTTAAGAAATAAATAAAGTGGGTTTAACGAATGAAAAGTGGGAAAAGGACAGAATCCAAAACCCACTACAATGTATCCTCGAGGGAACAAGTGGCTGTTAGTCAGTGAAGAAAGATCAAAATATTTTCTCACCTCTCTTATTTGAGAATGCGCAAAATTTGAGAATGATGATAATAAGAGCGGATTATAATAAATAAATGCCATTATTCTTTTTTTTTTCTATTTTGAAGAGAAAATAGATAATAAATAAATAAAATTATTTTTTTATCTTTATAATTATTTACTTTAATTTCAAATAAAAAGAACAAAATAAATATTTTACTATTTTAAAAAAATTCTCCTTATTTTTCTTCCTGATATTCACATAAAGAGAAAAAAAATTTTAAATTATTTTTATTTTCCATCTTTATTTTTTCTCTTTTATTTTCTCTCCTCACTAATAAAGTTAACAAACATAGTAAGCCTCTAGGGCTTTTTAATGCATTTGAGACAAATGAAAAAAAAAAAAAAAAACCACTACAATGTTTTTTCATTAACATTTGTATTCATTTACACTATATTTGGGAAGGGAGGAAAGTAAGAGAGGAAAGAAAATATAAGGGGAAAATAATTTTATTTTTCATTATTTTTATTTGAATTGAGTAGAAAATAAGGAATGAAGGAAAATTTATAGGGAAAATAAAAATATTTTGTCATTTTCTATTTTCTCTCCAAAATGGAGAGAAAGTGGAAGGAAAACATTCAAAATTTTAAATATAATCCTATTTTTATAGTTTTTTTTTTAAATTTAGGGGTAAAGTTGTAATTTTATTATCCATAAAACAACTTTCCTTCCAATATTTTCCTCTCTTAATCCAAACAAACAAGAAGAAGGAAAATAAATTTTATTTTCATTCCTTATTTTCCCTCCTTTATTTTTCTTCCCCTCTAAAAAGTTAAGTGCGGATATACTAGTCGTCTGGCTCCTTTTAGAACGAATTATATTTTTCATTTTTTCTAAAAATATAGTGAATTATATTAATCATTTTCATTTTTAGCATTTAGACAATATGGTATATCTAAATCTCTTTAAATTAAATCAAATTTGCTTAACTATAAAATTATAACTCTAAAAATGATCTAATATATATATATATATATATTTAAATGATAAATACCATATTAATTCTTTTTTATATATTAATTTTTTAAGCAAATACATCAAAAATTAAATATTAAATTTAATTAATTAAATAAAATTAATATTAATTAATATTATAAAAATTTATTGAATATATCATAAAGATTAAAAAAAATTCAAATATTTCACATTAGTTACATCATGATAAAAATTATTTGATGCAATAATTATAATACTTAAAAAAAAAAGATGATAGTATTCTTTCAATGTTGAAGAATAAAAAAAAAAAGACTTTAAGGAAAACTAATTTTTTAAAGAAAATTGTAAAATATTTATTTGTAAAGATGAGATAAAAAAAATTAAACAAAAAAAGGGTGAAAATTAAACAAAAAAAAGGGTGTTATGAGCCTCTAAAAACCAGTTCAAGTGCCATATAAGCTTATAAAGCAAAAAAGTAGTGAGGTTGGTAGTCTTTTAACCAGCCACGTTATTGCTAAAGTTATAAATTGTTGATTAAGAGTGAAAGAGAAAAGTAGAGTGTTCTATAGTAATTTTGACAGAATACACATATTTAATTAATGTTTATTTCTCGTATTTACAGATCAAAGGACTAAGTGATTATTGTAGCTATCTTTATAAATCTCGGAATATTGAGTTAAACTTTTCTTCTGCTTGATCTGGGTGCCCAAACATTCTTTTGCTCACCTTTGGCTACCGAATACTCTTCTATTTGGTCAAGTTGACTGAGCAATCTCTACCTGTCTTGTCTGGTTCAAGAATAGGCTCTTCTTTCTTTCTTTGACTAAGCACCGGCACTTTGATTGCCACATTTGATTCTTTATCTAAGTATTGATAATTTAATTCGATTTTAGGCGAGTAATCTCTGTATTTCTATATAATATATGTAAAATTTAAAGATTAACGTCAATGCACATGATTTGTAATGAAAGCAAAATTTTAGTTATCTTTTCAAATAAATAAAAATAATAATTAAAAATTTTTTTAAAAAAGTAACATCAATTATTATGAAATAAAATGAGCTTTATTTGATTTTAAAAGAATGAAATAATTATTATAATAAATTTATACAGAAAAAAATTTATATTAATAATTTTTTTTTCTTTTTTAATAGTGAAATGACGTGAATTTTTAGTATTTTTTTATTATATATATTTTTATGATATAAATTGATAAAATAGAGAGTAATTTTATAATTTTCATGTAATTTGAATGTCAACTCATATTGGAGGAACCACCATTCAACTTCCAGGAGATTTCGTGTCCAAAGCCACATTGCCTACGGATGACCATATTGCCAAGGAAAAACGCAGTCAACGGAGACTAGTGAGTTTTTTATTTTATTTTATTTCATTTTATTTTTTTTATATATATAGTTTTTATTAAAACTTAAAGATTTCATAAATTTAAAAATAATTTAATGTTATATTTGAATTGAGAGATTTGATCTATATATTTAAATTCATATTAAATATATTTTTTGAATATTATAAATGAAAATAGATTTAAATTTAATCTAAATTTTATATGTTCATGGCAAGTTTAAAAATAAAGATTTAAAATAATTATTTTAGTCATTATTTCAAATTTATCTCACTATAATTAAATGTATTAATTCTACATGATGTCATAATTTATAGGCATTTTAATAAAAATTCTTTTTATTAGCCAAATAAAAAAAAATTAAATTTAAGAATTTCAAATTCAAGGGGCAAAATGCACTTTTGCATTCATTTTTTTGTATATGTAGATTAAACATATATAATTAGGGTATGCATTCAATTAGTTTTATTTTAAATCAAATCAAAATCAAATAAAAAATTTAAAAATTAATAAATCAATTCGATAAATACAAGTGATGAGGCTGGTTCTTAAGGAATAGTTTGCAGGTTAAAGATGGTTGGGAAACAAAGCAACTGGTGGAGGCAAACAAGAGCAGACTAGGAAGAGATGGAGAGGGGAGGAGGAAGTGGAGGTAGCGAGGAACTATAGATGGAGGGGGACCAATTTGTTTGTTGTTGATCCTTGGGTTGTATTGAGATTTTTAATTGGATTCTTCTTCATACTTATTTATATGCAATGCATATCTCATTTTTTATGAAATGTCTGACAGAATACTGTGCGATGCATGCCTATATTGGGTGAGAGAGTGGCAGTTTTTTCTATGAATTTTTAAAGTTAATCAAGAATACTATGGTCATTTCATGCTGGTAATTTTAACGCAAAGACTTTTATTTTGATGGATTGAAAATACATTATAAAACTGTTGGCTTTTTAAAATAAAGAGACAAAGTATTAATTATATTATACTTCAAACACGAAAGTGTAATTTTTATAAAAAATATATAATTTATAATTATATATATTGTAGATAAATATATAACTTTTTTTTTTGTGAAATTTATAATACATATTGTAGATGAAATTCATAATAATATCGACTAACTTACACGTAAGTAGAGATCCTAAGAGAAGTTGTACCTAATGATTTTCACCTCTGAAGTTTATACTTTGTCCATCACCACACAATTACAATTCTAATTTAATCACATCACACCACACCATTTAATAATCTTTATAATATATATAATAAAATTGGTCTCAAAATGAACTTATCACAATGTGACAAATAACACTCTATTATATTTTTTCCCATTTGTCCATTTTGCGTCTATTTTCTAATAATTTTACAACATCAATTAATGACTTATAGTGACATATAAATACTAATAGACCTATAAGGTATTTAATGAAAAAAAGTAATAAAAATAGTTATAATTTAATTAATATTAGGAAAATTAAGGGTCATAATTATAAATTATATAAACTAAAGCAATCTTTTTATTTTTCACTATAATTAAAAAAATCATGTACTTAATTCTTTATAATAAAAGAAAATTATAGCAGCAGTTACAATTTAATTAATACTAAAAAAATTAAAGGTCAAGATTATAAACTATATAAACTAATACAATACATGAAAAATTAAATTAGTCACCCCCAAATGCAAATAGAAAATAGAATGTCTAATTAAAGTTTTCTTTTAACTTTACTAAATTATATTTTAGTAATCAACAACAATTTATACAAATATCACAAAAGTAATTTCCATTTATAAGAATTTATTTATGTTGGTATTTTATTATTTATTTTTTTATATTCATTTTCCATTTATATTTATTCTTCTCATTTATTTTCTTTTATTTCATAAATTTTTTTACAAGCTATTCTTAAAATATTTTAAATAAATTAAGCATAAATATATAAGAAAAGCTATATAGTAATATTTTTATTCCATTAAATAAAAATATTTCTCATGACTTTATTTATCCCATGGATTGGGTGGGGATGGGACAGACAATGATAATTTAATCTTAAGAACTCACAAAATTGGAATTAATTTAAATTTTATTAAACTTTAATTGAAACCATCAATAAATATATGTCCTTTAATTTTAGAACATTATTTTCTAAAATTTTATTTCAATCAAATAATTTAATTCAAGTATCAATTAATTTACATGCTCTCTTTAATTTTAAAAAATAATTTTTGAAAATATAATTTTAATTAAATAATTAAATTCAAGTCTCAATTTAATTAGGACTATAAGTGCAATTTTAATTTAATTTAAAATAAAATAAATTAGTTTTTAAACCATAATGGCAAACCCTAAAGATATTATTTTTAATTATTTATTTAATTTATATTAAATATTATTTTTTAAATTAATTTAAAATTTACTTTATTTTATGATAAAATATTTTAATTCATACATTAGTATTATATAATAGAATATCAAACTTCCATTTCATTACAACAAAAATATAATAAAAATAAATTATTATTTTGGTTGACATTATTATTATTATTATTATTATTATTATTATTATTATTATTATTATTATTATTATTATTATTATTATTATCTAAAAATGTTAAAAAATTATTTATAGACTTTTTTTATAATATCGATTTAGAGTGTTTTGTTTTAAGCGATATCAACCCACCCAGGATTGTTAATATATTAGATGTGTAAATTTGATTTATAAGTAACAAATAATTAAATTTCTTTGCTTTTAATTTTTGATGAAATTTATAATATATTTAATTTTTTTAATCAATTTTAAATATTTTAAAATAATGTGCATATACATTATTTATAAATACTAAACTTATTAATATAAGAATAATGTTAAGCTATTTTCAGATGGATAATCATTTATTTTTCTTAATAGATATTACTATTATCTTCTTTCATAATTAGATTTGAAATTAAATATTTTTTATTATTAAATTATATTTTATTTAATATATTATAATAAGTAATTAATAAATATTGTATTATTAACATTATTTTGTCTTAAAGTAGGCATATATGCATAACTGATATGTAATATAGTGAATGAATATAATTTTATTTTAATTGAATTGACTAAATATTTTAATAATTATTGATAAATAATAATTTTATTTATAATATGTAAGTATAATATTTATATTATTTTAGATTAAAATTGAATATATTTTTTATATAAATATTTTTTATTAAATATATTAATAAAATAAATATAAAAAATTCTTAAGCTTGCTTTGTATCTATTTCCTAATAATTTTATAACATCAATTACTGATATGTAGTGACATGTAAATTCTAATGGACCTATAAGATATTTAATAAAAAAAGTAATAAAAATAGTTACAATTTAATTAATATTGTGAAAATTAAGAGTCATAGTTATAAATTATATAAATTAAAGTAATTTTTTATTTTCCAATATAATTAAAAAATCATGTACTTAATTCTTTGTAATAAAAGAAAATAATAACAAAAGTTACAATTGAATTAATATTAAGAAAATTAAAAGTCATAATTATAAACTATATAAACTAATACTACACATGAAAAATTAAATTAGTCACCTCCAAATGCAAATAGAAAGATATAATGTCTAATTAAAGTTTTCTCTTAAACTTACCAAATGATATTTTAGTAATCAACACATTTGAAAAAGATGATAAACAATTTCTACAAATATCACAAAAATAATTTCTATCGGATAAGAATTTATTTATATTGGTATTTTATTATTTATTTTTTATATTCATTTTCAATTTATATTTATTCTTCTCATTTTTTTCTTTACACTTTCACAAATTTTTTTACAAATTACTCTTAAAACATTTTAAATAAATTAAGCATAAATATATGAGAAAAATTATATAGTCATATTTTTATTCCATTAAATAAAATATTTCTCATGGCTTTATTCATCCCATGGGTTGGGTGGTGATAGGATAGACAACGGCAATTTAATCTTAAGGCCTCACAAAATGGGAATTAATTTAAATTTTATTAAACTTTAATTGAAACCATCAATAAATATATGTCCTTTAATTTTAGAATGTTAGAACATTATTTCCTAAAATTTTATTTCAATCAAATAATAAATTCAAGTACAAATTAATTTAAATACTCTCTTTAATTTTTTAAAATAATTTTTGAAAGCATAATTTTAATCAAAAAATTAAATTCAAATCTCAATTTAATTAGAATTATAAGTGCAATTTTAATTTAATTTAAAATAAAATAATTTAATTTTTAAACCATAATGGCCAACCTTAAACCTAATTCAGATTATTTATGAATTTTCTATTATGATTTAATTACATAACTGTCATTAATATTTAAAAATTAATTTATTTTGTTTAAAACTAATTAAAATCTTATTTATATTGAGATTTGAATTTAATTATTTAATTCAAATTATACTTTAAAAAATTATTTTTTAAAATTAAAAAGGGCAAGTAAACTAATTTAATCTTGAATTAAATTATTTAATTGAAATAAATTTTTAGAAAATAGTGTTTTAGAAAATAGTTTCATTGATAAATAAATATCAATTAATTTGATTAAGAAAATAAGATTGAGAGAGAGAAGAGAAATAGGGTAAAATGGTAATTTTATTTTTAGAAAAGAGGGATAAAATAATTATTTTTCTTTTTTTACTTGAAAATTAGCTATTAGTTGAGAGAGATTTTTTCTAAAACAGAAATAGAGTTGAGTAATTATATTTTAACTAATTGAAATTGAATGACTAATTAAAACAAATATTTAAATTGAGAGACTATTAGTGCAATTAATCCCAAAAAGTCTTTAGAGTTAATAAAAGAGGCCACATTGCACATAGAGAATATGATTTTCAATGAGCTTCTTTCTACGGAAAAGATTTTATACAATAGTCTTTAAGGTTCGATTTTATATTTTTGTTTCGTTTACTCTTTAGTCCTCTTTGTCATTTTAAAAATTAGTTTGAATTTCCTTCAATTCCTATAAATATGTTTTGAACTATTTAGTCCATGTAATGATAATTTCTCTTTATTTTGAATACATTCGCTAATAAAAAATTTAATTTAAACTGAATGAAAGGATTAAAGAATAGACATAACAAAAATATAGAGACTAACTAATATAATTTTTAAAATAAAAGAATAAAATAGTTAATTTTATTAAAATAAAAGAACTCAATAATAATTTTTCAAATATTTTTCAATCAACCACTTTGTTATAAGCTAACAACCAACAAGGATTTGGTAAAGGCTATAACCATAACCCTCATTCCCAAATTTTCAAGACGACTTTAGATGACAACCCTTATTTTTTGTAGGCTGGACCCAGTCCATACCCAGTAGCTCAAGTAACTTTCATCACCGCTTGAAATGCAAGCCCTACAAAGAGTTCCAATGCTTAAGAGATTTTGAAGAGTTCCATGACTCCAAGAAAATAAATTAGACTCTAATACCGTGTGACAAACTCAAGATCAACCTCAAACTATAAATACAAGTAAATAATAACTAGACTTTAATTTTAAATAAAAAAAAGACAAATGATAAAATTTTAAATTAGTTTCTTTCTTAAATAAGTGATCTGATTTTGTGAGTTTATTTATATACTAACTTTAAAATATATATATATTTCAATTATAATTAATTCTTAAAATTAAAATTTTTAAAATAAATATAAAAAATAAATAATTTAATTGAATTTCACAAAAATTTAATATTTTAAAATTAAACAAAACAAGGAGTAAGTTTTCATTGTGACGTGAGGGGGCTAATCTCATTTAACTCTTGGATTGAAATTTTCAAATGGCACATGAGACAGGCTTGTGGGATTAGCTTTTCAAATGGTCTAATCATTTTATTTCCCTTCTTTAAAAAAAATTATAAAAAAAAAACAATAATTTTTTTTTCATAAAAATTTTATTTTTCTTATAATTTTAATTATTCTTCTTTTATTAGCTTTTCTCTCTATAAGACTCAGACTTTAATACTTCATTTGGACAACTTATGGAAGGAGAAAGAAAATTATATAAGAATTTTTTTTTATTTTCTCCTTTTATATTTATATTTAGATGAAAGAAAAATAAATTTATTTTCCTTTATTGAAAATAAAAATAAGCGAAAGAACATGATGTTCAAAATGACATTATAAATGCTTCTACTATTGAAACTTTGAATACTATTATTAATGATTTGGGTGATGATCTCTTTGCAATTTTAGTTGACGAGTCTCTAAATGTGTCTGTGAAAAAACAAATGATTGTTATCTTACGTTATATTGACAAAAATGATTGTGTTATTGAGAGATTTTTTGGAATTGTGCATATTTTTTATACAAGTGCTTTGTCTCTTGTCACGACCCAACCTATGGGCCGGACCGGCACTAGGACCTGGGCCGGACCGGAGGCCCGCTGTAAGCCTAACTGTTCATTTACCCAATTCTAAGGCCCATTGGGCCCAAATTCAAGAAAACAAACGGACAAAGTCCGGCCATAAAATGGACTTTCCAACGGGGAGTTTTCGACTCACCCGACCTGTAAACACAATAAACAATCCATTGGGGAGCTCAGCTCACCCTCCACATACTCATCAACATAATAATAAATGGGAGCTCAGCTCCCTCATCCAATCCATCAAAACAGACTTAAAATATTAAGTTTACAGGTCCAACATGAATATAATATTACAGACCAAATTCAAATAATTACTGCTAACACATGCGGAAATTCTAGGAGTAATTAAAATTACACAAATATTAATAAACAACCTGCGAAGTAGGAAAGCAGGTTAACCCAGAACAAAATATCCTCCTGTGGCTCAGAAAATTTTTGAACAGAGTGAGCGTCGACTCAGATAGTAAAATATCAATTTTAACCATAATCTCTATAACTATCTAAAACTCATGCAACCTGTGGAATGAAATGCAACATCAGCAATAAATTCACATCATAGCATCAAAAAGGTAATTTGGAGCACTCACACACCCTGTAACATCATTCATAATATATGGGAGCTGATCCCCTATACAGCTCTCTTAATTCCAACCTGGTGCCAGCGAAGAACTCAGCTCGGACTTCCACTTAATAACCAAATCGAGGGTCCCAAAAGAACTCAAGCCGTGACTACCCTCGAAGGATCGGGTCCCAGCGAAGAACTCAAGTCGTGACTACCCGTCCTATCCATAGTCCACACCACATCACACGCACGCCAACGCACGCACACTGCTCCAAATTACCACAACAACATCCATGGCACATCAACAGTTATGAATGCAACATAAATCGTGCCTAGAGTTTAACTACATATATATATATATATATATATATATATATGCATATAAGTGATGCATGGGCATGCTGAACATATAATAATATTGAAATTACAATTAAAATTAATATTTTACTCACAGACTTGACGACAATCACTGTGGCGGCTGGGTGGAGGAAGAAGGTCATCCAGCTCACTGACAATCATATTACATTTATTTAATACAATCGACTCAATACAAACAAAGAAAAGACCAATTACGCCCTAAGTCGTGCGAAAATCCGCAGAGTCTCCCTATACATAGGACCTACACAACCTGCAAAAAGGATCAAATCACACTTCTATACTCACAATCCATATATCCACAGTTCAATCATATCACACAGCCCTCCCGGGCCCATCAAATCGATCATCCATCACAATACGCAAAAATTTCAATTTAGTCCTTATTATTGATCATTTTTGCAAAAGCGCCCAAACAATCTCTAAAAATTATAAAACTTTGCCCCGCGGTCCTTAGCAATATTACTAAACTATTGCAAAAAGAATCGTAATTTTCTAAGCTACCACAAATATTTTATGGATTTTTAATCCTATTTAAGCACTAGAAAATTACGAAAAAGCGAGGTTCGGGTTTACCTTTGACGATTCCGACTTCGGGAACGCGCTCGGGACATCTGACAATGGGGGGCTAGCCAAAACCTCGGTCCAGTTCGGAGACTTTTTCCAGAACGGGTCTCGCCCAAAATTTGCGAACTTGGCCAATCGTCCGAATTTCGTGAATCGAGGATACCTACACGAAGCCCATAACACGGGGTTAGTACATAAATTTTTCAGAATTTTCTAAGCTCATTAAATGCTCGGAAAAACACCGCGGTTCCGTGGGACCCACCGAAAAAGCGTCGAAAAATTCGAAATTTATGTCGTTGCGAAGCTCTCGGCGAATGGAGCGTCCGGTGGCCTCGGTTTTCTCGTGGATTCACGATTTTCGAGAAATCTAGCCCAAAAGTCGAAATGGGCTAAAATCTTCATGAGCAAAAATCAGACAAACCGCTCGATGGATTTCGGCGTTCTTGGTGTCTATGGAAAGCTCGCCGAGTAGATGATTTTAGACACAAGACCGGTCCAATTGGTGGCGGATCGGCGGATTGGGGGGCGCGCGGCGGCAAGCCGCGCGGGAAGCCGCTTCGGCCACGTGTGGCGTGGCCGGCGCGGTGGCTCGCTGGCCGGCTGGGCTGCGGTGGCCGGGGTGGAGAGGAGAGAGAAACGAGAGAAAAAGGGAGAGGGACGACACGCGAGGAAGGGAAAAAGAAAAGGAAAAGGCCGGTCCGATTCGACGGATTCGATCCTGGTCGATTCGATTCGGCGGTTCGAAATACAAAATTTTTTGAATTTTTTACTCTACCTCGGGACCGAAAACGAGGTCCAAAAATTCCGAAAAAATTCCAGAAAACTCAAAAAAATACGTAGACTCCAAATATATTTTTAGTTTTGCCACGTGGTCTTTAAATTAATTTTTAAAAATCATCAAAGTTTATATTTTCGGAAAATCGAACCCGATTTTTAAAATCCGAAAAATCTCAAAAAAAATTCCTAAAATTTAAATAAAATTAAAATACCAAAATACTCATAAAAATTAAAATTTTGGGTGTTACATTCTTCCCCTTACGAAAAATTCGTCCTCGAATTTTTACACAAGGCAGAATAAAGCACATGATTATACATTGAATGATAGGGTACTTGCTACGCATGTCCCGCTCGACTCCAGTGCACTCTTCCACCGATCGACTCTCCACAAAACCTTAACCATAGGGATCTGCTTGGATCTTAGTTGCCTTACTTGGTAGTCCACTATGGCTACAAAGTTGCTCCTCAAATGTCAAGTTCTCTTTTAGCTCTATCACATCCATTGCGATACATGAGAAGGATCGGGAATGTATTTCTGAGCATGGAGATGTGAAACACGGATGAACGTGAGAAAGGTTGGGTGGTAGCTCCAACCTAGGCAATCGCTCCAACTCTATCAAGAACCTCAAAAGGTCCGATATACCGAGGTGCCAACTTGCCCTTCTTTCCGAATCTCATGACTCCTTCATTGGAGATACCTTCAGAATACATAGTTGCCCATCGCAAACTCCACATCCTCCGTCTGGGTCCGCATAACTCTTCTCTCATCGAAAGCCGCCTCGATCGTTCCTCGATTAAAGGAACTACCTCAAGTGTCTCGCACTAGGTCTACATCATGCACCCTTGCTTCCCCCATTTCTGTCCAACACAGAGGAGACCTACACTTTCTTCCATAAAGTGCCTCATAGGGTGCCATCCCTATGCTGGAGTGATAACTGTTGTTATAGGCAAACTCCACCAAAGCTAGCTCCTCATCCCACTCACCTCCAAAATCAAAGACACTCATGCGAAGCATGTCTTCCATGTTTGGATTGTCCTTTCGATCGTCCGTCTGTCTCGAGGGTGGAAGGTCAGATCAAGTTCAACTGTGTGCCAAGTGCCTCCTGCAACTTTCTCCAAAACCGAGAAGTGAACTAGGGCCCTCTGTCAGATATTATGGAAGCCGGAACTCCATGCAATCTGACTATTTCTCGAATGTAGAGCCGGGCATACTGTGCCATAGAATATGTAGTCTTCACAGGTAAGAAGTGAGCTGATTTGGTCAAGCGGTCTACAATTACCCATATCGAATCATATCCTCGCGTGGTACGAGGCAACCCAGTCACAAAATCCATAGTGATCATTTCCCACTTCCATTCTGGGATAGGGAGCTCTTGCAGCTTCCCTGACGGTCTCTGGTGTTCAAACTTCACCTTCTGACAAGTCAAGCACTTGGACACAAAGTCTGCTATGTCTCTCTTCATGCCATTCCACCAATAGCTATCTTTCACATCATGGTACATCTTGGTGGAACCTGGGTGGACATCATGCTGTGTAGTGTGCCTCTCGCATGATTTCATTCCTGAGGTTGTCTACATCGGGCACACATATCCTAGAACCTTGTACTAGGGCACCATCATTGGCAAATCCAAACTCACCACCTTCACCTTGCTGTACTCTTTTTATGATCTTCATCAATTGTTGGTCTCTGTGCTGGGAAACTCTAACTCTGTCCCTCAAGTCTGGCCTCACTGAAAAGTGAGCCAACAATACCCCTTCATCTGAAAGATCTAGGATTAAACCTTGATCCATCAACTCATGTACCTCCTGAATCAATGGTCTCTTCTCTACTGAAATGTGCGCCAAACTGCCAGAAGATTTTCTGCTCAAGGCATCTGCTACAACATTGGCCTTTCCAGGGTGGTACTGGATGGTGCAATCATAGTCTTTCAGAAGCTCCATCCATCTCCTCTGTCTCAAGTTCAAGTCCCTCTGTTGGAAGATGTACTTCAAACTCTTATGGTCGGTGTATATCTCGCACACTTCACCATACAGGTAGTGTCTCCAGATTTTTAGTGCAAAGACTACAGCCGCCATTTCCAAATCATGGGTGGGGTAGTTCTGCTCATGCCTCTTCAGCTGCCTTGAAGCATAAGCCACTACCTTTCCATTCTGCATCAAAACACACCCTAGGCCAACTCTGGAGGCGTCACAATACACGGTGTATCCTTCACCACTCACAGTAGTGTCAACACAGGCGGTGGTTAGACACTCCTTAAGCTTCGAAACTCACCTCACATATCTGTCCAAATGAATGGAACATTCTTCCTGGTCAACTTAGTTAGGGGAGCCGCTATTCTGGAGAAATCTTGTACAAAACGCCTATAGTAGCCAGCTAAACCCAGAAAACTTCGCACCTCAGTGACTGTTGTAGGCCTAAGCCAATCAGTTACAGCTTCAATTTTCTTGGGATCCACTTGAATGCCGTCACTAGAAACCACATGTCCCAAGAATGAGATGCTTTCTAGCCAAAATTCACATTTTGAAAATTTGGCATATAGCTGGTGCTCCCTCAACGTCTGCAACACCATCCTCAAGTGCCACACGTGTTCTTCCTCTGTCCGAGAGTATACCAGAATGTCATCTATGAATACGATGACAAAACGGTCCAAAAATGGCTTGAACACCCTGTTCATCAAGTCCATGAAGGTTGCTGGTGCATTAGTGAGTCCAAAAGACATCACCAAGAACTCATAATGACCATATCTTGTCCTGAAAGCCGTTTTGGACACATCCTCATTCCTGATTCTCAACTGATGGTAGCCTGATCGCAGGTCTATCTTGGAAAAGAATCTAGCTCCTTGGAGCTGATCAAACAGATCATCGATCCGAGGAAGTGGATACTTGTTCTTCACTGTCACCTTGTTCAGCTGTCTGTAGTCAATGCACAACCTCAATGACCCATCCTTCTTTCTCACAAATAAAACAGGAGCACCCCAGGGTGAAGTGCTCGGACGTATGAAACCCTTGTCCAAAAGCTCCTGTAGTTGCTCCTTCAGCTCTTTCAATTCTGCTGGTGCCATCCTGTAAGGTGGCATGGATATGGGGTTTGTACCCGGCACAACATCAATACAAAACTCTATTTCCCTTCCTGGTGGCAACCCTGGAAGCTCCTCTGGGAAGACATCCATAAATTCTCTGACAACAGGAACATTTTCCATGCTGACACCTTCTACAGATGTATCTCTCACCAATGCCAAATACCCTTGGCATCCACGCCTCAACATTTTTCTGGCACTAATTGCTGACACCAAATTATATGGAGCTACGCTCCTGTCACCATCAAAGCTAAACTCTTCCACACCAGGTATGTGGAAATACACCTTTTTGTTCCTGCAGTCTAAAGTGGCATAGTGAGTTGCCAACCAATCCATCCCCAAAATTACATCGAAGTCCATTACTGGTAGAGGGACCAAGTCTGCTGGGAGGATCTTTCCATCCACTACCACTGGGCTACCCGGAAATACCATGTCTACATCTATGTTGTCACTAAGTGGGGTAGCTACTGACAAAGGGCACTCTAAAGTTGTAGGGTTTCTACCCAACCTCATGGCAAACACAGGGGAGACAAATGAGTGCGTAGCACCCGGATCTATCAAAACACGAGCCTCATAAGAATGCACTGAAGAATACCGCCACAACCGCATTTGAAGCTTGAGCATCCCGTGGGTCGTGTGAAAACTCGAGCTTGACCCCTACCCTGAGTGGCGTAACTCGACATCGACTTCTACCTCTGACCGCCTCCAAATCCACGTCCCCCTTGTCCTCGGCCACTGGCCATCGACCGCCGCCATGTTGGAAGCACCGGATACAATTGGCGAGGAACATTTGCAATGTAACCACGTGACCCCATCGTAGCTCATTGAACACGGGCATTCCCTAGCAAAGTGACTGGTTGGCCACACAGAAGCATACTCGACCCCATCAAACAAGGTCTGAATGTCCTCTTCCACACTTGTGCACACGGTGCCAAAGAGGATCTGAACCAGAGCTGTAATCGCCGTGCTCGAATCTACCACCGCTTTGGATCCGCACTCAGTGCGAACCCTCGTGATTTGTGTCTAAAACCACTCCTCTTATTTCTCGCTTCTTCCTCTGTAAGTAGTTTGGCCACCACTATCCGTAGTACCCATGTGGGAACACCAAGAACCCTCTCGCTCTGTTTTCTTTGCTCTTCATTGTCATCCACAAAGATAGCTTATCTCAATCGCTGGCTCGATCAACCACCACATCCAAAGATCGATCGGACATCATGGCCGGTTCGCATACCTCTGTCAAGCCCCTTTAGGAATCTTTTCACCTTCATAGTCTCTCAGAGATACTGCCAGAGGGGCATATCTCGCTCAATTCGAAATTGCAGAGCATATTCATCTACTGCACTGCCATTCTGTCTTAAGGCCTCAAAGGCCCACCGCTTCGATCTCTCAAAACTTTCTCGCACAAACCGATTGATAAAAAGTTTCACAACCGAGCCCATGTCAAACCTTCCATCCGGTAACACGTAGTCATTCATCCATTGTCAGGCATGGGCCCCATGACATGCCGCATACACTCTATTAGTCTTCTATCACCAATCGCAATTCTGCTCTCGTCTGCAGGAATCCAAAAACCGATATGCATCGTCTGACACATCATAAGTACCAGGCACCAATTTCTTAAAATTGATTATCTGTTTGTAAGGTTCCCCTCTAGGTGCGGTGGACTGCTGCTGCTGTGGAGGGTGGACCATATACTGCGCCATCATGTCGATGGTTCTCTGCAGACCAGCTAGAGTAGCTGCCATTGGGTCCATGGGACCCTGTGCCATAAAGGACTGATCCTGTACTGGGGGTGGCTGCTCCTCTACTTGAGCAGCTCTAGGCCTCCTACCCCGCCTCCTCGGGGCCGGCGCCTCATCCTGTGCCGACACCTCGTCAGGCACATCTGGTTCTGGTGCAGTGGCAGCTCTCCTGCTTCTACGCATTTTCCTGAAATTCAGCAGCATTAGTCCATAAAAATTCAAAACTGTTCATTGCACAGCTCTATAGACTCATATTTACACACAATATATGAAGCAGAAACTAGAAGCAAAGACGACAATGCAAGACGAATATGGACCCTATTTTTCCGCATGTGACTCCTATTAGACTTTTTCCAACACTTTAGACAACATTCCCTAAGAATCTGGAGCCTAAGCTCTGATACCACATTTGTCACGACCCAACCTATGGGCCGGACCAAGACTAGGACTGGCCACCCTAAAGCCCCCGAGGCCCGTAGTAAGCCTAACTGTTCATTTACCCAATTCTAAGGCCCATTGGGCCCAAATTCAAGAAAACAAACGGACAGAGTCCGGCCATAAAATAGACTTTCCAACGGGGAGTTTTCGACTCACCCGACCTGTAAACACAATAAACAATCCATTGGGGAGCTCAGCTCACCCTCCACATACTCATCAACATAATAATAAATGGGAGCTCAGCTCCCTCATCCAATCCATCAAAACAGACTTAAAATATTAAGTTTACAGGTCCAACATGAATATAATATTACAGACCAAATTCAAATAATTACTGCTAACACATGCGGAAATTCTAGGAGTAATTAAAATTACACAAATATTAATAAACAACCTGCGAAGTAGAAAAGCAGGTTAACCCAGAACAAAATATCCTCCGTGGCTGTAAAATTTTTGAACAGGAGTGAGCGTTCGACTCAGAGAGTAAAATATCAATTTTAACCATAATCTCTATAACTATCTAAAACTCATGCAACCTGTGGAATGAAATGCAACATCAGCAATAAATTCACATCATAGCATCAAAAAGGTAATTTGGAGCACTCACACACCCTGTAACATCATTCATAATATATGGGAGCTGATCCCCTATACAGCTCTCTTAATTCCAACCTGGTGCCAGCGAAGAACTCAGCTCGGACTTCCACTTAATAACCAAATCGAGGGTCCCAGCGAAGAACTCAAGCCGTGACTACCCCTCGAAGGATCGGGTCCCAGCGAAGAACTCAAGCCGTGACTACCCGTCCTATCCATAGTCCACACCACATCACACGCACGCCAACGCACGCACACTGCTCCAAATTACCACAACAACATCCATGGCACATCAACAGTTATGAATGCAACATAAATCGTGCCTAGAGTTTAACTACATATATATATGCATATAAGTGATGCATGGGCATGCTGAACATATAATAATATTGAAATTACAATTAAAATTAATATTTTACTCACAGACTTGACGACAATCACTGTGGCGGCTGGGCGGAGGAAGAAGGTCATTCCGCTCACGACAATCATATTACATTTATTTAATACAACTGACTCAATACAAACAAAGAAAAGACCAATTACGCCCTAAGTCGTGCAGAAAATCGCGAGTCTCCCTATACCTAGGACCTACCCAACCCGCAAAAGGGTTCAAAACACACTTCTATACTCACAATCCATATATCCACATCAATCATATCACACCCCTCCCGCCCATCAAATCAGTCATCCATCACAATACGCAAAATTTCAATTTAGTCCTTATTATTGATCATTTTTGCAAAAACCGCCCAAACAAGCTCTAAAAATTATAAAACTTTGCCCATGGTCCTTAGCAATATTACTAAGCTATTGCAAAAGAATCGTAATTTTCTAAGCTACCACGAATATTTTATGGATTTTTAATCCTATTTAAGCACTAGAAAATTACGAAAAAGCAAGGTTCGGGTTTACCTTGCGATTCCGACTTCGGGAACGCTCGGGACGTCGACAATGGGGGCTAGCCAAAACCTCGATTCGGAGACTTTTCCAGAACAGTGCATGCTGCTCGAAATTCATGAACCGGTCAATCGTCGAATTTCCGCGAATCGAGGATACCTACACGAAGCCCATAACACGGGGGTTAGTACATAAATTTTTCAGAATTTTCTAAGCTCATTAAATACTCGGAAAAACACTGCGAAGTTCCGTGGGACCCACCGAAAACGATGTCGGAAAAATTCGAAATTTATGTCGTTGCGAAGCTCTCGACGAATGGAGCGTGCTGGTGGCCTCGGTTTTCTCGTGGGATTCACGGTTTTTGAGAAATCTAGCCCAAAAATCAAAATGGGCTAAAATCTTCCCGAGCAAAAATCGGATGGATTTCGGCGTTCTTGGTGTCTATGGAAAGCTCTTGCCGAGTAGATGATTTTAGACACAAGACCCGGTCCAATTGGTGGCCGGATCGGCCGGATTTGGCCGGGGAAGCCAAAACACCGCGCGCGCAGGGGGAAGGCCTCGCTGCCGTGGGCGCGCCTACCGGCCGGTGGGCGCGCCGGTCATTGGCCGGGTCAAGGCACCGGCCGACTACCGGGGTGGAGAGGAGAGAGAAACGAGAGAAAAAGGGAGAGGGACGACGCGCGGAAGGGAAAAAGAAAGGAAAAGGTCGTCCGATTCGACCGGTCCGATCCGTCCGTTCGATTCGGTCGGTTCGATTCGAATACAAAATTTTGAATTTTTACTCGCCTCGGACCAAAACGAGGTCCAAAAATTTGAAAAAATTTAAAACTCTAAAAATACGTAGACTCCAAATATATTTTTAGTTTTGCCACGTGGTCTTTAAATTAATTTTTAAAAATCATCAAAGTTTATATTTTCGGAAAATCGAACCCGATTTTTAAAATCCGAAAAATCTCAAAAAAAATTCCTAAAATTTAAATAAAATTAAAATACCAAAATACTCATAAAAATTAAAATTTCGGGGTGTTACAGTCTCTTAAATCATCAATTGAGTCATTTGTTTGCTAGGCATGGATTAAGCATGGCAATATTACGAGGCTCAAGTTACGATGTTACGATGGGGCTAGTAACATGAGAGGTGAATTCAATGGTTTGAAAAGCTTAATTATGAGGGAGAATAAAACTGCATAATATGCTCATTGTTTTGCTCATCAGCTTCAATTAACCCTTGTTGCTGTTGCAAAAAGTGATATTCATATTGCATCGCTTTTTAATATGATTGCTAGTTTGTTGAATATTGTTGGAGCCTCATGTAAATGTCGAGATATTCTTCGCGAAAGTTAAGCCACTGAAGTTTCTGAGGCATTAAAAACTAGTGAAATGATAAGTTATCGTAGATTAAATCAAGAAACTAGTCTTAAAAGAGCAACAGATGCACATTGGGGTTCACATTATGGTACAATTCTAAATTTGATCAACATTTCGTCATCTGTGGTAGAGATACTTAATAGTATTGTTAAGGATGATACAAGTTCAGAGCAAAGGGCAGAAGCATATGGTCTATTAGAAGTAATGCAATCTTTTGATTTTATATTTATCTTACATTTAATGAAAGGTGTGTTAGAAATTATAGATGAATTATCAAAAGCTTTGTAAAGAAACGAGCAAGACATTGTTAATGCCGTGACATTGGTTACAATATCAAAACAAATGTTACAAATGATGAGAGATAAAGGACAGGATAAGTTGTTAGCTGAAGTTTGTTCATTTGTGAGAAACACAATATAATTGTTTTGAACATGGATGATATGTTTCAAATGAAAGGGAGATCATGGCGAAAAATTCATCAAGTTACCAATTTACACCATATCAAGTGGAGTTATTTTATGCAGTCATAGATTTACAACTTCAAGAACTCAATAGTCATTTTACGAAGATGAATATTGAATTACTTCTTTGTGTGGCATGCTTAAATCCAAATAATTCATTTTTATCTTTTGATAAAGAAAAAATGATTCGTCTTGCTCAATTTTATCTATGTGACTTTTCATCAACGGAGCTTATGGCACTTGATAATCAACTTGGGACTCATATTATTGATGTGTGTTCTAATGATGAGTTTTCAACAATTAAGGGAATTGGTGGTTTTGCTCAAAAGTTTGTCCAAACAAAAAAGAATTTAGCATATCCACTAGTTTTCTTGCTTGTGAAATTGGCATTGATATTACATGTTATAACTGCAAGTGTTGAAAGGGCATTTTCTACAATGAAAACTGTGAAAATTCGATTGTAGAATTGGATGGGAGATCAATTATTGAATGATTCTTTGATTACATATATTGAGAAAGATGTCTTTGATAGCATTGATAATAAAGTGATTATGCAACGCTTCTAGAAAATGAAAACTCATCAAGAACAATTATAAATTTAAAATTATAATGAGAATTTATAATTTATGAAATTATTTTATTTTTCCTACTTAGTTATTGTTATGTATTGAAATTTTATATGTATTATTATTTTTTTCCCTCCAAACTAAATAAAATAAAATTTTTTTGACCCACTAATTCTAAATTCGGGCTATGCTGGGTAAAGAGAAGATGAGCATCTCTCTCTTATTGATGAATCACACTTTTGAGGTTTCTCTTTACCCAAAAATGATGACTCCACAATTATATACTATTGTACTATACTAAAATAAAAAAAGAGAAGGAGAGGAGAGATGGAAGGGTAATTTTATTTATTTATTTATTTTATTTTTTCTATTCCCTTGTATACCCCAGCCAAGAAAAGCCCCTCTCTCTCTCTCTCTCTCTCTCTCTCTCTCTCTATATATATATATATATATATATATTAATGCACATAATTTGTCAAATATTAATCATATTTATATTATATATAAATGTGAGAAGGGAGAAATATTGACTTTGTCAAAAATGTAAATGCCTTCTATTATTTAAATTAATTACAATTATATTTTTATTATTTAAATTAAATTTAATATTTGAGTAAATTTAAAAATTCTTAATTTTAGTATTTATATAAATTTAAAATTCTTAATCATACTTACACTATAATCTCAATTAAATATAAAATTTTATTAGAAGTAATTAACTAAAATAAAAAATTAATAAGCAAAAAATAAAAAAATATAATTAATTTTTAATCAATATATAATAATACCTATATATCTATATTTATATAAAGCAATTTATTATTTAAAGTAATTTTATATCAACTAAAATTTAATAAAATCAACTAAAATTTTGAATAAAATTAAAAAACTGCTTGGAAAATATTATTTTCAAATTAATTTTATTCTTTATATCAATAAAATATTATAATTTATAAAAATATTAAATTTTAAAAAAATTCTATTCATAAAAGTTATTTAGATCTTATTTAAATAATTTATTATTTAAAATTAAAATAAATTTTAATTTTATATTAAAATATAATAAAAAAATCATAATATCAAATTTTCTTACTTTCCTATTCCATTTATAGTTGTATGTCCTGTCCAAGAAAAGCCTCTATATATCTATATAATATATGTAAAATTTACGGATTAATATTAATACATATAATTTGTCAAATATCATATGACAAAGTGGATGATATATATGGCATCAATACATAAAATAGGGCTGCTACTACATTGCGAGAATAAAATTGAGACAACCTAAAGACTAACCCTCAAGCTGTAGCTCTAATGAAGTTAGCAGAAAAGGGGAAGACTCGATAGTTTTGATTCAATAGTTAATTAAAAATTTACACTTCCATCAATAGATATACAATTCTAATCCCATTCAATTACAACTACTTTATTTTTTACAAATTTTTAGCTATTTTAAAAATATAAATATTACTAATCGATAAGCTTTAACTAAATATTAAAATAAAAAATTAAGATTTTTAATCTAATTCAAGTAGAAGAACCACTTTATTGGTCGCAAATTTCCAGCCTCTTTTTTAAAGAAAATATTGATATTTATAAAAATATAGTTTTAGCCAAACATAAAAATTATTTTTATAGGTAAACAATTTTTTATTTATTTCATTTTTATTAAAATAAAAATAAAAATAAAATATTTTTATATTCTCAAATTATTTTTCAATATAATAAATTAAAAGATAGTTTCTATTGAAAATTTCAATGAAATTATTATAATTGCTTTTGAATTTTGACTAATTTAGGTAAATAAAATAAAACTATAAATAGAATAAAATTAACACTAATTTTTTAATTTTAAATATTAATTAAAATTTTAAATAAATTAAAAAATGCTTAAATTTTTTTTATTAATTAGTCATATTTTCAAATAAATTTTATTTTTATGTCAATAAAATATTATAATTTATAAATTTATTAAAATTTTTTAAAAATACTATTCAAAAAAACTATTTAGATTTTATTTAAATAATTATTTGTTTGAAATAAAAATAAATTTTGATTTTATATTAAAATATAATAAAAAATCATAATATTAAAATTCTCATTCATTTCATGGTTAAATGACTAAAAAAAAAAATCAAAACCTTTATAAGATTTCTAATTTTAGCCAAACCTTTTAATTTTATCAGTTTAATATTAAATTTTTACATTAATTTTAATTTTAATAATTAGCAAAATTGAATTATTTAATTGACAAAAGTAATTTAAATATTTACCTACATTATTAATATTACTCATTCTTTTTATTTTTATGTCAATTGTAGTAGCTACACTCAAATTGATAAAAATATTATTTTATTTAATTTCTTTATTATTTTAAAAATTATAATTATATTTATTTTAGTTATATTATTTGTTCATATTTTATGTTTAAATATTTGATTTTTTTTTCTTTAAACTTGAAATAAAATAATAAGAAATATGTGAATTAAAAGTATAAGTAGAGGGGGAGAGAGAGAGAGATAATAAAATTAAGATAATAATATTGGATATATTATTCATTTATTTTTTTTATCAACTTGAAGTTTGTTAAAATTAAAAAAAAAACTAAAATTATTTAATATATTAATCTATATCTATGTAATATATAAATATGAGAAGAGGGGGAAGAGAAATTAGCTTTAATAAAATTATCCTTCATTATTTATTGTATTTATAACTATATTTTTTAATATTTAATTTAATTTTAAAATTTATATAAATTTTAAAATTCTTAGAACTTAAAATTTAATTGTCTATATAATTTTAGAGTTTATATAAATCTAAAATTCTTTGTCATACTTGTATTTAAAGTCTACTTAATTAATTTTTTATTATAATATAGTTTTAAATAAAATTTTATAAAAATATTTTCATGATTTATATTATTTACAAAAATAGGAAGGTATTTTATTCATATAAATAAATTTTTAATGAATCCTAATAAATTTTTATCTCTATCTTATAATTATTTATGTAAAATTATTTTCATATAATCATTTAAATTTACTTAAAAGAATAATAAAAAAATTAATTTTTATCAGCCAAACATATGAATTCTTTTATTAATAATTTTGAAATTTTTATTTAATTTAATTTCTTATAAGTTAATTAAAAAATATTTCATATAAAATATATTTATATTTTTCTTAATTATAGATATATTTCTAAAATTTTTAATTATTACATTAATATATGAATTAATTCTAATTAAAATTGAATTTATAAATCTTATGTAAATAATATATATATATATATATTGTAACACCCCTAATTTTTAAATAATTATTTTATGTATAAATTATGATATTTTAATGTATTAAATATTACAGTATTTAATTTGAATTTTTTAGGTTTTCAAAATCGGATTTTTATTTTTCGAGATAATAAATTTTAATGATTTTTAAAAATTAATTTAAAGACCACGTGATAAATCTAAAAATATATTTAGACTCTAAAATTTTTTTTAAACTTTTTATAATTTTTTTGAAATTTTTGGGCCTCGTTTTGCGCTTAGGGTAAAGCAAAAATCTAATTTTGAATACCTTGAATCAAACTGACTGAATCACATCCGATCAAATCGGACTGATCGTGTCACATCTTACCCCTCTGTAAGGCATGACATGATCCCGTAGAATACCTAATGAACTACCGAACTTCACCTACCGATAACTCATTAAGTACACTACAAGGGATTTTAAAACTATTTTCTTACATTTTGGAAGTAGTAAGCATTTTGGTAGGAATTTAAAACATTTAATTGAAGTTTCAAAACTAGTTAAAATTTTTGTCCATTTTTATTTTTTCACAATTTAGTAAAAATTTTGTCAGAGTGCCGTCTGTATTTTGAGAAAACAGTTCTTCAAAAACCTGTAAAAAGCACTTCCAATATTTATTTTCACAACTTCCAACTACCAAAATAACTTAGTTCATCATAATGCAATTCAAGTCCACAATTCAATCAAAATTTGTCACTTCAAAATATCTCATCAATTTATTCACATTGCATTTAATGTTTAATTTACAAATACCTATCTTAATTTACAAAAAGAAAATCCAAAATACTATATTACAATTTACTGTACAACTGCTCAACTTTATATTAATACATATGATATTACAATATTTACATCGAAATAACTACAAAGGTATAAATAAATACCCGTACCAAAAAGGTCAATATAGTCCTCTATCTCAATAGTAGCTTACTTTGCTGCTTTCTCCTTGCCCTTATTTGCGACAGCAAAATAAGCTGTCGCTGAGTATAAAAATACTCAGTGGTGCACAATAAAAATTTGAAATGTAGTACATAAAACATTCATTGATAAATCACAATTTAAATATTTCACAATCACATTTCATAAATTATCGAAACTCATTATAGCACAATTTTGGTCAAATAATTTAATAAACACAGTGTTGCCAATTCATACACAACTTAAGCCATGACACAAAATTTTCGATTAATGTCGCGTTGTACACCACGATAAAGCAATCTACAACCCCACTAATCGGAATCAATGAGGGAGGTGGCTAGCTAGCTAATGAGTATTCATCTGATCTACAACCTCAACTGGTAAGCCAGAGAGGGAGGAAAATAAATGATCTCAACCCCATAGATGGAGGAGAAATAATATGATACTGTCATGCTAAGTGTGAACACAAAATTAATTCAAAACAAAGTACTCAAATAATTTAGAAAAGATCCCAAACAATTTCCAAAGTTATTTTTGCAGTCACAAAATGACAACACAATTTATAAACAACACAGCGATTTTATAAAGCTAAACAATTCAACTTTTCATTTAGAAAATAATTACATAAATTTATTGTGCACAAACCTGACGTGAGTCGCCTCTAAGCCTTGACTCAGTCCCTTAGACTTTTCAGGTCTTTTTTTTTTTTGAGCTGTAACACACAATTGACAGTGTTTCAGTAACTTGTCTCATAATAAATCCAATAATTAAATTCATATATGCTCAATTCTAGCCCCAATATGCTTAAACTTATGTTCTTGGAAATTTTCATGTCGGGGTTAGTATTCATTGTACTATTCAAGTCAAAATATTGACTTTCTTATGCTTAAAAGGTATAAGAAATCCAATTATACCCACATACCACATTTTGGTTACCAATTTTGTTGGTTTTAGTTGTTTTCTCAAATCTTAAGTATTTTAGGCACAAATTTCAAATTTTCAGTTTTGGTATCCTGTTTTGCATTGTTCCATTGGTCATGTTGCTGTGGAAATTTAGCTAAGTTTTCTCCATAGAAGTTGTTCCTTATTGTCTTAACTTTATTTCTCTTTTTGAATAACTCCATTTGGAGTTTTGTAGCCCTAGTTATGGCCATTTGAACATGGCTGGCCGGATTTGGTTTTATGTAGAATTCTGGGCATTCACTGGATAATGGCAATTTTTGTGGGTTGATTGCAGGTGATTTTTCAAATAGGTTATGGTCAAAATTTGAGTTTGTTTTCCTCATAAAAGTTGTAGATCTATGTCTCAGCTTTCTATCGGTATAAAATTTAGGTCATTTGGACCTTCCTAGACCAAGTTATGGTCTTTTACGTAACTACTATTCATTTGGTCATTTTTGTACAGGTCAGTTTGCCCAATCCGGATTTGGCCAAATTGTTCACTAAGTTATGGTTACTTTCTGGGCATGATTCCTAAATGAAAAATGTGTCATTTTGTGTCTAGTTTCATTCCTAATTGGCCTCACACCAATTGAGTTGGTAAATTTTCAGTTTTGGTCCCTGAAAGAGACCTAGGTCAAGCTGCCTGCAGATTGACTCTCACCAATCCGAATTGGAACTTGGTTCCAACAATTCATACACACTACAAATAGTCACAATTGACCATTTCTCAACTAAAATAAGGTCAACAACATCATTTGGCTAATTCTCAAATTTTTGTTCAATTTTTCACAATCTCCAAATCCTAGTTACATACATTTCAACTCTAATGCAAATTTAAAGTGTATATTCATGATTTATACACTTAATTCACTACAAATAACCATTCAAGACCATCAAACTCAGTTATATCAAACCCTAACCCTAGCTGGACAAATTTCATGTTTGGTCCCTCAACAACTGTTTTTGTTTGGATTTAAGTTAAAATCTATGTTAACTTAAATAAGAACATAGAAATTTAACAAAAGAATTCAAATTTACATACTAACCTTTGTTTGATTTTCCAATCACTAATTTTCTTCCTTTTTTCTTCTTTCTTGCTTCTTCAATCTCCTCTTCTAGTTGCCTAAATAAAGTTTAATCATAATTTAGTGGAATTTTTGAAGGATTTCTAGGGTTTGTGAAGCTTTAAATTTTAGCTTCAATGAAGGAAACATGAGAGAGAGAGAGAGGAGAGAGATGAGCTGGCTGAAATGGGGGAGGAAGAAATGAAATTTTTTTTCTTTTTTTCTTTTTGTTTTTATGTATTTAAATGGCTTTTTGACTTGGTCAATTATTGAGGAAAATAAATTTTTATTTTGACATCATTTGTGATGTCATCATGGTGATGCAATAAAACTTTTTTTCTTTTCTTTTTTCATTTTCATTAATTTTTCAATAGTTCTTTAATGTAATTCTCAATTTCAAAATTTTCAATTGTCCAATTTTATTGGACAGTTAGGTCAGGTGTCAGCTCTAGGGTTAAATTGACCAAATTGACAATCACTGGTTCAATCCGGTTTGCAAGTTATTAGATATTTCTTTCGGATCCCTGACCTAATTATTTGACCTGCTTAACAATTCTTTTTCATGATTTTCTCTTTTCCACTGTGTTTGCAATGGTCCTAAAGACCGCAGCGTCACATTTGACAGTTCAAAATTTGAGTTTAGACTGACCTTGCAGTCATTGCCGAGAAGGTCACCCATCGCTGTGACTCCCGGCTCATTTAACTTTTTGTGTTCTGTTTTTCTTTTATGTACTTAAGTATTTGGCAATTATTAATTATTTGTATTCAGGGCTTATCTAAGTGTCTTAGACGTGGTTCTACTTCTCTTAATTGTCCAGACCAACACCGGTTACAGGAACAGTGAAATATACCAGGCTATGCAAATAGGGGAATTACAATTCTTCCCCCCCTTAAAATAATTTTCGTCTCGAAATTTTACCTGGTATTAGTCTCTAAACAGCTATGGATACTATTTTCTCATGTCCTTCTCTCATTCCCAAGTAGCCTCCTAGCCCGAATGATGGTTCCACAACACTTTCACTAACGGTATCTGCTTGTTCCGTAGCTGCTTCACCTCATTAGCTAGAATCTCTATGGGTTCTTCTTCATATGTGAGGTCTGGATTCACTTCAATTTCTTTTACTGGTAGTACGTGAGATCGGTCTGATCGATACCTCCTCAACATGGACATATGGAAGACATTATGTATCTTCTCCAACTCTGGAGGTAATGCCAAACGATATGCCAAAGGACCCACTCTTTCTAGAACCTCATATGGCCCAATGAAACGAGGACTCAGTTTTCACTTTCTGCCAAATCTAATAATTTTTTCCAAGGGGAAACCTTGAGGAATACTTTGTCACCCACTGCATATTCAATATCCCTTCTCTTCAGATCAATATAGGACTTCTGACGGTCTGATGCAGTCTTAAGTCGATCTCTAATTAATCTAATTTTCTCCTCAGTCTGCTGAACAATTTCGGGCCCAATCATATTTCTTTCACCCACTTCATCCCAACACAGGGGAGTTCTGCACTTCCTGCCATACAAAGCTTCATATGGAAGTATCCTAATGCTTGATTGGTAGCTGTTGTTATAAGCAAACTCAATCAAAGACAAGTTTGTGTCCCAACTGCCCTCAAACTCAATCACACAAGCCCGTTGCATGTCCTCCAAGATCTGAATTACCTCTCAGACTGGCCATCTGTCTGTGGGTGGAATGTTGTGCTGAAGTTCAATCTAGTTCCTAGGGCTCTCTGAAGACTACCCCAGAATCTAGAAGTGAACCTAGGATCTCTATCTGATATGATGGATACTGGCACTCCATGCAGTCTTACTATCTCATCAATGTACAACTTGGCCAATCTTTCCAAACTGTAGTCCATCCGGATAGGCAAAAAATGAGCAGACTTTGTCAGTCTGTCAACTATAACCCATACTGCATCATGACTCTTTTAAGTCCTCGGAAGTCCCATCACAAAATCCATAGTTATTCTCTCCCATTTCCATTCCGGTACTGGTAGTAAATGTAACAAACCAGCTGGTACTTGATGCTTTGCCTTTACTTGCTGACAAGTTAGGCATTTGGAAACAAATTCTGCCACATCTCTTTTCATACCCATCCACCAGTAGTGCTCTTTCAGCCCTCTATATATTTTTGTGCCACCAGGGTGTATTGCACAAGGAGATTCATATGCTTCCTTCAAAATAATCTGTCTCAAGTCAACATCATTAGGAACGCACATTCTGCCCTGGTGTAGCAATAGACCGTCATCTCTCACTAAGAATTCTAGTTTCTTACCCTGTCTGACTTTTTTTAACAGCTTCTGATATTTCTAATCATTCTGAGTAGCCATTCTGATCTTATCAATCAACACTGGCTGTACATGCCATGCAACTGCTGTCTGCCCCCCATTATTAATCTCTAAGCTGGCATGCAATACTCTCAACTCATGTACCATAGACAAAGGAGAAAACTGTAGACTTGCCATAGTCTTGCGACTTAAGGCGTCAGTCACCACATTAGCTTTCCCTGGCTGATAGTCTATCAGATAATCATAGTCTTTTATCAACTCTAACCATCTCCTCTGTCTCAAATTCAACTCCTTTTGAGTACCCAGATACTTCAAACTCTTATGATCTGTGTAAATGTAACATTTCTCCCCATACAAATAGTGTCTCCAGATCTTAAGAGCGAACACAATAGCTGCTAGCTCCAAGTCATGTGTCAGATAATTTCTCTCATGAGGTTTTAGCTGGCATGATACATATGCAATGACATTCCGATCTTGCATCAGTACACAACCTAACCCATTATGAGAAGCATCACTATATACTATGTATTCTTGACCCGGGGTAGGTAAAGTCAGGACTAGAGCCTCAGTCAAACACCTCTTCAATTCATCAAAATTCTGTTGGCATTTATCCGTCCACTGAAATTTCACATCTTTCCTAAGCAGTTTGGTCAGTGGAGATGCCAACATGGAGAATCCTTTCATAAAACGGCTGCAGTATTTAGCTAACCCCAGGAAACTGCGAATCTCTGTGATATTTCTGGGTGGCTTCCAATTAAGGACAGCTTTTATCTTGTTGGGATCTACCTTAATACCCTCTGCTGATACTATATGCCCCAAAAAGGATATCTCCTTTAGCCAAAATTCACATTTTGATAGTTTTGCATATAGCTGTTTCTCTCTCAAAGTCTGCAGTACATTGCACAGGTGTCTATCATGCTCCTTTGCACTCCTCGAATAAACCAATATATCATCTATGAATACAAATACAAACTGGTTGAGGTATGGTTTGAAGATAGTGTTCTTCAGATCCATAAAAGCAGCCGGAGCATTAGTTAACCCGAATGGCATGACCAAGAACTCATAATGGCCATAGCGGGTTCTAAAGGCAGTTTTAGGAATACTCTGCTCTTGTACTTTTAGCTGATAATAACCCGATCTCAGGTCAATTTTGAAGAACACAACTGCACCCCTCAACTGATCAAATAAATCATCAATGCGGGGTAATGGGTATCTGTTCTTTATTGTCACCTTATTCAACTGTCGGTAGTCAATACATAAGCGGAGAGTGCCATCCTTCTTCTTAACAAACAACACTGGCGCTCTCCAAGGTGACACACTAGGGCGGATAAAGCCCTTATCAAGCAGCTCTTGCAACTGCACTTTCAACTCTTTCAATTCTGCTGGTGCCATTCGATATGGTGTTATCGAGATTGGGTCCGCACCAGGCATAACATCAATTTCAAACTGTACCTCTCTTTCTGGAAGTAATCCTGGCAATTCATCAGGAAACACATCCGGAAAGTCACATAGAGTAGGGATGTCTCTCAGTGTCGGACTCCCCACTTGGGTGTCTATCACATGTGCCAAGTATGCTTCACACCCCTTTCTGATCATCCTTCTGGCTAATGCAACCAAAATGATGTTTGATGACAGTAACTGCCTCTCCTCATGTATTACCACATCACCGTATAGAGGGAGACCAAAAGTGACTGTCTTCAGTCTACAATCAATCATTGCATGATGTCTGGCTAACCAATCTATGCCCAAGATGATATCATAATCTCTGAAGGGCATTTCAATCAAATCTGATGGAAAAACATGTCCTTGGATCACCAAAGGACAGTCTCTATAGATTCTGTTGACCCTAACCTCCTGACCTAATAGACTAGTTACTAGCACATCATAGTTCATTTGTACACACTGGATAGCAGTTGAACACATCACACTAGCACTGACATATGAATGTGTGGAGCCAGGATCAAACAACACATATGCATCATGGTCAAGAATAGAGAAAATACCAGCTACTACATCTGATGTTTCAGCCTCCTCTCTCTGTCTCATGGTATAGACTCTAGCTGGTGCACCACTTGGTTCTGGCTAGCTAACAGTACTCTGACTTCCAGGAGTGCTACCCCTACCTCTGCCTCTACCTCGACTAGTTGGCTGTGACCTCTAGGTGTAGAGAGTTGGGCTGATCCCTCAGATGTGGCAGGAGGTCCAGATCGGCGCGGACTAGTACAATCCTTAGCAAAATGTCCACTCCCTCCACAGTTGAAACATGCACCTGTGGCCTTGAAACACACTCCACCGTGTGTTCTACCACAAGTCTCACACTGCCGGACTGAAAAAGCTCCTCGAGATGCCTGCTTGGTCTGCTGACCAGACCGGGGTGGTCTTTGACCAGAGAATTTACCTTTGCCAGATCTGAGAGAGCTGGATTCTATTTCCTCTTCCCAGAACCACTCTCAATAGCCTGGCCCGTAACCTTTTCAGTCTTTTCTTTCTCTTGAGTGCCCTTCTTCACCGCTCCTTCTGATTCTATCCTTTCAAGTTCCAAGGCTTGTGAAATCAGCTCAGAAAAATTCTGGTGTCTGAATCTCACAACTTGCATTCTTAAGCTAGGCCTCAACCCAGCCTCAAACCTCTTACATCTGTCTCTGGGGGTGGAGACTAAGCTTCCAGCATAGTGACTTAGCTTTGAAAAGTCCCGCTCATACTCTGTTATTGTTCTGTCCCCTTGCCTCAGGCTCAAGAATTCTTGCAATTTCATATCTACATAAGCATCGGGAACCCATTTATGCCTGAATTCCCTCAGGAAGTCTATCCATGTCAGCACAGGTGGCTCAACCAGGCTGTGGGGGATGGTTTTCCACCATTCATATGCATTCCCCTGTAGAAGAGATACTGAATATTCAAATTTTAATTCTTCGACACACTGCAGTTTTCTGAATACCCTTTCCATCCGTTCTAGCCACTGTTCTGCCTCCAGTGGATCCACAGTGCCCTTAAACTCAGTAGCCCCAAATTTCATTAGTTTTTCATATTGTCTAACTGGGGGCTGTGGTTGTACTTCAGGTGCTTGCATCTTAACTTGGGATGGCACATTTCCCGTCATTTATTGAAAAAATGCAGTCATCTACTGTGCAAATTGAGCAGGAAACTGCAGTGCTGGAGTAGGAGCTAGAGTGGTTGACCCACTCAAATTCTGAAGTGCTGGGGCTTCTCCTTGGACCTCAGCCTCAACAGATTGCTCCACGGAATGATCTCCCCCTTCCATTCCGTCTTCAAAAATTTCCTACTTCCTGAGATCAAACACAAGGAGGTTGACCTCCGTTAGGGCATATTCATGATATAAATATATCATATGTATCAATTAAAGACACTTGAGCAGTTGTACTTATCAAAGAAATATTCACATGCATAGTCAAAATTCATTGTAAAACTATGCTCTGATACCACTAAAACATGTCACACCTTACCCCTCTGTAAGGCATGACATGATCCCGTAGAATACCTGATAAACTACCGAACTTCACCTACCGATAACTCATTAAGTACACTACAAGGAATTTTAAAACTATTTTCTTACATTTTGGAAGTGGTGAGCATTTTGGTAGGAATTTAAAACATTTAATTGAAGTTTCAAAACTAGTTAAAATTTTTGTCCATTTTTATTTTTTCACAATTTAGTAAAAATTTCGGCAGAGTGCCGTCTATATTTTGAGAAAACAGTTCTTCAAAAACCTGTAAAAAGAACTTTCAATATTTATTTTCACAACTTCCAACCACCAAAATAACTTAGTTCATCATAATACAATTCAAGTCCACAATTCAATCAAAATTTATCATTTCAAAACATCTCATCAATTCATTCACATTGCATTTAATATTTAATTTACAAATACATATCTTAATTTACAAAAAGAAAATCCAAAATACTATATTACAATTTACTGTACAACTGCTCAACTTTATATTAATACATATGACATTATAATATTTACATCGAAATAACTACAAGGATATAAATAAATACCCGTACCAAAAAGGTAAATGTAGTCCCCTATCTCAATAGTAGCTTACTTATGAAGAAGCACCAGTGCCTATGCCATTATTTAGAGGACCCATCACCAGAGCCAGAGCTAGAGAGCTGCAAGCATTGGTGTTGGAGCATTGTGAGCACAAGGGGGATCAAAATTGCCATGTTGGACTTTCTTGCATATTATTGGAATCTAGGTGGATCATTCTCACACAAGTTGGCATGGGAGACTTGATAAGTGGCGCCACATCAGCGTGACTTTGCCACATCAACATGACTTGGCACAATACCATTCGGCCAAGTGGATTGGAGAAGCTTCTTATGCTTATTTGGATTTGCCATGTGCTGACACCTTTTATTGGTCCCTACTACATTAAAAAAAGGCTGCTACCATCTAAAGTGTTGTTGCCACCTTATGGTCCCCACTACATAAAGGGCTGCCATAAAGCAAGTGGTCCCAAATGGTCCCCCCCTAATGGAGACGCCCCATCTGATTGAGGAGCCTTGTATTTTTGTCTTTTTAGCCATGTTGGCACACTTTTAGGGTTTTAGAGATACTATATATAACCTAAGATATTCAGATTATATTTGGCAGCCTTCATTTTTCTAGTTTTAGTGTGAGCATTAGGGAGAAAACTCCATTGCTGGAGCTTGAGTTTCTTCTATGTTTCTTCCATGTTTCTTGAAAGAACTTGGATTCTAGCAATATGAACCCCTTGCTAGTCTTATTTTGGTGATTAATATGCTTTAGCTTGTTACTATTTGTGTATTGACACTTGGGTTTTCAATCTGAAATTCTGCCTTGTTTGGATGATTAAAGATCTTGGTTACAATCTTTAGATGTTGTGTTTTTTGGCATCCTAGGAGTGCTCATCATTTTGGTATCAGAGCCTTGGCATCTAACAAGGTATTTATCCATTAAAACTACTTTTTCTTTCTGTTTGGTTAACTATAATAGTCATCCATTGTAGGACCTTTAGATATCTATTAGTTTCTTCATCTGGTACCTTGTTCTTTGTAGCCAAATCAAATTTGCATTTAGGGTACTGATTTTTCTTCTTTTTTTTTTGTTTGAACTCTTGCTAGCTGAAACTTGGCAGTGTTAATTTTAGTGTAGGATTTTGCTTAATCTTAGATTAAATCTCTTGTTCATCTTGTTTTCCTTGAGTTTGTCTGTAGGATTAGAGTTAATCAAGCTGAAACCTATCTTTGACACTAGCTATTTGCCTCTTGAGTTATATGATATCAAGTCTGAGTATGTTAAATTGGGTAATTTATGCTTGGGATGTGCCTGTGTGTTAGTGGGTAGAGCTTGATTTGGATTGCCAAAGTACTTGATTGGTATCAGTTGTTGATTCTGCAATTTTTATCCTTTGCATCTGTATAAAAGAAAAAAAGAAAAAAAGAAAAAGGAGATTGGATTGTAAATGAAAATCCTTAAATTAGCTACTGCATATATTGCTGAGTTGTGTTGTGCTGAAAAATTGGCAAGCTGACATAAGTGATGAAATTGTCAATTGTGAAGTTAAACACTGAATTTGAGCCTGATAATCTACCAACATCTTTAGGTATTACTAGACACCTCACATGCTATATTTGATGTGAAAATTCCACTGTTTGCTTATTGAACCAAATTTTGCGGCAGACCTGATCAAATTTAATTAACACAACAAACCAACCTAGAAAACTCTGAAACTTTACAGGCTAATTATAATCCATTTCAATAGTTTTTGTGTCAATTTTTGGGGTTTTGTGACATTGTTTGCCTACCGAACCAAAATTTTATGGCAGACCTAATCAAATTTCGTTCACCTAGTAAACCCATCCAGAAACTCCTGAAATTTTACCAGTAGTTAGTCAGTATTGGGCTGCTTATGTCTACCAAATTTCAGATCAAAATATATTCGTTTGTGTGGTGAAACAAAATTGTTGCATATTTTTGGTTAATTGTGTGAACTGCTGGTATTTGTGCAAAGTTGGCTATGAAATTGGAAGTTTGAGCTTGATATCATTCTATTGGGTTGTCTCTCATATAGTTTTCAAAAATCATACCATTTAGTTCACATTTGCTTCTACTTTTGGTGTCTTCCATTTCTTTGGCTCTAGTGTCACACTTTTTGGTTATTGCAATTTCGTTTCTTCCAGTTTCGTTTGTTGATTATTTTTTATAAAATTAGCAAGTATTTGTGCTTGTTTGTGAATTTTAGTTCCCAAAGGAACAAGGGAAGCAAACTCTTGAGTGGTAAAAGGCAAGAGTGTGTGAGTGCCAAAAGAGGGTAAGAGCCTGAAAGTTGTGCGAAAACACTTGAGCTAAACACTTGAGAGGGTGAGCCATTTCTACTAACTTCGTTTTCTTGCAGCCAAATCATGTCTCAATTCCAAGAGACAAGTGGTAGTAGCGGAGGTAATGAAGAAAAAAGGGAGTTTCCTGATGATCGAGTTTTTAAAAAATCCGTAGCACAAAGTTTTGAAAGGATGAATTTGCAAATGAATGACTTTAGAGATGAATTAGATGTATTGAGGGGAATGAGAAATGAAATGACCAGGTTTATGGAAGAGATGAGAAGGGACAGAGAAGATAGATATAGGAGGAATGATGGGGGAGCAAATGTGGGAAATCAGAATAGAAATGAAGGTAGATTTCAGGCAAAACATAGAAATGTAGGGTATGAAGAAGCTGAATGGAATGATGATGAGTATGATGAAGCTTATGACTATGGCAACTACCATTATAGTGGAAGAGGGTATAGACCACCTAGGGGTAGAGGGCCTAGGGGAAGAAGGGGTGGCAGAAATTTTAGGTTCGGTGATCATTGGGATAGAGATGGGAATGAGGAGAGAGGTGATGGGAATTTAGCTACTATAAAAATGCAAATTCCACCTTTTTATGGGAAGGATAATCCAGATGTTTATTTGGAGTGGGAGAGACAGGTGGAGTTGATTTTTGAGTGCCACCATTATTTTGAAGAGAAGAAAGTGAAGTTAGCAGCTGTAGAATTCAAAAAGTATGCAATTGTATGGTGGGATCAGTTGTTGAGTAGGAGGAGGAGAAATGGGCAACGAACCGTGGAGACATGGGACAAAATGAAGGGAATCTTGAGAAACAGGTTTGTGCCACCTTACTACCACAGAGAGCTTCTTCAAAGGTTATAAAAACTCACTCAAGGTACTAAAAGTGTCGAAGAATACTACAAGGCCATGGAGATAGCTTTGATTAGAGCTGATGTTGAGGAGAATCGGGAAGCTACAATGGTTCTCTTTTTGAATGGGTTAAATCCTGAAATTGCTAATATTGTGGAGCTGCAACCTTGTGTGGAGGTGGAGGATATGCTACAAATGGCACTTAAAGTGGAGAAGCAACTAAAAAGGAAGAATGTGGCTAGATATGCACCAGCCAACCATTCGGCTCATAGGAGTAATTGGAAGTCGAATTGGTCTGCTCCTTCAAGGGTGGAGAAAGAAGTTCCCAAATTCAAGAAAGAAGAATGAAAAGGAAAGGAGAAAGTAGAGGAGAAGAATAAGGGAGTTCCTACTAGGACTAGAGAATTAAAGTGCTTTAAGTGTTTGGGAAATGGACATTATGCCTCACAATGTCCAAATAAAAGAGTGATGGTTGTTAGGGAAAATGGAGAGTTAGAAAGTGAAGAGGAAAGGGAGGAAGAATCTCATAATGTTGATGAGCATGAGGATGATTGCTACGATGAGGGAGATCAACCACCTATGGATGGCAATATCCTTGTTACCATGCGCACACTTAGTGCACAAGTGAGTATGGAGTGTGGTGATGAAATGCAAAGGGAGAACATCTTCCATACTAGGTGCTTGGTGAATGACAAGTTGTGTAGTGTGATTGTAGTTGGTGGGAGCTGTTGTAATGTGGCTAGTTCACTCTTGGTGGACAAGTTGGGTTTGCCTAGTACTACACATCCAAAACCATATGGCTTGCAATGGTTGAATGATTGTGGGAAGTTGAGGGTAACAAAACAGGTGGTGTTGCCATTCACCATTGGCAAGTATCATGATAAGGTACTTTGTGATGTTGTGCCTATGGTTGCTATGCATCTTTTGTTGGGCCGTCTATGGCAGTATGACAGAAGTGTTGTGCATGATGGTAGGAAGAACAGGTACACGGTCACTAAGGAAGGTCGAACATACTCATTGCTTCCTATGACACCAGCTCAAGTGCATGAAGATCAAATGAGGATTCTTAGATCTATTGAAAAAAAGAAAGAAACTTGGAGAGAAAAACTTAGAGAGGCCGAGCTGGATGAGAGTGAAAAGAAAGAGAAAAGAGAAGAAAAAGAGAGAAAAAGAGAAGCAAAAGAAAAGAAAATGAGAGCAAATGAGAAAAAGGAAAGCTCGGGGCAAAAGGAGAGTGGAGAGAAAAGAATGAGTTTGTATGTGAAGGAAAGAGAAGTTAGAGAGGCTTTACATTCAAAAAGACCTCTTTGTGTACTTATGTACAAGGAGATTAATTTATGTGTTACTGACCTTGATTCACATTTGCCTAGTGATGCTTTGTTTCTTATACAGGAATATGAAGATGTTTTCCCAAATGAGTTGCCACCAGGATTGCCACCTATCAGAGGGATTGAGCACCAGATTGACTTAGTACCTGGAGCAGAAATACCAAATAGACCAGCATATAGAACAAATCCTAAAGAAACAAAGGAGTTACAAAGGCAAGTGGAGGAGCTTATGGAGAAGGGCTATGTTAGGGAGAGCATGAGCCCATGCGCTGTAACTGTGTTGCTAATGCCTAAGAAGGATGGGAGTTATCGCATGTGTGTGGATTGCAGGGCCATCAATAAAATCACTGTAAAGTATAGACACCCAATCCCTCGCCTTGATGATATGCTTGATGAGTTGCATGGTGCAAGTGTGTTTTCTAAGATAGATTTGAAAAGTGGTTACCACCAAATAAGAATGAAAATTGGTGATGAGTGGAAAACTACTTTCAAAACTAAATATGGGTTGTATGAATGGATGGTGATGCCATTTGGGCTCACAAATGCTCCTAGCACTTTTATGCATTTGATGAATCATGTTTTGAGGAATTTCATTGGAAAATTTGTTGTTGTGTATTTTGATGACATTTTGATTTACAACAGTAACATAGATGAGCATTTGCATCACTTTGGACTTGTTTTTGATGTGTTGAGAAATGAGAAATTGTATGCGAATGCAAAAAAGTGTTCATTTTGCTTGGATGTTTTTCTTCGTTTTGTTATAAGTAGTAAAGGTCTACAGGTTGATGAAGAGTAAATCAAAGCCATTAGAGATTGGCCAATTCCTAAGAATGTGTCTGAGGTTAGGAGTTTCCATGGATTGGCTAGTTTCTATAGGCGATTTGTGCCTACTTTTAGTATAATTGCTGCTCCTTTGAATGAATTGGTGAAAAAGAATGTAGCATTTAAGTGGAAAAAGAAACATGAACATGCATTTTCTGAACTTAAAGATAGATTGTGTTCTGCACCCCTGTTGAGTTTTCCAGATTTTGATAAGACTTTTGAGATTGAATGTGACGCAAGTGGTGTAGGAATTGGTGTAGTTCTCATGCAAGAGAAACGACCAATAGCATATTTTAGTGAGAAATTGAATGGAGCTGCCTTGAATTACTCTACTTATGATAAGGAGATGTATGCATTAGTTAGGGCCTTGAAAACTTGGCAACATTATTTATGGCCTAAAGAGTTTGTCATACATTCAGATCATGAATCATTGAAGCATATTAAGAGTCAAAATAAGTTGAGTAGAAGGCATGCTAAATGGATTGAATTTTTGGAGTCATTTCCATATGTGATTAAATACAAGCAAGGAAAAGATAATGTTGTAGCTGATGCACTTTCTAGGAGACATGCACTTTTGTCTACACTTGATGCTAAATTGCTTGGTTTTGAGTTCATGAAAGAATTGTATATTGATGATGCAGATTTTTGTAATGTATATGCTGCTTGTGAGAAAAGTGCATTTCAGAAATTTTATAGGCATGATGGATACTTGTTTAAGGAGAATAAATTGTGTGTGCCTAAATGCTCTATGCGAGACTTGCTTGTTTTGGAGTCACATAGTGGGGGTTTTATGGGACATTTTGGTGTTGCTAAGACTTTAAACATATTGCAAGAACACTTCTTTTGGCCACATATGAGGAAAGATGTTGATCGAATGTGTTCTAGGTGTGTTGAATGTAAGAAAGCAAAGTCTAGAGTAATGCCAAATGGTCTTTACACACCCTTGCCTGTTCCTAAGGAACCTTGGACTGATATTTCTATGGATTTTATTTTGGGTTTGCCTAGGTCTAGGAGAGGTCATGATTCTATATTTGTGGTTGTTGATAGATTTTCTAAGATGGCACACTTCATACCGTGTCACAAAACAGATGATGCCACATACATAGCCAATTTGTTCTTTAAGGAGATAGTCAGGTTACATGGTATACCTAGGACTATAGTGAGTGATAGATATGTTAAGTTCCTAAGTCACTTTTGGAGGGTGTTGTGGGGTAAGTTAGGTACTAAACTGTTATTCTCAACTACTTGTCATCCCCAAACTGATGGACAAACAGAAGTAGTAAATAGAAACTTAACTACTTTATTGCGTGTGATAGTTAAACAAAATTTGAAATCTTGGGAAGATTGCATTCCTTTTGTTGAGTTTGCTTATAACAGAGTAGTGCATTCTTCTACCGGATTTTCACCATTTCAGATTGTGTATGGATTTAATCCATTGACACCATTAGACTTATTGCCTTTACCTGTTGATCATATTAATAGTCTTGATGGTAAAAAGAAAGCAGATTTGGTTAGGAAATTGCATGAGCAAGCTAGGTTACAAATTGAAAAGAAAAATGCACAATATGCTACTCATACTAATAAAGGCCGAAAGCCTCTTGTTTTAGAACTAGGTGACTTTGTTTGGGTGCATTTAAGGAAAGAGCGGTTTCCAAACCTAAGAAAGTCGAAATTACAGCCAAGGTGTGATGGTCCATTCAAAGTGCTAGAAAGGATAAACAACAATGCATATAAGATTGATTTACCTGGTGAGTATGGTGTTAGCAATTCTTTTAACATTACTGATCTTTCCCCTTGCATTGATGCAGGACCAAATTCAAGGACGAATTCTTTCAAAGGAGGAGGGGATGATGAAGAAGCACCAGTGCCTATGCCATTATTTAGAGGACCCATCACCAGAGCCAGAGCTAGAGAGCTGCAAGCATTGGTGTTGGAGCATTGTGAGCACAAGGGGGATCAAAATTGCCATGTTGGACTTTCTTGCATATTGTTGGAATCTAGGCGGATCGTTCTCACACAAGTTGGCATGGGAGACTTGACAAGTGGCGCCACATCAGCATGACTTCGCCACATCAACATGACTTGGCACAAGACCATTTGGCCAAGTGGATTGGAGGAGCTTCTTATGCTTATTTGGATTTGCCATGTGCTGAAGCCTTTTATTAGTCCCCACTACATTAAAAAAAGGCTGCTACCACCTAAAGTGTTGTTTCCACCTTATGGTCCCCACTACATAAAGGGCTACCATAAAGCAAGTGGTCCCAAATGGTCCCCCCCCCCCCCCCCCCAATGGAGATGCCCCATCTGATTGAAGAGCCTTGTATCTTTGTCTTTTTAGCCATGTTGGCACACTTTTAGGGTTTTGGCACACTTTTAGGGTTTTAGAGATACTATATATAACCCAAGATATTTAGATTGTATTTGGCAGCCTTCATTTTTCTAGTTTTAGTGTGAGCATTAGGGAGAAAACTCCATTGTTGGAGCTTGAGTTTCTTCTATGTTTCTTCCATGTTTCTTGAAAGAACTTGGATTCTAGCAACATGAACCCCTTGCTAGTCTTATTTTGATGATCAATATGCTTTAGCTTGTTACTATTTGTGTATTGACACTTGGGTTTTCAATCTGAAATTCTGCCTTGTTTGGATGATTAAAGATCTTGATTCCAATATTTAGATGTTGTGTTTCTTGGAATCCTAGGAGTGCTCATCACTTACTCTGCTACTTTCTTCTTGCCCTTATTTGCGACAGCAAAATAAGCTATCGCTGAGTATAAAAATACTCAGTGGTGTACAATAAAAATTCGAAATGCAGGATATAAAACATTAATTGATAAATTACAATTTAAATATTTCACAATCACATTTCACAAATTATCAAAATTCATTACAGTACAATTTTGTTTAAATAATTTAATAAACACAGTGTTGCTAATTCATACACAACTTAAGCCATGACACAAAATTTATGATCAATGCCGTGTTGTACACTATGACAAAGCAATCTACAACCCCACTAATCAAAATCAATGAGGGAGGTGGCTAGCTAGCTAATGAGTACTCATCCGATCTACAACCTCAACTAGTAAGCCAGAGAGGGAGGACAATAAACGATCTCAACCCCATAGATGGAGGAGGAATAATGTGATACTGTCATGCTAAGTGTGAACACAAAATTAATTCAAAACAAAGTACTCAAATAATTTAGAAAAGATCCCAAATAATTTCCAAAGTCATTTTTGCAGTCACAAAATAGCAACACAATTTAAAAACAACACAGTGATTTCATAAAGCTTAACAATTCAACTTTTCATTTAGAAAATAATTACATAAATTTATTATGCACAAACCTGACGTGAGTCGCCTCTAAGCCTTGACTCAGTCCCTTAGACTTTTTGGGTCTTTTTTTTTTCAGCTGGAATACATAATTGACAGTGTTTCAGTATCTTGTCTCACAATAAATCCAATAATTAAATTAATATATGCTCAATTCTAGCCCCAATATACTTAAACTTACATTCTTAGAAATTTTCATATCGGGGTTACTATTCATGGCACTATTCAAGTTACAATATTGACTTTCTTATGCTTAAAAGATATGAGAAATCAAGTTATACCCACATACCACATTTTGGTTACTAATTTTGTTGGTTTTGGTTGTTTTCTCAAATCTTAAGTCTTTTAGGCACAAATTTCAAAATTTCAGTTTTAGTGTCCTGTATTGCACTGTTCCATTAGTCATGTTGCTGTGGAAATTTGGCTAAGTTTTCTTCATAGAAGTTGTTCCTTATTATCTTAACTTTGTTTTCATTTTTGAATCACTCCATTTGGAGTTTTGTAGTCCTAGTTATGGCCATTTGAATATAACTGACCGGATTTGGTTTTACCTAGAATTCTGGGCATTCACTGGATAATGATAGTTTTTGTAGGTTGACTGCAGGTAGTTTTTCAAATAGGTTATGGTCAAAATTTGGGTTTGTTTTCTTCATGAAAGTTGTAATTCTATGTCTCAGCTTTCTATCGGTATAAAATTCAGGTCATTTGGACCTTCCTAGACCAAGTTATGGTCTTTTACGTAACTACTGTTCATTTGGTCATTTTTGTGCAGGTCAGTTTGCCCAATCTGGATTTGGCCAAATTGTTCACTAAGTTATGGTCACTTTCTGGGCATAATTCCTGAAAAATGTGCCATTTTGTGTCTAGTTTCATTCTCAATTGGCCTCACAGCAATTAGGTTGGTAAATTTTTAGTTTGGGTCCCTGAAAGGGACCTAGGTCAAGCTGCCTGCAGATTGACCCTCACCAATCCGAATTGGAACTTGGTTCCAACAATTCATACACACTACAAATGGTCACAATTGACCATTTCTCAACTCAAATAAGGTCAACAACATCATTTGGCCAATTCTCAAATTTTTCTTCAATTTTTCACAATCTCCAAACCCTAGTTACATACATTTTAACTCTAATGCAAATTTAAAGTGTATATTCATGATTTATACACTTAATTCACTACAAATAACCATTCAAGACCATCAAACTCATTCATATCAAACCCTAACCCTAGCTGGATGAATTTCATGTTTGGTCCCTCAATAATTGTTTTTGTTTGGATTTAAGTTAAAATCTAAGTTAACTTAACTAAGAACATAGAAATTTAACAAAAGAATTCAAATTTACATACTAATCTTTGTTTGATTTTCTAATCACTAATTTTCTTTCTTTTTTCTTCTTTCTTGCTTCTTCAATCTCCTCTTCTAGTTGCCCAAACAAAGTTTAATCATAATTTAGTGGAATTTTTGGGGGATTTCTAGGGTTTGTGAAGTTTTAAATTTTAGCTTCAATGGAGGAAACATGAGAGAGAGAGAGGAGAGAGATGAGCTGGCTGAAATGGGGGAGGAAGAAATGAAATTTTTTTCTTTTTTTCTTTTTGTTTTTATGTATTTAAATGGCTTTTTCACTTGGTCAATTATTGAGGAAAATAAATTTTTATTTTGACATCATTTGTGATGTCATCAAGGTGATGCAATAAAACTTTTTTCTTTTCTTTTTTCATTAATTTTTCAATAGTTCTTTAATTTAATTCTCGATTCCAAAATTTTTGTTTCTCCGATTTTATTGGACAGTTAGGTCAGGTGTCAGCTCTAGGGGCAAATTGACCAAATTGCCCCTCGCTGGTTTAATCCGGTTTGCAAGTTATTCGATATTTCTTTCGGATCCCTGACCTAATTATTTGACCTGCTTAACAATTTTTTTCATGATTTTCTCTTTTCCACTGTGTTCACAATGGTCATAAGGACCGCAGCGTCACATTTTAAGATTCAAAATTTGAGTTTAGACTGACCTCGCAGTCGTTCCCGAGAAGGTCACCTATCGCTGTGACTCCCGGCTTATTTAACTTTTTGTGTTCTGTTTTTCTTCTTTATACTTAAGTATTTGACAATTATTAATTATTTGTGTTCAGGGTTTATCTAAGTGTCTTAGACTTCTTTTAATTATTCGGACCGACACTGGTCACCGGAATAGTGAAATATACCAGGCTATGCTAATAGGGGTGTTACAGATCGAATCAGATCGGCCTTCTTTTTCCTCCCTTTTTTTTCTCGTGCGTCACCTCCCCCTCTCTTCTCTTTTCTTTTTCTCTCTCTCCTCCCCTCCCCATCATCGACTGTCCCTCCCCCAGCTCCCCCGCACGCCAGTGCACCTCCAGCCACCCTCCCCCACCGGCGCCGCCCCTCTAGCCAGCCGAAAAATACCTCAAAGTCCCTCCCCTTTAAACCATGTTATTTCACCATCCTTGGCTAATTCCGGCCGATCCGGCCACTGATTGGATTGAGTCCAGTCCCCTTCGTGTTCTACTCCTCGAGAGCTTTCCATAGACACCTATTTCATTAATTTTCATTGGGCAGTTTGTGCGAATCAAGTCCGTGAAGTTTTAGCTTATTTTGACTTTTGGACTAAATTTCTTCCAAACCGTGAACCCCATTGAGATTCTGAGACCACCAGCACACTCCACTGGTCAAGAGCTTCGCATCGACACCAATTTGGAATTTTTTTTACATCAAAATTTTGGTGGATCCCATGACCTTAGCAGTGATTTTTCGGATCTTTAATGAGTCTGTTTAATTAAATAAAAATTATATTCTAACTCCTAGTGTTATGGACTTCTCGTAGGTATTCTCATTTTAAGAAAATTCTATCGATGACCGGGACTACATTTTCGAGCCAGACAGGCAGGCTGTCAGCCCCACTTCAGAAGTGAGTTAATATTATAGTGGTTCTCGCCATTTTTCAGATGCTCCGAACGCATTTCAGGTGTTAGAATTGATGTAAGTGAACCCGAACTCTAAATTTCCATTTTTGTCTAATGCTAGGTTTAGAATAAAATTCATAAAATATTCGTGGGTAGCTAGTAAATTATAATTTCTTTTGTAATAGTATAATAGTATTGCTAAGGACTGCAAGGCATATTTATAGAATTTTTTGGGTTAGTTTGGTTGTTTTTTGCAAAATGTTAGTTTTAAACTTTATAGTTGAATTGTGTAGTTATTTGAATTTTGGCTAGTTTGGAGAGCCTAGGAGAAGTAATATGATGTTGTTGTGATGTGGCCCTGAGGCTATTGAATTAGAAAGTGTTATTTGAGTTACTTTGCAGGTTGAGTAGGTTCTAGGTATAGGGAAAACTCTGCCAAATTTTCGGCATAAACTTAGGATGTCTTTGACTCTTTAAATTATTGTTTTGATTTAATACTGATAGATTTATGAATATTATTGTTTAGGTGATCCAAGTCAGCCTTCTTTCTCAGGCCAATCGCCTCAGTGATCTCCAATTGTTCTATGAGTAGATATTGATTTTATTTATAATTTCAATATTATTATATATTTAAGGCATGCTCATGCATTCACTTATATATATATATATATATATATATAGATAAAGAGAGAGAGAGAGAGAGAGAGTAAATGCTAGGCACGCTCTTGTGTTGCATATTTTATTAATAAAATTATTGTGGATGTCATCTTAAAGTAATTTAGAGCTGAGTGTGTGTGTTAGAGTACACGTAGAGTGAATGTAGATGGATAAGACAGGTAGTCGCAGCTAGAACTTGACTCACTGGGACTCGATCCTTATATGTGGATAAGTCGGGATGAGTACGGTTTTAAGTTAATCTTGCTGACCCCAACACTTAGATTATTAAGAGAAAGTCCGGCTTGAATTGATCTCACTGGGAGGTATTGGAATTAAGAGAGCTGTATATGGGATCAGCTCCCATATATATATATATATTAATGTGACACACAGGTGTATGTGTGCTCTCAATTATCTTTTGTGCGAATATTACTTGAATTGTTTGATACTATATGACTATACTGTATTTCATATCCAGGCAGTGTATTAGTTTTAGATAGTTATAAAAATTGCATTTAAAATCAATATCTTAATCTATGAGTCGAACGCTCACCTCTATTCAACTATTTTTTCTCAGGTAACAAGTAGACTTTTTGAGAATAAACTGTTTTCTTTCTTGCAAGTTTACCAGAAAAGCTTACTTGTGTTTTATTTTCTTTGTTTCAAATTCTAGAAATCCGCATGTATTAGTGATGTATTAATCTTATCTGCGTTTGTAATAACTAAATTTATTGGAGTTGTAAACTTATTTATGTGGATATGCTTAGATGCATGAGATGATCATTTCTCTAGATAAGGAAGCTAAGCTCTCATTTGATTATTTATTTGCTTCAAGGATTATGAGGGTGAGCTGAGCTCCCCATATTATTGATTTATCGATTTATAAGTCAGGTGGATTAAGGCTCCCCGTTGGGCAGTCCAATTAATGGTTGGACTCTATCCGTTTATTTTCTTGAACTTAGACTACATCTATAGGCTTTAAGTTTGGGTTAAAAATAGTTAGGCATTGACATATATATATATATATATATATATACACACTACATTTATAGGCTTTAAGTTTGGGTTAAAAATAGTTAGGCATTTATAGGCTTTAAGTTTGGGTAAAAAATAGTTAGGCATTGACATGTATACAAACTTTAAGCCTATAATATATATATACTACATTTATAGGCTTTAAGTTTGTATATATGTCAATGCCTAACTATTTTTAACCCAAACTTAAAGCCTATAAATGTAGTGTATATATATATATATATATATATATATATATATATATATGAAAGTTAAGATAGCATTATAGTATTAAAGAAATTAAAAAATATTATTTTTTATATATATATAGATATTAACATTTTTAAATTTTTAATAATACATCATTTTAAAATAAAAAAAAATAAGTATTATAAGTTATAAGCATCCTATTAATCATATTAATTTTATAATTATATTGAAACTTAATATATTCTGTTAATTATTCATTTTTTAAATAAGATATATTTATCTATTTAAATGTTTTTTCTCATATATAATTTGTTTTTTTATGCTTTGTACATAATTATATATTATTTAAAACTTTTAGATTCATATAATTTTAATATATATTACATACTAATTAAATATTTTTTATAAATATATTCCTATGAATTTTTTTTATCCGTTGTTGAATATATTAACATTTTTAAATTTTTAATAATACATCATTTTAAAATAATAAAAAATAAGTATTATAAGTTATAAGCATCCTATTAATCATATTAATTTTATAATTATATTCAAACTTAATATATTCTGTTAATTATTCATTTTTTAAATAAGATATATTTATCTATTTAAATGTTTTTTCTCATATATAATTTGTTTTTTATGCTTTGTACATAATTATATATTATTTAAAACTTTTAGATTCATATAATTTTAATATATATTACATACTAATTAAATATTTCTTATAAATATTTGGTTTAATTTTGACTTTGATTTAGACCTAATAAACATTAATCAATGAAATTAAACAATATATATATATATAATTAAATATAATTCATAAATTCTCCATAAAAATAAATTAATTTAAAAATAGATTTGGTCCGATTTGATTCGATTTGAATATAGAAAATTACTATTTAGTTCGGTTTGATTTAACCGATTTTTTTCTCTTCAAAACCAAACCGAACCGAATTAACCGAAATTTTTGTATTTAAAATCAAACCGAACTGATTATATTTTAAAACAGAATTGATTGAACCGAACTGACTCGATTCGATTTTTCGATTTAAACTAAAATTTGCTAACTCCTAGCTACACTCTTTGGAAATGCGCATGGTGTGGCTTTCTCTTTATGCACCTGCTGAGGCTGGTTTGCAGTGGCTTAAGTTTTTTTAATGTTTTGATAATGTTATTCTGATATTTTATAGGCTTCGATTTATTGTTTGCTTTTGTTTTGGTTAATTACCTGCATTATGGAATAAGTTACAATGAGATCAAAGAGATGGTGTCAAGCAGCTTGGTTTGATTAACGGCATTATGTCTATTAAGGCAATCAGCTTTGTGTTGATTTGTTCAGTGTGATCAAGAAAGCACAAAAAACATGTCTAAGTTAACAGTCCTATTTTTAATTGGTCCTTTTAGTCATCACAGTTGCAAAAACTCTATAAGCTATTGATTGAATAAGTAAAATGGAATCTTTAGACCATCATCACTTAACGTTTGTTTTTGCTTTTTTTAAAAGCTAAAATAATTTAACTTATTATTTTTTTTTTACGTAAATATTAGACACATAAATGACTTAGTGACGGGAATAGATATCTGTTTAAATCATGCCTCTTTTAACAAAGTTTTTGTTCATATATAAATCACTTACACACCCTATCCACAACCGAAGTGAAATTTCTAAGGATCAGTCCATAGGCCACACTTGACCCGCTTAATTAAGAGAACGGTTCAATGGTGCTAAGGCAATAATTTTTTTAATTTCTTTCCTTTTATTTTTTATTTTTTAAATTAAATTCAATTCAATATTTATATAAAAAATATTATTATTTAAATGTTTTCTTATAATTCAAAAAATTTAATCATTAAGAAAATAATATAGTTGTAATATTACATAGTTAATTTCATATTTCAAATATATGTATAATCACAATATGATTACAATGAATACGAAAATTGAGAAATATTTTTTTTTATAAAACATTATTCTTAATTGTTAATTTATTAATTTAAGAAATTATAGTACTATAATTTTTTTAGTCAAACCGTATATAATATACTTTGTGTAGAAAATAAAAAAAATTCAATAAATTTTGTAATAAATTATAAATAATAATTTTATTTAAAATATATACATATAAAAAGTTTATTTATTAATATTATTATAAAAATTTTAATAAAAAAATTACACCAGCAGCATTGTGTCAGTATGATATAGCTTGTATATAGATAAGAGTGTGTTTGAATTGCTATTGAAATTATTAATGAGAAAATTATTTTTTTAAATATATTAATTAGATAGTATTAAAAAATAATTTAATAATTTTTTAAATTATTTTTTTAATAATATTTAAAATATATTTTTATATAAAAAAATAATTTAGGTTTTCAAATATAATACTAAACAGCCACTAAATGATATGATTAAATGAGCTGCACGTTTGATTTTTTATGAACAGTAAAATGTCAATCTTACTTTTGTCCTTTCTTTTTTTTTAGTTTTAATTTTTTTATTAAATTATATTTTATTATTATAATACGTAAACAATAAATACTATATTATTAATAATGATTGTTCTTAAATTAAATTATATACATAAAAATAATATGCAATATAATAAATAATTAAAATTTTATTTCAATTAAATTTAACTAAATGAAGTTAATAATTATTAATAGATAATAATTTTATTTATAAAATATAATAGATGAATTATTAATATAAATATTTATTTATTAATTAATTATATTAATATGCTAAATATAAAAAATTATCTGCAGTCGTGAAGCTTATAAAATTGGAGGAAACAAATCAGGATTGAAATTCAACTTCCAGGGGATTTCGGGTAAGAAACCCATTGCCAAGGAAAAACGCAGTCAACGGAGACTCGGTGAGATTTCTTTTAAATGGTTTTTTTATTAAAATTTAAATTTGAGTTTTCATAAAATAATTTATATATTATCAGATTAAAATTTATTATTATTAATATTTGGTAATGAGACAGAGAGAATGGAATTGTTGCTCTTTGATGAAATATGAAAATGCACTTTTGTATTCATTTCTTTGTATTTGCAGACCAAACATATATAATTAGGGTCTGCATGGGGTTGGTTAGTTTTTTAAATTGAAATTGAATAAAAAAAATTAAAATTTTAAATTATTAATATTATTATAAAAATTGAATCAAATTGAATTTATAAAGTAATCGAATTAATATTTTGATTTGATAATTTGGTTTGTTGAACAATGTCCATTACTTTCACAATTGACAAAAACATATTACCACAAAAAGCAATATTCCCAGATGACTTTGAATCATCATAAAACAGAAGAAATTAATGTCAAATAAAATGCAATTCCACTCTTACCACATAAGAACACAGACAAATTTTGTAAAGTGTATTCAGAATCACTTTTGTTTTTGATTTTTCATCCTAAAAAATAATTTTTTTTTTATTGAGCTTTTTATTTTATATATATATATATATTTTTTTTCTTGTTTGTTTAAACTTGGCAATCAAAATGGGAAACAACCAAATTTGGTTTTCTATTTCAGTTTCTTTTATTCCCTGACCTCACTCCTCCACTATTATAGGACAATTATTTTTTCAAATAAGTTAAACTTTTCTAAATTTGCTCATTTTACTTAATAATTATAATAGTAAATATTATGTAAATTTATTAAAGTAATGGTTTATAATGAACCTTTTTTATACATTATTTTTTTCATTAATCTTTATTTTTAATAATATTTTTAAAAATATATAAAGAAACCAATATATTGTTATACTTAATATCACTTTTAATTTTAGAATTTATTTATTTTTTAATTTCTAAAAAATGTAAATATTCTTATTTATTTTCTAGTCATATGAGAAACTTAATAAATTTTAAAAAAAATAGATTTCAGAAAACACAAAAACAAAAAATTATAAATAGTTTTCAATTTTTAAAAATTAACAAACAAAAAACATGCACTCAATATGCCAAAAGTGGTTGAAACAAAAAAACAAAACGCAAAATGGTATTCCTGAACTCCACACCCATTGGGTTTCAGATCATAAAAAGAAAGCTCAGCTCCATTCTTTCGTTAAGCCTATCAAATCTAGCCCAAACTATAGATAAAAGTGTAGAAATCAATTATTCTTGCACATAGGTTGGTATTTCAAGCTTATTCTCTATAGGAAATTCAGAAATGAATGATCTTTACATTTCCAGAAACCTTATCAATAGCGCTACAACTTTCATGAAGACACCTAAGGTTGATTATTTCATTAAGCTAGATGAAATTTGGTCTGAAGATAAAACCCAGAATGAGCAGAGTTGACAGAACTAGATTCTGTTTTTAAGTGATAACTCACAATCTGCTCATTAGATTTAAGCCTATGATAACAATCTAGAAAGAGGACAGAATTTTCTACAACTCTCATAAAGATCATTAGACCTAATTCAGTAGATTTACTATGATAAAATGGGCGAAAAGACAGACTATGTGACAAACTCAGGTGAAGCAAGATAGACTAAACTAAAATGTCAATAACTTATCCGTCCAAAATCGGAATTTGATTCCTCAAAATGCTACAAACTCATAAGACACAGACTTAACTAACTAGAAAAAACCAAATTCAAATTCACCAATTTGTTGATTTGAAACTCTAATAGAGAGTAGGTACTACCAGGTGACTTTTTTCTAAGTGAAAGGTTTAGCATGTTTTTAAAGCATACCTTCTCCAATTGGTTTCCATACTCAAATTTAAAATTGAGAATTGATTCTTATGAGTATAATTCAATGGGAAATTGACCTAAATCATCTAATCAAATTTCCTTATGTCACGACCCAACCTATGGGCCGGACCGGCACTAGGACCTAGGCCAGCCTAAAGCCCCCGAGGCCCGTAGTAAGCCTAACTATTCCTTAACCAAACTCTAAGGCCCATTTGGGCCCAATTTCAAGAATTCAACCGGACAGAGTCCGGCTATAAAGTGGACCTTTCAACGGGGAGTTTTTGACTCACCCGACCTGTAAACACAATATATAATCAATTGGAGAGCTCAGCTCACCCTCCACATACTCAAATGTCATAAAATAAATGGGAGCTCAGCTCCCTCATCCAGTCCAATAAACATGCATATAATAATAAGTTTACAGGCCCAACATGACAATTATATTACAGTCCCCAAAATAAATAAATATTTGTAATACATGCGGAAATTCTAAGAGTTAATAGAATTACACAAACATTAATAAACAACCTGCGAAGGGGAAAAGCAGGTTAACCACAACAAAAATCCTCCTGTAGCCTGAAAAATAATGAACAGGAGTGAGCATTCGACTCAGAGAGTAAAATATCAATTTTAACCATAATCTCTATAACTATCTAAAGCTAATCCACCCTGTAGAGTGAAATGCAACATCAGCAATATTTTCACATCATAATAGCAAAAATGTAATTTGGAGCACTCACACACCCAGTAATGTCAAATCATAAATATATGGGAGCTGATCCCCTATACAGCTCTCTTTAATCCAACCTGTGTCAGCGAAGAACTCAAGCCGGAATTTTGCTTAATAAACCAAATCGGGGTCCTAGCGAAGAACTCAAGCCGTGTTTACCCCGAAGGACCGGGTCCTAGCGAAGATCTCAAGCCGTGTCTACCCATCCTATCTATAGCCAACACCACATCACATGCATGCCAACGCACGCACACTGCTCCAAATTACCACAACAACATCCATGGCACTTTAACAGTTGTGAATGCAACATAAAACGTGCCTAGAGTTTAACTACATAGATATATACATATAAGTGATGCATGGGCATGCTCGAACATATAATAATATCGAAATTACAATTAAAATTAATATTTTACTCACAGACTTGACAACAGTCACTGTGGCTGCTGGGCAGAGAAAAAAGGTTGTCTCGACTCACCTGACAATTTTATTATAATCATTTAATAAATTTGACTCAATACAAACTAAGAAAAAGACCAAAGACGTCCTAAGTCATGCCGAAAATCCAGCAGAGTCTCCCCTATATCTAGGACCTACCCAACCTGCAAAAGGTTTTAAAACACACTTTTATATCCACCAATCATACACCCATAACTCAATCATATCACACAGCCAAACAGTTATCAATCACAATATGTAAAATTACAGTTTAGTCCTTATAATTGACTATTTTTGCAAAAACTATCCAAATAAACTCTAAAAATTCTAAAACTTTGCTCTGCGGTCCTCAGCAATATTACTAGGCTAATGCAAAAAGAATCATAATTTTCTGAGCTACCACGAATATTTTATGGATTTTTAATCCCATTTAAGCACTAGAAAATTACGAAAAAGCAAGGTTCGGGTTTACCTATGCAGATTCTGACTCCGGGGACGCGCTCGGGACGTCTGACAACGGTGGGGTAGCCAAAATCTCGATCTGATACCAAGACTTTTTTGGTAGCCGGTCTGTTTGGCTGGAAATTCACAGACCCAAACAATTATCGAATTTTCGCGAATTGAAGATACCTACACGAAGCTCACAACACGGGGGTTAGTACAAAATTTTTACGGAATTTTCTAAGCTCATTTAATGCTCGGAAAAATACTATGAAATTTCATGGGACCCACCGAAAAATAGTGTCTGAAAATTTTGAAATTTATATTTCCGCTAAGCTCTCCACGAGTGGAGCGCTCTGGTACTCTCGGTTTTCTCGTGAGGTTCACGGTTTACGAGAAATCTAGCCTAAAAGTCGAAATGGGCTAAAACTTCCCGGACAAAAATTGGACAAACCACTAGATGGATTTTGGTGTTCTTGGTGTCTATGGAAAGCTCTCGAGGTGTAGATGGTGTTTGACACAAGACCCAGCCCAATCTGTGGTTGGATAGGCCTGATTTCGGCTGGGAAGACGAAACGGCGTGCGCGCATCGGGTGGTCTTCGAGCGCGTTTTTCGGCCGCCTGAAGTGTCGACCGGCCGTGGGGAGGTGGTGGGGCGACGCGCCGACGAGGTGGGGTGGCTGGGGAGGCAGTGGCGCGGCCTAGGGCTGAGGGAGGAGAGAGAAAACGGGAAGGGAAGGAGGAGAGGTCGGGCACGCGAGGGAGAAGAAGGAAGAAAAAGAAAAGGGCCGGTCCGATTCGACCGGTCCGATCCAGTCCGGTTCGATTAGGCCGGTCCGATTCAAGATACAAAATTTTAAATTTTTACTCTGCCTTGGAACCGAAAACGAGGCCCAAAAATTCTGAAAAAATTCTAGAAAACTCAGAAAAATTCATAGACTCCAAATATATTTTTAGTTTTGCCACGTGGTCTTTAAATTAATTTTTAAAAATCATCAAAGTTTATATTTTCGAAAAATCGAACCCGATTTCTAAAATTCGAAAAATTTCAAATAATTTCCTAAAATTTAAATAAAATAAAAAATATTAATATTACTCACAAAATAATACATTTAAAATTTGGGGTGTTACACCTTAACCCAAAGGCACCCCAGTCACACCACCAACACACATACTCATGAACATGTTACATGTAATCATTCCCCATCTACTAATAATGAAATATTCAAATTAGGAATGCCACAAAAACACATGCTATAATTTTCAGTTGTTATAGATAAATAGATGTCTCAAATCAGGAACTTTCGTGTATTATAATAAAGCTTTTCATTATTTCTTTGTCTACAAATGCTTCATTAAGATAGACAAGCTTATCCTAAGCTCCTAGCTAGTGTGTGCAATGGAACCCATAGACTTTAATGTTTTGATTCCAGTAGAAAATGTTAGCAAAGTTAAAAGGGTATCAAGTCAAATTTCCACATTAAAATTTCAAAACAATAACACAAAAATGCATAATATATATACAAAGTGAAATTTCTTTGATCAGCATTACATTGCACAAGATGCATAATCTATTAGAACTACCTTCAAGAGGAAAGGAGAGTGAGGCAGCAGATTCTTTGAAAATATCAAAAAAATTTTATAAACCTCAATCACAGAAAAAGAAGAAAAAAAAATAAAAATAATTGCAAAAGAAGACTGACTAAAAAAATAGCATTTTTTTGTGGTAAATAATACAAAAATAAAATTAAAAAGGAAAGAAGAAAAAAAATTACTGGAAGAAGAGGAGATCCAGTCGGCGAACGGAAAGGAAACAAAAATGAAAAAGAGGAGAGGCGAGAGATTAGAATAAAAATTTGAGAGTTCGCAGTGAAAAAGAGGAGGGGTAAGAGATTGGGATACAAATTTATGAGTGAGTAATAGTTGGTAGATAGGGTTTTAAGGGACAAAGAGATACTTTTATTAATTGTATATGGGCAATATTGGAATAAAAATGAGTAAAATTATGTTTATCCACTGAGTTAGTGGTTTCAAAAATTTGGCAAACTTGTAATTAAACCATGAAAAAATCATGGAATACTATGATCATGACTTATTATTCTTCCCAAACACATCTATGAACCATACTTACATTAAGAAGTCACGGCTTACCATGATCCAAATAATGGTTAATGATAGTTGTACTAAAAAAATGACAAATGATAAAATTTTAAATTACTTTTTAAAATATGTGACATAGTTTCGTGAGCTTATTTATATGCTTTGGTTTTAATATATTGTGAGCCATACTTACATTAAGAAGCTAGGACTTACCATGATCTAAATAATAGGTTAACGATAACTATACTAAAAAAATGACAAATGATAAAATTTTAAATTATTTTTTAAAATACCTTGCATAATTTTGTGACCTTATTTATATGCTTTAGTTTATATATATATATATATATATATATATATGATTCCTCTCAAATATCATTTTTCTTTTTTTTTTTTAATATTTTTTAGTTTAACAATAGCTACTACAATATATTTATAAATATTTTTTCTCTCAATCTTCTAGCACAGTGTCAAATGTTTTTTTTTAATTTTTTTAATAATTTTTTTAATTTTAAACTTTATAATAATTAAATAATTAAACTTTATAATAATTACAGCTGTTTTTACTTAAAAAAATGAAAAGGAAATTTTTTTTTCTTTCTCTTGTACATAAGAATAATTTAATCTATTAAAATTAAAGATAAATTAATAAATTTGACTGAATAATATTATTTTTAAATTTTAATTAAAACTAATTAAATAAAAAAATTGTAAAAGAGTGGAAAAAACTGAGAGATTCTTCGGCAGGCAGAGGAACGCCAAAACAAGAACAGAAGAACACAAGGGTACCCTGGAATGTCGATGTCGTTTACTTTGAAGCAACCGTCGTAGCGAAGACAATGGCCATTGCCACCGCAGTGATCCCTTTGAAGCTCATCACCAGTCGCAGGCTTCAACCTAAAAATCATACTCCATTTCTTGCTCAAAATCGGCCCTTCAAGGTCTCATGTTGCGTTCTTCACAATCCAAGCTCTCTCCATACTCATTGTCAGAAACTCGTCGATGAATTTGACCCTCGTATTCCGATAGAGAAAGTCATGACTCCACCCAGATCCTGGTACTCCGACCCTTCATTTTACGATTATGAGCTCCATCGTGTTTTCTATGGAGGATGGCAAGCTGTTGGTTTGTTCTTTTTTTTTTTTAAAAAAAAAAAAAGAGTCTCAAGTTGCTTAGAATAGTTAATAACACAAGAAATTTGATAATTTGGTATGATTTTATCAAATACGGCAATTTAAGACTAAATTGAAATATTGAATTCAGAGCATAATTGGGTTTGCCTTGTATTTTCATTATGCATAAAGTGGAGGCTTCAACTTCTAGCGATTAGCATACATCAAACATATCGTAACACAGGAGAAGTAGAATCTTATTTACCAAATTTGGGTTGTATGTTGAATTTCAGGATACACTGAACAGATAAAGGATCCTCATGACTTTTTCACAGTAAGGTACATTTATATTGGTAGAAAATTTAGTTCTTTTTATTTTTTGTTGTTCTTGCTTTCTTTCAGTATGCTGTCATTTAAATGTTGCTAATCATTTGGGCTCCATTTGGTTCTTAGAAGAAGAAAGGGAAATGCTTGAATATGACTTCCATTTGTCTGCATTTCAACCAATCTTTTTCCCCCTTTTCTGAGAACCTAATGGAGGATTAACTCTGGCAGATTCGGAAATGTAGAATTTCTTGTGTGTCGAGATGATGATGGCAAGGTTCATGCGTTTCATAATGAGTGCCGCCATCATGGCTCTCTTCTTGGATTGGGAAGTGGGAAAAAGTCTTGCTTTGTATGCCCTTACCATGTGAGTTTATCTGTGCTGCTTCATGCAAACATTTTGGAATTCCCTCAGCCCCTGTTCTTGCATTATTTTAATCTTGATCATAAACAAAGAATAGTATAGGTTCAGCTGTATATATCTCTTGCAATAGTGCTTTGTGATTCACCACATTGTTAATAAAGAGGATATGGCAAATTCATATCATAGGTAAATGATGATCAAAGTTTAATGATCTGGATACATGGGTTACAAGGCCTCATATTATGGAGAGATGCATCAGGTGGACAAGGTTTGGGACATGTCATATATGTATATGTATATGTATGTATGTATATTGTGTATGTATATATATTCATCCTTGATTGTTGCCAAAACATCGTGGTTCGTCTTAGATTGGGAACAGCTTTTGTGTGATGGATATAAACCAAAATAATTGCTCCAGTGATTCATTAAGTGATTAGTGGCGGGTTAGGCGTTCCTTCTCTGAGCCAACAAGAAGACAGTAGACAATGCTTAAATCAGTCCACTTCAAAGGTGGACAAGGTTGGAACTTTTATAGTTGACCATGGTTTGTTAGCATAGCAGTGGCACCTAGATTTTGAAACACAGTTTGGTAGCTAAATTTTCTAATGTTGCTTATTTAGTTGAATTGGATTGATGAATTCTAACCTCAAGTGCTACATCATCAGACTGGTGGGAGCAATGTTAGGCTGTGCCACTGTGGTATTGTTTTTTTCTTGGTCTATTTTCTATAGTACATTTTCTTTTCCTCCAGCCAAGCTTTACATTATTCACTAGCACATGATATATGACTGTTTACAACCTTACATCTCTCTAGGATTTAAGAAGTTACCATGGGTAATATCTCCTATTCTTTTCATTTCATTTCCTCCCTTAAACCATAACTTTAATATATAGAATTCATAACTGAAGGAATTGAGTTTGCTTTGCCATATGAATATACTGACTTTTAACATCTATTCTTATGATAACCTAGTTCATGATTTAATGTGTATCCAATCGTTTTATGCAGGCTTGGACTTATGGTTTGGATGGAGAACTTCTTAAACAACAAGAATAACAGGAATGCAAAATTTCAATGTAAATGTTTGCTGAAATGTTAGAGTAGTAATCATTTTCCATTAATATATGGAAAATTAATGATCAATGGATAATTTAGTTAATTTCTGTGGCTTGGAGCATAGGAGTTTGGGCTTGTTCCACTAAATGCAGCCACTTGGAGGCCATTTATTCTTCTCAATGTGGGCAAAGAGAATTCACCTTATCAGGAAGTTGATGGCAATATGGTGGAAAATGAATGGCTTGGTATCTGTTCTGATACACTGAAAACCAATGGAGTTGATTTTTCTTTGAGTTATGTTTGTAGATGTGTATACAATATTGAATGTAACTGGAAGGTAAGATGCTACAATATAAGTGTACTACTGAATTTTGGCATTTGATTTTAATAGCAATAATTTTAGACAGGAGCCCATTTATGCAAGGTGAATGAGGTCCCTTTCAGTTCTCTGTATGTTTTCTCGCGGTGAATTAATTCATATATTCATCATCCTTGGCAATGAGCTCACTCTACAGTAGACTTAAGACACTGAAACCAATATCCATTAATTGCATTGTGTGACTTGATTTCATGGACCGCTAATTCCCCTTCTTCCTTTTCAGATGTTTTGCGACAAGTAATTAGATGGTGGCTGCCATGTTCCATATGCACATAAAGATTTGGCATCTGGTTTGAAGCTTGATTCTTACTCCACCATAGTATGCCTCTTGCGCTTCCTTGTCATTCTTGAACATTTTGTTTTAGCTTTATCAATTGTAGCACTTGATTATGATAGATCTATAAGACTGCCATGATTTTTGCTCATGGTCTCCAATTTCAGCATTTTCACAAAATTTCAATTATCAGTAAAATTCCCAAATTTAATTTATTTCGATAAATCATCAATGCTAGATTTTGATAAAATATAAATAATATTTTTTTACATGATAACCAAGTAAAATTTTTCAAATACATTTTTGTAGGCTTAGAGCTATTATATTTTATCGTCACATAAAGAATTTGGCTAAATGTCTACAAAAATTTTGTAGAAGCAATCTTCTTGAATCAAAATCAAACTTTGAGCTTTTTTACTTATACAAATTGAAATTGAGCGACAAAAATGTCCTTTAATGAAATTAACCCAATTTATTACATAAAAGCATCATTTTTTTTTTGACATTTCACAGTAAGTGCGGTTGTCCACCACCTAAATTACTACTTTTTTTTGAGATAGATATACGAAAAGGTCAGTATCCAAAGATGTGAAGGTGGCTCAGCTAGAAGTGAAGATGATTTTGCTAGGCTTGGATCAAAAGCTTTATGTGCTTTCATTTATCCTAATTTCATAATTCACAGGTACGTAATTGGGTGGAAGATGTAATAATAATGACTGATTTATTTGTTGTTCCCATTCTTTTGTACTTTGAACCATTTCTGGGTCTTACAGATATGGGCCTTGGATGGACACCAACCTTGTGCTGCTTCTCGGACCCAGGAAATGCCAAGTGATATTTGACTACTTTATTGAGGCTTATCACAAGGTACCATCTCAAGTTTACTAATTCTGCACTATGTAATATTTAAGATCTAAAAATATTGTGACTGCCCCTCTCTCTCTCTTTGTCTCATAGATGCTAAACTGAGTAGTTGCCATGGTTTAACCAATAACAAATACTCAAATTGTTGACATGCGTGCTATTAATTACTGAATGTAATTAATAGGAACCCATTCTAATGATATCTATATTAATATGTGTCCTCAGGATGACAAAGCTTTCATTGAAAGGAGTAGTAGATAGTGAAAGAGTACAGGTACAGAAAGACTACAGTTTTTTCTTGTAAAATTACTAGCTATGTTGCAGATCTTTAGGGTTCATACATGATTTGCATATTGAGTATATTATGCTTTGTGAAGGTGTTCAGAGTGGTCTTGAATCTCCAGAATATTGTAGCGGTAGATATGCTCCCACAGTTGAGAAAGCTATGCATCATTTCCACCAATTGCTTCATGATAATCTTAAAATGTGAGTGTCCTGATGCCTTAATCACAAGTTTCATGTTCAGTATCAAGTACAATCATGCACTCACAAACTTAGGCAAGATCTTCAAGTACTCAATCCCCCCATTTTTGTAAATGAATATCAAGCACATCAAGTTCTTGGTACTTGGTTTTATACAAGGGATTTCAATTCCTCATCGGTTTTATTGTTGATACTATAAGATGAAGACAATCAAAATAATTGCAAATAGGGGTGTGCAATCGATATGTTCGGTTCCAAACCAAACCTAATTGATCTGTATCAAAATCTTATGAAATGTAAGTCAATAGTAAAATTGAATCAAACTGAATCCAATTGGTTCAATTCAGTTTAATTCATCATTTTTTTAATCGAGCCAAAAATCACAAAACGTTGTTGTTTAGTGTCAATAGGTGAACAAAACCCAATAATCACAATCCATTGAAACTCAGACCAAATGACAAAGGAATCATCAAGAGAGGGAGGGAGACTAGACGACGTTGACGAGACAAAGACCAAGGGGCAGGGGTGAGATAGAGCAAGCAAACAAAGGTGAGACAGATAGAGAGCATGGGTGAAGGAGGCCAAGTGTTGACGAGACAGATAGAGACAGTGAGGGACAAGGATGAGACAGATAGAGTGAGTGTGAGGGAAGCGGTAAGACAGTTGACAAGGACGGAATGAGGCAACTGGATGTAGACAAAGAGTTAAGAGCGAAGGACGAGGGTGGGTGAGGGAGGCAAATAGAAGTCTATGGAGTAGAACAACTGATTCAACTGAAAATGGAGACTTAACACCATGGCAAGGCCTATTGAGGTTGGGCAAACATGGAACTATATATGGGTTAACACTTAGGCTTAAGCGCCCTTATGGGTTTTAAATTTTAGTTGGTTTAGTTAGTTGGATCTTTTGGTCAAATAAATTAAACCAAATCGATTAATTGAAACTTCTTAAAAAAATGAACAAAATCAAAATCAATAATGAAAAAATAGACAAAATTCGAATTAATTCAGTTCAATTTAATTAGAATCGAAAACTACGGACCCCTAATTTGCAGCCTCTTTCATGCTCAATGTAGTTTGGTTACATTAAAGTCCTGATTGGCAATAACTTTTAAGGTGGTATTTAGTATTTTAACTCTTCTCTTATATATATTGTTCAGTGGCATAGTATTTATACTAGTTCTTAGAGGTTAAGGGGGTGATTCATGAAAAATTACTCTTCCTAGATTTTAGAGGTTGAGTGAGTGATTTGACTAAAGTCAATGAGATGATATCATTATTTTTACATTTACTAACTAATTCAACAGTCATTTTAATTGAATACTTTTGCTTTAAATCACTAATATCTAATAACTAACAACTGGTAAAATAATTGACAGCTACTAAAACAGCTAACAACACTAATATTACTATACAAGGCCTGATCATTAGTGGGATATGTAGATAAGTTAATTTTACTCTGCTCTGTTTGGTTTATGAAATAGCATATGAAAAGATGGAAATAATATCAAGAAATAGTTATTTCATTGTTTTTAATATTTTTATCAAAACTTTTAATATGCAATAATTATTATCTTTCTGCTGTTAAAAAAAAAAATTGTTATTGGATAGGATATATATTCTTCTGAATTACAAATTTAGTGACTAATAGCTAATCTATAGAATATTTAATTTCCATGTTATTTAATTCTACAAACTAAACAAAGCTCCGACCATCTCACGTGGGTAAGAATGGAAGAAAATCATATGGAGTGATAATTCACTTTTAAATTTTAAAATCTAAGAGTAGTTCAAAGTTGTAAATAATTTGTTAGGAGTTATTTCTAGAAATTTTATGATGGAGAGCAACAGAACAACAAAAGGTTTAAACCCACCCCTTTGTCTATTTCCAATACAAAAAGGCATCATACTTGATTCTTTATGCCCATTTCATATAATTTTTTAAGCTAAAAGAATTTGAATTGTAACGTCCAAATATTTTCTAAATATAAAAATTAATTAATCAAATAATAAACTTGATTAGGGTGCATAAAATAAGATCTAGAAGTTTGACAATCCCACATCACATAACCCACTACCCACAAAAACATTTTTAATTTAAAATACAGTTTTTTTTTTTTAAATCTGGTCTTATTATTGAATCAATGATGGCAAAAAGTTAAGAGTTTAAGGTTCAAAGCAAAGTTAAACCAATATATTATTAAAAGAAGCCACATTACACATAAACAATAGGATTTTCAATTAGCTTCCTTCTACCAAAAAGATTTTATACAATAGTCTTTAGGATTAGGCTAACTCCGCCTAAGTAGTTTGCGCTTAGCCGGTCCCAAGCCCGGATAAAGGAGGAGGGTTGCGGTAGGTGACAACCAGCGTAAAAATTTCGTCACACCCTATAATATGGATTCAAATGATATAAACGTTGGGGCGTCCTCTACTAACGAAGCGCTACATCGGAGCCCGGGTGTAGTGAGAAATATGCAAGGGTGTAGGGCATTCACCGAAAGCGACGCGCCATGCCGGCCCCCGGGTGTGGTGTTAAGTGAGCAAGGGTTCCCACATCATGGACGGGTGTGGGTAAAGAAGTTAGTCCATAGGACAGATAGTAGAATAAATAGTGGAACAGAACACAAGATAGACATAGAAAATAATAGAAGATATCATAGAAGGAGACCAATTAGGAAGGAGCAGGATAGGAGGAGGATCAGGGTTGGTACTTGGAATGTTGGATCACTTACAGGAAAATTAATGGAGCCTGTGGATACCTTGGAAAGGAGAAGGGTGAATATTGCTTGCATTCAGGAGACTAAATGGGTAGGAGAGAAAAGTAAGGAAGTGGGTAATTCATGGTACAAACTGTGGTTTACCGGAAAGGAGAGAAACAAGAACGGGGTGGGCATAATCATAGACAGGACATTGAAAGACGCAGTAATAGCTGTGAAAAGAGTAGGAGATAGAATTATACTAGTAAAGCTAGTACTAGAAGGAGAAACAATAAATATAGTTAGTGCTTATGCTCTACAAATAGGACTAGACAGTGAGAGTAAACAAAGGTTTTGGGAAGATATGGATGATTTAATGCAAAGCATACCGAATGAAGAGAATGTTTTCATTGGTGGAGATTTGAATGGACATGTAGAAAGTGATAGACAAGGTTATGAGAATGTTCATGAAGGTTTTGGTTTTGGCAGTCGAAATGAGGAGGGAAAAAGCATCCTAGATTTTGTTATGGCATACGACCTAATACTAGCAAATACCTACTATATAAAAAGAGAGTCACATTTAGTGACTTTCAAAAGTGGGCAACATAGAAGCCAAATCTACTTCCTCTTAACCAGGAAGACAAATAGAGCTCTATGCAAGGATTGCAAGGTCATTCCAGGAGAGGCTTTAACAAGTCAACATTGGCTGGTGGTCTTGGATGTCAAGTTTAGGAACAATTCAAGTAAGGTCAGAAGAAATAGTGTAGCTCGAACAAAGTGGTGGGAGTTCAATGGAGTAAAGCAAGTGAAGTTCAAAAATGAGCTTCTCGAGTCCGAAGTATGGAAGCTGGATATGGAGGCCAATGATATGTGGATACAAATGGCATCAAAGATTAGAGAAGTAGCTAGAAAAGTACTTGGAGAGTCTAAGGGACATGGACCACCCTCAAAAGAGAGATGGTGGTGGAATGAGGAAGTACAAAAGGCAGTGAAGAGAAAAAGGGAATGGTATAAGAAATTACCTAAATGTGATAATAATGAGGCATATGAACAGTACAAGATAACAAAGAAAGAGGCAAAAAAGGCAGTTAGTCAAGCAAGAGCACAGGCCTTTGAAAAGTTATATGAGAAACTTGGAATTAAAGAAGGGGAGAAAGATATTTATAGATTAGCAAGGAGGAGAGAAAGGAAATGTCGAGATCTCAATCAAGTTAGGTGCATTAAGGATAAAGAAGGAAAAGTGTTGGTGAAAGATGAGGACATTAAAGAAAGATGGAGAAATTATTTTAATGATCTCTTTAATAATAGTCAAAATGATAATAGCGTGAATATAGATTATAGAACAATAAAAAAGAATGTGAATTATACTAGAAAGATTAGATCTTTAGAAGTAAAGGAAGCACTTAAGAGAATGAAAGTGGGTAAAGCCTGTGGACCCGATGAAATACCAACTAAAGTGTGGAAGTATTTGGGAGATATGGGAGTGGCATGGTTAACTAAATTATTTAATAAGATTCTAAACTCAAAGAAAATGCCTGATGAATGGAGGAAGAGTATTTTAGTACTTATTTTTAAAAATAAGGGAGACATACAGAGTTGCTTAAACTATAGGGGAATTAAACTCATGAGCCATACTATGAAGTTGTGGGAGAGAGTTGTGGAGCATCGACTACGTCATGATACTTCTATCTCTCTCAATCAATTTGGTTTCATGCCCGGTCGTTCAACTATGGAAGCAATCTTTCTCATTAGAAGCTTGATGGAGAAATATAGAAATGTGAAGAAAGATCTACACATGGTTTTTATTGATTTGGAGAAGGCTTATGATAGTGTTCCAAGAGAGGTCCTATGGAATGCGTTAGAACAAAAGAGGGTATCTATTAGGTACATACAAGTATTGAAAGATATGTATAAAGGGGCAACTACTATTGTGCGCACAGTGGGAGGGGACACAAGAGATTTTCTGATCTCAATTGGATTACACCAAGGATCAACCATAAGCCCTTACCTTTTTACATTAGTTTTAGATGAACTGACGAAACATATACAAGAGAGTATTCCTTGGTGCATGATGTTTGCGGATGATATTGTTCTGATAGATGAGACACGAGAAGGAGTCAATAGAAAGCTAGAACTTTGGAGAAGTACTCTAGAGTCAAAGGGTTTTAAGTTAAGTAGAACGAAGACAGAATACATGCATTGCAAGTTCAGTGAAGGCCAAACTGGTGATAGGGAAGGAGTTGGTTTGAATGGAGTGGTACTGTCCCAAAGTAATCACTTTAAATATCTAGGCTCAGTCCTTCAAGTAGATGGGGGATGTGAGGAGGATGTTAGTCATAGGATTAAAGCCGGATGGTTGAAGTGGAGACGTGCCACGGGAGTTTTATGTGATCGTAAGATTCCCAATAAATTGAAAGGAAAATTTTCTTTGTCTGACCATACGACCGGCTATGTTATATGGTAGTGAGTGTTGGGCACTGAAAGAGTCGTATGCATCTAAGATAAGAGTTGCAGAGATGAGAATGTTAAGGTGGATGAGTGGCTATACTAGAGTAGATAAAGTCCGTAATGAGAGTATTAGAGAAAAGGTAGGAGTGGTGCTAATTGAAGATAAGTTGAGAGAAGGAAAATTGAGGTGGTTTGGTCATGTGAAGCGTAGACATACGGAGGCTCCAGTTAGACAAGTAGAGCACATTAGGTTAGAGGATAGAAAGAAAAAAAAGGGTAGACCTAAATTGACTTGGAGGAGAGTAGTACAACATGACCTAGAAGAATTACATATTTCTGAGGATTTAACCCAAAATCGTTCAGAGTGGAAAAAGCGAATCCATATAGCCGACCCCAAATTTTTGGGATAAAGGCTTAGTTGAGTTGAGTTGAGTTAAGTCTTTAGGATTAGGCTCTATATTTTTGTTTTGTTTACTTTTTGGTCCCTCTGGTCATTTTAGGTATTAGTTTAAATTTTATTCAGTCCTTGTAATTTTGAAAATACAACTATATAGTCACTCTATTTTATAAGTTTTTGAACTATTTAATTCTCAAAATAGTAATTTCTTTCTTTTAAATACATTGACGGACAAAAAACTTGATTTAAACTGGAAAAAAGGACTAAATAATAGACGAAACAAAAATATAACAATAAACTAATATATATTTTTTTAAAAACTAAATAGTAAGATTTGTTAAAATGGAAAAATTAAATAAGAATTTTTCCAATATTTTTTAATAAGCCCATCTGTTATAAGCCAAACCCACACAAGGATTTGGTAAGTCTTTAACTCTAGCCCTAATTCCCAGATTTTCAAGGCAATTTCTAATGGCAACCCTTATTTTTCATAGGTTGGACCTAGTCCATTGAAAGAGCTCAAATAACTTTGATCAGTGTTAGAAATGCAAGCCCTATAAGAGTACAAAGACTTAAGAGATTATGAAGAGTTAATGACAAAGAAAATTAGTTGGAGTCTAATAATGTGTGACAAATTCAAGAACAACCTCAAAACTATAAACACAAATAAATAATAACTAAATCTTAATTCTGAATTAATTGGTGTCGTATTGTATCGACATTTTTTTGTCATTCAACTCTGTTAGATATTAAATTTGCATTAATATCCAAAACTTGTAAATATTTTCATATTATAGAATTATTGAGATCAGATAATCTAAAAGGTTATAAAGAGATCTCAAAATTTATATGCAGGTAATGTCAATGAAGAGTTCTAAGACTAATTTGTTCTAACAATCACATTGCTTGTTAGTTTTTTGGTTGCCAACCGGCTCAATATAAGTCTTTGTATTCTGTAATTTTATGTTGTTGCATAATTGAAACATTTTCTTTTTGAGAGTCATTTAAAAGAGAGAAAACTTTCCGCAGCACTGGGATTCTAAAATATCTGAACAACATTTGGATAGACTAAATATTGCAAGAGTGCTTATATCAACCTCATCTCTGAATATATATGGGAAACTCTAAATTTCCTATGATGGCTATTGAAGACAATTGCAGTGAAGCTCTCATCACCTTTAATATGTCACCAATGGTGAGTTCCTCGAGCGAGAGTTCATTCCCTGAAACAGATTTCATCAATGGCAATACTCAAGAAGAACGAGTCTGATATTTCGAGTCACCAAGTGAGTGAGGCCAAATCATCTGATTCTTTATTAACGGGAGATTGTTTTGAGGCTTCCAAGAGTGGAGAGCTGCTACATGGCCTTCATCCTATTTGTAACTAGCATGATGGGGTCCCTGCTGGTATCTTACTGGATATCTCACTTGAGCTTTTGGAGAACCATAACAATTATGAGACTCTCTCTTCCACCTCCCCTTAATTCGGAAGATTGTGAGCTGCAGAGTAATGGCTGGGCTACTAATAAGGAGCCCATGGCTAATGAGCTTTCACAATATAACGGGCTTCTAATCAAAACTCGGATCTCATCCCTTATAACAGCCCAAATCATGAAGAATATCTAGACATGAAATTTCGGGTGAGCCTCTCTTACCAACATCCATTTCAATTGACAAAAACTCATCCATTTCAGCTGATAAAAACTAGGGTGTGCTTCCTTTCAAAACTTCAGCCTCTAGAATCCTCAAGCAATGGGGCAAGCCTAAGCTTCTCTTTGATTTGCTAGATTTCTCTCCCAAATTGAACAGGGGAGGCAAGAAGGGACAGAAACAAATTAAAGTGGGTAGGACCAATCGAGAAGGTGGAAGTAGTTGTACTGATGTCTCCCTCAAACCGAATGTGGAAATTGTCTGACTGAACAACTGGACAAGAGTGACATCTGTTGGGTTATTCCTAGACATGCAAAGGACCAAACTTCTCGAGATGATGCGGGTTTGGATGTAAATTCTGAAGCAACTATGTTGGGGATTGGGAAGGAACTGGGTTTGACGAATTCTGAATCGGATGAGGCGACATTGTTATTTTTCTTAAATCAGATTAAATCTTATCAGGTTCATCGCTCTAATGCTGCAATTTGATTTGCTCTGTCATTGGGTGCTGCTGGTATCTTTATTATTATGATTATTTTGATTCTTGGGGTTTTTGAAACTGACTTGTTTGAGGTGTTATTAACGTGTTACATTTGAGTCTTCTAATTGCTGTTGGAGTAGTAAAATCGGTTGTGGAATTTTTTTTTTTTTTTTTTTTACTGTAGGTTGAGTGGTGATTCTTTTCCTCAAGTTTCCGCAATTTTATTTACTCTATTTCTTCTTTGTTGGGATATGTCTGTTGGAATATCTAGTTCTGATTTGAGGCAAGCTTGAATGTTTCTGCGCATTTTCACTCATGTTCTCTGGTTTTTAGAGCCTTAAGGAGTTCTATTGGTTGATTGTCCTCATACTTTGTGGGTTCCAGTTCTCTTCGCGAAGTGTTCTTGCTTCTTGCTGGTTCAATTGTTCAAGGTCCAGTGTAATTTTTTTTTTCTCAGGAGAATCACATCTTGGCTGTTGTTTTTGTGGGCTAAGCCAACTTGTTTTCTTGAGGAAGTTAAGATACATCTACCGTGTCTTTCAGTTTTGGTGTTGAGTTTTGTTACCTTTGCTGTTATCTTGTCATTGATTACTTGGTCTTTCTCTTTGACCAGTGTGTGCTTTGTTTTGACTTTTTATCTCATTTTGTTTTGTTGCTAGCTCAAGCTTGCTATGTGTACTTTTATTATTATTATTATTATTATTTTGTGTATTGAAAATAATAAACGCTCTATAAAAAATTTTGCAATATTTTGGAGAGACATCTAAAATTGTAAAGATAAAACTGATTTACTTGAATGATATACTTAACTAGACAATTGATTTAGTGACTTACTCCTGCCATATCTAACAACTGTAGCTAGCCTATCCAATCTGTGGATGAAATTGAAATTGGAAATTGAAAGGTGGGGGTGTCCAATACTGTCCAATACTGAAATTGAAAGGTGGGGGTGTCCAATTTCAATTTCATCCATGCAGAAATTGAAAGGTGGGGGTGTCCAATTTCAATTTCAGAATTCTGAAATTCTGCATGGATGACTAAGTCATCCATAAAATTGGATGGCCATCACCTTATGTAGATCCAATTTTAAAAATTGGATTCTTCAATTTTCCTCTGGTTTTTCCATCTCCATTCTCAAATTTGTCATTTTCCCTGAGAAAAGTACATCAGTACCCCCCCCCCCCCCCCTTCACTTCCAATTTAACTCTTGCAAACTTCTACTTGGAGAGTACGCGCGGTGTCGTCTTAAAGCAAATTATATTAATCCTTTTCATTTCTTACGTTTAAACGATGTGGGATATGTAAATCTCTTTAAATTAAATCAAATTATTTTAATGACAAAATTATATAATATCTATTATTTTAAAATAATAAATACTACATTAATCCTTTTTTTCTTTTTTTAAACACATGCTACAACAAATAATTTATAATATGTAATTATATATATATATATATATATATAATTACCACTAAAATTTTATAATAATTAATATTAATTAGTGTAATATATATTACTGTTTAAAACTTTTCATATCAATATATTATTTTATTATTCTTATCAATTTTTTTTTTTTACATTTTTAACTTTTATCAAATTATAGGATAAAATTTCTTAATATATGATAATTCTACCTTTGTAACCGTTATAGTAAGAATTATTGACTTGAGTGTAGTATGAATTAATTTAATAACTGAAAATATATCACTTATCTGATAGAATTAAATTTAAGACTCTTATTTCTTCAATCTCCCGTACAAAAAATAATACTGAAATTGACTTATTTTTTAAAATTAATTATTCTTATTTACAATTGTTTCAAATTTTAATTATTATATATATATATATATATATATATATATATATATATATATATATATATATATATATATTGGTTTATATAATTATATACATGTACTTAAAATTGACTAATTATATAAATGATTCTAGTAAATAAAATTTTTAGCTTAACCATTGGTTAAGTCAAATACAATACTAATTTAGAAAAAAAAAATAATTACACTCATTATTTATATATTTTAAATGAATCAATGCTAAAAATTATAATCATAGAGTATAGTTAAACTAAAACAAAAATTAAGGGTGTCAATATTATAAAAATTTATTGAATGCATAATAAAGTTAAAAAAATTTAAATATCTCACATTGTTTACATCACAATAAAATGATAAAATTATTTGAGCCAATAATTAAAATAATTAAAAAAATGGTAGTATTCTTTCAGGGTTGAAGAATAAAAAAAAAAAAGGAGTACACGGAAAACTACTTTTTTGAGAAAAATATAAAATATTAATTCATAAAGATGAGATAAAAAAAATTTGAAAAAGGCGAGAAGGAGATGGGAGGGTATATAATTTTATTATTATTATTACTATTTTTTACACACATATGCAATCAATCTTATTTATATATATCAAAACTCAATTATGAGTTACTATTTCAGCAACAATATTGCAGAAATTTTATTAGGTATATTTTTTTTCTCTTTCTTTTTTATTTCAATTGGTTGAACTCCCTCAATTTCTACTTCTGATTTTTTGTTATAATATTTAATTTTAAAATTTTTATCTCAATTTCTTTATAAAAGGTCGAATATTCAATCCTTATGAATGAAGAAAACTTTTACGAAGAGTGCTTTACTTTCATAATGGGCTTCTCCAACGTGAACAGGATTAGACCTAACTTATTAGACTAGAAAATACTTATGATTTATTAAAAAAATATATTTTGTAATTTATCACTAATCACTTGAAAAAGAAAAAAAAGTGGAGTGAAGGAGTCTTTGTTTAAATTAGCTAATAAAGTTCAACTTAATTTAATTTAAAAATTAAAATTTATGAGCTAAATTTCTTAATTCCTTGATTTAAATAAAAAATAAAAATTATTGAGACAAAATTTATAAATTTTTTTTCTAACAAAATTTATAGAAATTGAGACAAAATTTTTACCTATCAAAATTATTTTAGCCTATTAATTTATAAAATCATAGCATTATATTTTTTTTCCAGACAATTTATATAGATAGAGTTTAAGTGTATAAAAAAAATTCATTTAATATATATACATGTAAAAATTTTTCATTTATTAGTAATATTGTAAAAATTTTAATAAAAAAAAATACCCACACGGCATTGTAGCTTGTATAATAAGAGAAGTGAATCCTTGCCATACACAAATTAATTTTATTTTTTACATAAAATGTCATTAAAATTATTCTTTTAGTTATTTTTATACGATTATTTATAAATTATTATTATTATTAAAACCCTTAAATTTTAAATATAAGAAACATTTTTAAAAATAAATGTTTAGATTTTTTAAATAATTTTCTAGTGAATAATTAATTATATATATTAATATAATTATTAAAAACAACTCACCCTTTTTCTAATCTAACCGAAACTTAAATTAAAAAAAAATTATTTTTTAATAATTTTTTGATATTAAATAAAATTTAGTAATTAAAATTTACAAATATTTAAATAAAAATTTTATTTTATTTCAAATATTAATATATAATTTTTCTAATAATAATGGATATAATTGATTTTTTTCATAAAAATTTTATTTTTTTTATAATTTTAATTATTTTTCTTTTTTAGCTTTTCTCTCTATAAGACTCGGACTTTAATAATTCATTTGGACAAGTCATGAAAGGAGAAAGAAAATTATATAAGAAAAAAATTTTTCTTATTTTATCCTTTTATATTTAAATGCAAATAAAATAAATTTATTTTCCCTTTATTTTTCTTTTCCTTCCCATATCTAAACATAGGGTAAAAGTCGTGAATCATCGTTGTCAATGAATCAAAGCCCATTTTACATTGAGACAAAAGCAAACCATCGTCGTGGCCTTGCTCTTTCACCGTAAACCCTTGGAAAAAAAAAATTGTAAAAGGATGGCATCATCGATTAAAAAATATAAAAAGGAGAGATTTTCTTAGCACCAAAACAAGAACTGAAGGACACGAGTACACTGGAATGTCGATGTCGTTTACTTTGAAGCAACCGTCGTAGCGAAGACAATGGCCATTGCCACCGCAGTGATCCCTTTGAAGCTCATCACCAGTCGCAGGCTTCAACCTAAAAATCATACTTCATTTCTTGCTCAAAATCGGCCCTTCAAGGTCTCATACTGTGTTCTTCACAATCCAAGCTCTCTCCATACTCATTGTCAGAAATCGTCAATTAATTTGACACTCGTATTCCAATAGAGAAAACCCTGACTCCACCCAGATCCTGGTACACCGACCCTTCATTTTACGATTATGAGCTCCATCGTATCTTCTATGGAGGATGGCAAGCTGTTGGTTAGTTCTTTTTTTTTTAGAGTCTCAAGTTGCTTAGAATAGTTAATAACACAAAATTTTTGATAATTTGGTATGATTTTATCAAATACGGCAATTTAAGACTAAATTGAAATATTGAATTCAGAGCATAATTAGGTTTGCCTTGTATTTTCATTATGCATAAAGTGGAGGCTTCAACTCCTAGCAATTAGCATACATCAAACACATCGTAACACAGGAGAAGTAGAATCTTATTTCCCAAATTTGGGTTGTATGTTGAATTTCAGGATACACTGAACAGATAAAGGATCCTCGTGGCTTTTTCACAGTAAGGTACATTTATATTGGTAAAAAATTTGGTTCTTTTTATTTTTTGTTGTTCTTGCTTTCTTTCAGTATGCTGTCATTTAAATGTTGCTAATCATTTGGGCTCCATTAGGTTCTTAGAAGAAGAAAGGGAAATGCTTGAATATGACTTCCATTTGTATGCATTTCAACCAATCTTTTTCCCTGTTTTCTGAGAACCTAATGGAGGATTAACTCTGGCAGATTCGGAAATATAGAATTTGTTGTGTGTTGAGATGATGATGGCAAGGTTCATGCGTTTCACAATGTGTGCAGCCATCATGGCTCTCTTCTTGCATCGGGAAGTGGGAAAAAGTCTTGCTTTGTATGCCCTTACCATGGGATTTTATTTGTGCTGCTTCATGCAAACATTTTGGAATTCCCTCAGCCTTTTTTCTTGCATTTTTTTGATCTTGATCATAAACAAAGAATAGTATAGGTTCAGGTATATATATCTCTTGCAATAGTGCTTTGTGATTCACCACATTGTTAATAAAGAGGATATGGCAAATTCATATCATCGGTAAATGATGATCAAAGTTTAATGATCTGGATACATGGGTTACAAGGCCTCATATTATGGAGAGATGCATCAGGTGGAAAAGGTTTGGGACATGTCATATATATATATATATATGTATGTATGTATATTGTGTATGTATATATATTCATCCTTGATTGTTGCCAAAACATTGTGGTTCGTCTTAGATTAGGAACAGCTTTTGTGTGATGGATATAAACCAAAATAATTGCTCCAGTGATTCATTAAATGATTAGTGGCGGGTTAGGCGTTCCTTCTCTGAGCCAACAAGGAGACAGTAGACAATGCTTAAATCAGTCCACTTCGAAGGTGGACAAGGTTGGAACTTTTATAGTTGACCATGGTTTGTTAGCATAGCAGTGGCACCTAGATTTTGAAACACAGTTTGGTTGCTAAATTTTCTAATGTTGCTTATTTAGTTGAATTGGATTGATGAATTCTAACCTCAAGTGCTACATCATCAGACTAGTGGGAGCAATGTTAGGCTGTGCCACTGCGGTATTTGTTTTTTTCTTGGTCTATTTTCTATCATACATTTTCTTTTCCTCCAGCCAAGCTTTACATTATTCACTAGCACATAATATATGACGGTTTACAACCTTACATCTCTCTAGGATTTAAGAAGTTACCATGGGTAATGTCTCCTATTCTTTTCATTTCATTTCCTCCTTAAACCATAACTTAAATAAATAGAATTCATGATGAAGGAATTGAGTTTGCTTTGCCATACGAATATCTTGAATTTTAGCATCTATTCTTATAATAAGCTAGTTCATGATTTAATGTGTATCCAATCTTTTTATGCAGGCTTGGACTTATGGTTTAGAGGAGCACTTCTTAAACAACAAGACTAACAGAATGCAAAATTTCAATGTAAATGTTCTTTGAAATGTTAGAGTACTAATCATTTTCCATTAATATATGGCAAATTAATGATCAATGGATAATTTAGTTAATTTCATTGCTTGGAGCATAGGAGTTTGGGCTTGTTCCACTAAATGTAGCTACTTGGGGCCATTTGTTCTTCTCAATGTGGGCAAAGAGAATTCACCTTATCGAAGTTGATGGCAATATCTTTGGAAAATGAATGGCTTGGTAGTCGTTTGATACGATGAAAACCAATGGAGTTGATTGTTCTGTGAGTTATGTTTGTAGATGTGTATACAATATTGAATGTAACTGGAAGGTAAGATGCTTCAATATAAGTGTACTACTGAATTTTGGCATTTGATTTTAATAGCAATAATTTTAGACAGGAGCCCATTTATGCAAGGTGAATGAGGTCCCTTTCAGTTCTCTGTATGTTTTCTCGCGGTGAATTAATTCATATATTCATCATCCTTAGCAATGAGCTCACTCTGATAGACTTAAGACATCAAAACCAATATCCATTAATTGCATTGTGCGACTTGATTTCATGGACCGCTAATTCCCCTTCTTCCTTTTCAGATGTTTTGCGACAACTAATTAGATGGTGGCTACCATGTTCCATATGCACATAAAGATTTGGCATCTAGTTTGAAGCTTGATTCTTACTCCACCATAGTATGCCTCTCGTGCTTCCTTGTCATTCTTGAACATTTTGTTTTAGCTTTATCAATTGTAGCACTTGATTATGATAGATCTATAAGACTGCCATAATTTTTGCTCATGGTCTCCAATTTCAGCATTTTCACTAAATTTCAATTATCAGTGAAATTCCAAATTTAATTTATTTCGATAAATCATCAATGCTAGATTTTGATAAAATATAAATAATATTTTTTTACATGATAACCAAGTAAAATTTTTCAAATACATTTTTGTAGGCTTAGAGCTATTATATTTTTTCGTCATATAAAGAATTTGGCTAAATGTCTACAAAAATTTTGTAGAAGCAATCTTCTTGAATCAAAATCAAATTTTGAGCTTTTTTACTTATACAAATTGAAATTGAGCAACAAAAATGTCCTTTAATGAAATTAACCCAATTTATTGCATAAAAGCATCATTTTTTTTTTGACATTTCATAGTAAGTGCGGTTGTCCTCTACCTAAATTACTGCTTTTTTTGAGATAGATATACGAAAAGGTCAGTATCCAAAGATGTGAATGTGGCTTAGCTAGAAGTGAAGATGATTTTGTTCGGCTTGGATCAAAAGCTTTATATGCTTTCATTTATCCTAATTTCATGATTAACAGGTACGTAATTGGGTGGAAGATGTAATAATAATGATTGATTTATTTGTTGTTCCCATTCTTTTGTACTTTGAACCATTTCTGGGTCTTACAGATATGGGCCTTGGATGGACACCAACCTTGTGCTACTTCTCGGAACCAGGAAATGCCAAGTGATATTTGATTACTTTATTGAGGCTTATCACGAGGTACCATCTCAAGTTTACTAATTCTGCACTATGTAATATTTAAGATCTAAAAATATTGTGACTGCTATCGCAAGGTGTTTTGCGGTCGCCTGAACGAACCCTCATCGAAGTGGGAAAGAGTGAGGAGTCGCCACTTTAATTTTGAGGGAAATTAAAGAAAACCATTTGTGAAAACAAATTAAAATGAAACCACTTCAAAACAGAGATTTTAGGTTCGGGGTCCGTAAACGGGTGGGGAAGGTGTTAGGCACCCCACCTCGTCCCTCAATAAGGGTGTGATTTAACCCGCGTTCTTTATAAATTAGAATTGGTAGTTAGGAGGGCTTGAATGGAAATGTTAATCCTTTTGACAAAAGGAGTATTTGATTTTTCACTAATTCGGATTACCCAGATACATAAGTAAATGAGACAACCTTAGTGAGTTACTGTTGTATGTTAGTTTTGTTTGAAGGGCTATTTTATTAGAATTCAATTTTGGGAATTGGATAAGAACTCTCCTCCAATCTCTTTTGAATATTTATTAAAGTTTTAGATTGAGAACCGGATAAGAACTCTCCTCCAATCTCTTTTAAGCATTTTGTTTTAATTTTAGATTGAGAACCGGATAAGAACTCTCCTCCGGTCTCTTTTGAATATTTGTTAAAGTTTTAGATTGAGAACCGGATAAGAACTCTCCTTCGATCTCTTTTGAGTATTTATTAAAATTTGGGTTGAGAACCGGATAAGAACTCTCCTCCGATCTCTTTTAAACATTTTTTTAAATTTTAGATTGAGAACCGGATAAGAACTCTCCTCCGGTCTCTTTTTAATATTTGTTAAAGTTTTAGATTGAGAACCGGATAAGAACTCTCCTCCGATCTCTTTTGAGTATTTATTAAATTTTAGATTGAGAACCGGATAAGAACTCTCCTCCGATCTCTTTTATTTTAATGGGAGTCGGATAAGGATTTTTCCGACCTCTCGAAGTTTAATTTCAATTACACCTCGTAAGAGCCTAAGACTAAGGGTTTTGGCATTCGAAGATGACGGGGATCGGAATAAGGCTTCTTTTAACTCATTAGTACCTTGTGACTAGACCGGGGACACTAAACTGAATTTCCCGATCTTCTTATGTGGTCGCCTTACCAGTACCCTCTGATACCTGGTTTATTCCATTTATTTATCTAAGGTTCGGTTTTATCCTGCCTTGTGACGTCTTACCCGATTGTCTTTTGTGTTATTCCAGTGATTCGGCCTAACTATTTTCCTGACTTATTACTCAGACCTTTCATTATTTTTAAAGAGACCCTTAAGATACCATTACCTACATTTTACCCGACCTTTTATACACTACTCGAGACTAGAAGACTTACATTCAGAAATAACAAAGATTAACAAAAAGGATGGACTGATCAACAAAGAAGTAAACCCGAGAGTAACCTTCTTCATATTTTTTAGCGCAATATAAACTTAGAGAAAACTATGTACGTAAAAGAACAAAGGAAATACGTAAAATAAGAACGAGCAATTAATGAAATGGCAATATGAGCATTCACCTGTAGGGAGACGAATCTACTAAACTAAGTATGGAATGACCAAAACGTAATAGGACTGCAGATTGATAACCGGAAGGTTAAGGTTCGCCTTGAAACGAAAGATGCTTTGCTAAAATGCCATCGGGTCGAAATAATAACCGAGTTTAAATGAGGTTGAGCCTGAACAATGGGAGTGGAAATAAAGAAAACAAAGAGCTGAAAATGAGAGCACCACAGGATAATGAACGAACTGAAAATAGAGAGTTTCAGTATTCAAGAATCCCTTTGCAAGAAAACACTCTAGAAAACTAGTTTCAAAAGTTTTTTCTTATGAAAGCTAAAAATAGCAGAGTAACGAACTGAATTAAGTTTCAGAGTTCTTCCACTATAGTCACCGCTTTTTTTTTCGTCCCTTGAACAGTTTTTCATGCAGGTATTTATAGGAACCGGGTGCTTCCCCTGAAGGGTCAGGATCTATTTTGAGGGAGATGGAGGGTCAGGATTTCAAAGAACATGATCTGAGGCTCATGAATTAAAGAGAATCAGAACAGACGGCCGAGATCCCCTTCAGAATATTTGTCCTTTTCCTCTTCTAATCTGACGGTCCCAAATTCTCTTGTCGGGGGCGATCCGAGGGCTAGGAGTGAAAGGCGCTGGTCTTGTCATCTTCTTCTTCAATCCAAGGGCCCCGGGCTCATCCTTACAAGTCGGATCAACGGTGGAGATTGGAAGGTACAGCGCTGTCATGACATATTCCGCACTGTCGATGTCTGCGGGCGATTCTGGGGCGTGCGGTTGAGATTTCACCTTCAACGCTTTAACTACCTCGGCTCTGATTATGATGACAGCGGTAGGCGTCTTATTCTCTTTATTTTCTGCTCTCTCCTCCTTTTCGGTCTTTTCAACATGCTGCTTTTCCGATCTCTCATACCGGACTCTTCTTTTCCGATCTCTCCTACTCCAGTCCTTTCATCCGATTCAGTTGAGTCAAAGCATTAATTTCCCTCAATTCCCGAAGCGACCGCTTCGTTTTCTGCTTAGCAATAAATGCTCGGATTTTCCTATATATATACCTTCAACCGGGAAGCCCTCCGTATTTGATTTTCTCCTCTTCCTTCTCACACGTCCTGTTCTAATTGCTCCGGCAGTAATCCCGGCCATGATGGTGGCTTTTGATCTTTTCCCGATCGTCCTTTTTATCCCCCGACTGAAAATTTATGATCCCGGTGATCAGAGAATTATGATAACCTCATTTGATGACAGTAAGAGAACCGGACTAACTTACCGACCTGGATCGAGGACTTCGATCGTGTCGATCTCAAATCGTTCAACCGGTACAATCGGCGAACTGATTTCGGGCGAGAAGACTGCTAATATTCCCCTTAACACCGGTGACTGCTCCTTGGCGTTCATCTGGCTCCTCACCACACTGGGTGTTCCGACAGCGGCTCGGTTTCGAGCGGTAACTTTGATGACGACCTCTCTCATTCTCATGAGAGTCATAGTCCCCCCATCTAAGCTGTACATCTATCAGATGTCAACAGCCGGTCTCCTGGTCAAACACATCTTTTGACTTAGCCACGAGACTAGGCTTTGACATAGGCCTTTTAGATGGGATGTTCCACTGATCTCCAAAGATCGCTCTTATGATGTAATCAGATTGTTAATGTAATCTGATCTCTAGAGATCGCCCAAATGATGTAGTTAGACCTATAATGTAATCCGATATCTAGAGATCGCCCAAATGATGTAATCAGATCTTTTCGGAAATAAAATTTATTTTGACAACTGTCATTTTATTATTATTGCATTGATTATTTTCCGATCTCTGATGTGTTTATCCGATCTGGTTCCTAACTGAACAACCCTTAACTGATCCGTACTTCCAAACATTCACCTTAATTAGCCGATCCCTAACTAGCCGGTCTCTCCTTATGGAATTTTTGGAATATTCGTGAGACGTGTCAGAACAGCTGGCGAGTCCCGCTAACCGATGCGTTGCCTGGAACATCGTGAGCATTAAATTCTCGGACGAGTATAAATAGGGGTGGGGTTAGCCAGTTGCTCCCTTATGTCATTTTCAGTCTCTCGCGAACAACTTCAAAATTCTCTCGTTTTCTCAAGTTCTTCCGACACCGATCAAGCTCCGGTAAGGGTTTTGATCCTTCTTTTAGTTTAAATTCTTTACTTCCTTTGAAAATGAGCGGCATCGAGGGTCAGAGAGTGACGAGCCCTCCTTCCATTCAGTTCTCGTGGTCGTCTGATGAAGTAGAGGTGGTCGGGCTAAGCGCGTGACCCGAACCTCCTAGGGTCTCCGTTCCAGCTCGGGGGCAAGCAGCATCATCAAGGCATGTACCTTCTTCGGGGAGGGAAAATCTTCCCATGGACGAGTTGCCATCGGTCCTTTAAGAAACCGATCTGCAGTCGTTCAGCCAGGAGTATAACATTCGGCCTGATTCCTACGAGTTGATTAGGTGTCACGGCGATCTTCGTGCCGATCACTTCTTTGAGGGGGACGATATGATCATGGTCTACGAAGAACAATTAAAAGCCGGACTACGGTTCCCTTTGGACGACTTCTTCAAGGAAGTTTTAAAATATCACCAAGTGTGCATTGCCCAAGTTCACCCGAACTCGTGGCGGATCTTAGTAGTCTTCCGAGGCCTATGCCGAGCTAAGGGGCTCCGACCTACAGCTAAGGTGTTCACGAATCAAGACTAACTCGTCGAAAGGACGACGAGTATTGGTTCTTCCAGGCGAAACCCCATTGTGGGCTTTTTACCGACCTGCCTTCCTCCCTGAAGAATTGGAAGAACCGCTTCTTCATTTTGAGGAGCAAAATTCCGAATGGTTTTGAGGGCTTCCCTCGGAGCTGGCTGCATCAGGGTCCCTTGCTTACGAAGCACATCGCCCTAAATAGGGAAGAGGGTGCAATGGTGATGGAGTTGAAGGAACAGGCATCCAGAGAGAAGTTCTCATGTTTGGATGCAGTGACGGCCGAGCTGCACCATTGGACTATGCAGCTGGTCACCGGCCAAGATCGCGGGCTTCAGCTCTCTGACCTCGGCATCGGTATTTTCTATATCTCAGATCTTTGGACCTTAGTGATCTCACTGACCTCTTCTTTGTGCAGGTATGGCAAGCCGCGAAGCCTTCAAGGAGAGCCGGAAGCGGAAGAGAGAGATCTCCCGGAAGGTACGGGAGATGAAGCGTTCCGAGCTGCTTCAAACGCCCGGTCATGAACCCGGGGAAATACAAGAAGGTTCGTCTCGACCTTCTGGACCGCCGATCATAGAAGTGGTCCGGTCTCCTCCTCGTCAAGAAGAGCCGCCTCCACCTCCTCCAGTCGTTTCAAGTGCGGTAGGGGGTCCTTCTCAACCTACCCCAAGGACTCTCTCCTGCGGTGCACAAGTGCTGATCCATTCCTTGGAGAAGAACCGGACTGTTCGGGAGAATTCGGGTTTGGCTAAGGTCCTGGGGGCTTCTATCTGCCTTCGGGAGGATCGGGACAGGCTGTCCTCAGACAACCTTGATGACATCCTGACCCGATCTATGAGCTTGAACGTGGAGTGCTTGGTGAACCAGCACATCGTCCGGGAGAAGGCTCATCGCCTGGGTATGGAGGTTGAGAAGATGGGTCATGAAGCGGCTTCCCTTCGATCCCAACTCTCATCCGCTCAGAACTACATATCTGAAATTGAGGGGCGGATGAAGTTTTACGAGGATAAGCTGGCCGAGCAAGCTCATGTTCTGGCCGAGCGAACTCGTGTCCTTGAAGAAGTTCAGGCGCTCCGGGCCGATGAAGTTGCTCACCTCACTGAGGAACTCAAAGCGAAGGAAGAAGAGATAGTGACAAGAGAAGCCGGGGCTTATGTGAATGCCCACAGGGATCTCTTGGCCGAGCTCAGGAAGCGATACCCCGAGGAGGACTTCACTTGGATGGTAGACCTAGCTCCCCAAGACGAAGAAGAGAGCAAGGAGGAGGCTGAGGGTGAGAGAGGGAGTGAGCAGAATGTAGATCAGGCTGGGGGTGATCCTCTAGCCGAATGACTTGTATAAATTCTGAAATGAAATGAAAAGAAATGCCTCTTTTGTTTAATGAATGGATGGGATCGGAAAGTATCTGAATTGTCTAAGCACTCATTTACAACCATAACTAAAAGTGATTTTCAATCTAAGTGTAAGAGGTCGGAAAACACAATAAGCATGAGATCGGCAGGGGACCAATGCTAAACGGGACTTGACTAAAATTGGAAATTTGGCTTGAGCACTTAAGATCGGGATTCTCATTAAACCGGATTGGAACCTTAACTTGATTATTCCTAAACTTTTAAAATGAAGATTTAGTGTGGGCTTAGTTTCGTCTAATAAGATAAATCGGGAATGTAATTGATTAATTGGGGGACTTGACAATTGGTTTGAGAGATCGGCAAGGCTTTAAATTTCATGGGGACTTAGTATTGATTCGATTCCCTGAGGAGAGATCGGAAGTGTGGTGGTTAAAGAAAGATCGGAAATGTACTTGGCTGGCATAAGGAGACTTAGTGGTGGGGATCAGTTTCGAAATTTATTGATTCTAGGGATCGGTTTCAAAGTTTATTGATTTTGGTGATCGGCCAAAATATGGTGTCAACAGCTGCCCCTCTTTACATAATTTCTATTAAAGGGAAAAATTTTCCCGTGTAGGAATTATGTAAAGATTCAGACCCATATTTTGGGTGATCAGCCGTTCAAGGTTAGGAGACTAAACCCTACTTAAGTTAGTGACCTAGAGATTGGTAACATGAGTTAAAATGCTAGAAAATTAAAATCAACTTAGATCAAGGAACCAGAGGTTGATAACAGGAAATTTAAAATGCAGGAAAAATTAAAATCAACTTAGATGAAGGAACTAGAGGTTGATAACAGGAAATTTAAAATGCAGGAAAAATTAAAATCAACTTAGATCAAGGAACCAGAGGTTGATAATAGGAAATTTAAAGTGCAGGAAAATTAAAATCAACTTAGATCAAGGAACCAGAGGTTGATAACAGGAAATTTAAAGTGCAGGAAAAATTAAAATCAACTTAGATCAAGGAACCAGAGGTTGATAACAGGAAATTTAAAGTGCAGGAAAATTAAAATCAACTTAGATCAAGGAACCAGAGGTTGATAACAGGAAATTTAAAGTGCAGGAAAAATTAAAATCAACATAGATCAAGGAACCAAAGGTTGATAACAGGAAATTTAAAGTGCAGGAAAAATTAAAATCAACTTAGATCAAGGAACCAGAGGTTGATAACAGGAAATTTAAATGCTGGAAATTAAAATCAACTTAGGTCAAGGAACCAGAGGTTGATAACAGGAAATTTAAATGCAGGAAATTAAAATCAACTTAGATCAAGGAACCAGATGTTGATAACAGGAAATTTAAATGCAGGAAATTAAAATCAACTTAGATCAAGGAACCAGAGGTTGATAACAGGAAATTTAAAGTGCAGGAAAAATTAAAATCAACTTAGATCAAGGAACCAGAGGTTGATAACAGGAAATTTAAATGCAGGAAATTAAAATTAACTTAGATCAAGGAACCGGAGGTTGATAACAGGAAATTTAAAATGCAGGAAAAATTAAAATCAACTTAGATCAAGGAACCAGAGGTTGATAACAGGAAATTTAAAGTGCAGGAAAATTAAAAATCAACTTACATCAAGTTTGATCTTGGCATCAGAAGTTCTTCCCTGATGAAGTGTACTTAACATGATCCCGAAGGCCAATAATTAATGGAGGACGAGTTACAAGACTTGACCTACGACCTCCTTTATGCGGATGCTCCTTTTCAGTTCTTGACTTTCTCCTTATTTTGCGAAAAGCGCCCTTACGGGTTTTCACTTTCCTTTTGTCTATTTGACTAGAAGCGCCTTTCTAGGTTTTCACCTCTAGTTTTTTTTTTTTTTCCTGCAAATCTCATAGCAAAGTACGTGAGGTTATCAATTGTCAAATCCTAATCTTATGGCAAAAATTTTAACTGATTAATAGCGCATCAAATAACGAGATTGCAGAAGGATAATGTTAAAGAATGAGTATAAGGGAAAGAGAAAAGTATAGGGAATAAAGTATGACTTTATTATGGTTTTAATAAAAACAAATATAGAGTTTCAAAGAAAAAGGGTACAAGGATAGATCTCACGTATTTCTTGTGGTTAACTTTGAAGTCCCTTAACTGCCATTATTTCTAGTACTCTGAAGTCTCATGCCATGACGGTTTGTTTCCCTTCTCGGTTTCATGCTTCTTTCCTTATTTCTCCATTTTGATTCTTGGGATGCCCTTTCAGGTTTTCACCCCTAGATCTTGATTTTTTTTTTGTTTTTTTTTTTATTTTTTTGGCTCGCTCTTTCAGGACGCCCTTTCGAGTTTTCATCCCTCACTCATTTTACAGAAAGCGCCCTTTCGGGGTTTTCGCCTTCTTTCACACATTTTGCTAGGAGCGCCCTTTCGAGTTTTCACCCTACTTTTTTTTTTTTTTTTTAGGCATAGTATCTCTTGACGGTGTCGGCATTCATAGGTCTTGGAAATTCTTCGCCGTCCATGTGGGTCAAAATCAAGGCCCCACCAGAAAATGCCTTTTTAACCACATAGGGTCCCTCGTAGGTTGATGACCATTTGCCCCGGGGATCGTTTTGATTTGGCAGCACTTTCTTCAGAACTAGGTCTCCTGGTTGGAACTCGCGTGGGCGAACGCTTTTGTCAAATGCCCTGGCCATTCTCCTCTGGTATAACTGCCCATGACATGCTGCTGCTAGCCTTTTCTCGTCCAGCAAGTTTAATTGATCCAACCTCAACTGGATCCATTCTAACTCATCAATCCCCGATTCCTTCAGAATCCTTAGGGAAGGAATTTCAACTTCAATAGGTAATACCGCCTCCATCCTATAAACCAGCGAATAAGGAGTTGCACCAGTTGAGGTCCTTACAGAAGTCCGGTGTGCATGAAGAGCGTAGGGAAGCATATCATGCCAATCCCTATATGTGACCATCATTTTCTGGATTATCCTCTTGAGATTTTTGTTTGCGGCTTCCACCGCTCCATTCATCTGGGGACGGTATGGGGAGAAATTGAGATGTCGGATCTTGTATTGATCACATAATTTCTGAATCTTCGGACCATTCAAATTCTTGGCGTTGTCAGTGACGATTTCGTTGGGGAGACCGTGCCGGCAGATGATATTATTTCTGAGGAATTTGAGAAATGTGTTCTGTGTAATGTGGGCGTAGGATGTCGCTTCGACCCATTTAGAGAAATAGTCGATAGCTACTAGGATAAATCTGTGCCCATTAGACGCCTTAGGGTTGATGGGACCAATCACATCGATGCCCCACATTGCAAAAGGCCATGGTGAGACGAGGTTGAACAATTTGTGAGGTGGCACATTTATCGGATCCGCATAGATCTGACACTTATGGCACTTTCGGAAATACTCGATGCAATCCTTTTCCATTGTAGTCCAAAAATATCCCCGTCGCATGATTTGCTTAGCCATCATATGCCCATTGGCATGGGTTGCACAATTTCCTTCATGAGTCTCGAAAAGGATTCTCTTCGCCTCTTTTGCACCCACACATCTCAACAATTCGCCGTTGGAGCTCCTCTTGTATAGGGTTTCTCCACTGGGGAAGTATCCCAATGCTAATCTCCGAATCATCCTCTTTTCGTTTTTGCTTGCCCCCGAAGGGAATTCTCTGGTTCTGCAGTAAAGCAAGATGTCATGGTACCAAGGTTTACCATCAGGTTCTTCTTCAATCATGAAGCAATAAGCTGGCTCATTCCTCGCCTTAATCTTCAATATCTGAGTCGTCTGCCCTTCTTCCATTTGAGCCATAACAGCCAGGGTAGCTAAGGCGTCAGCAAATTGATTCTTGTCTCGACTAAGATGAGTGAAAGAGATTTCTTCGAATTTCTTAATCAGCTCCAGTAAGTACTTCTAATATGGGATTAGCTTCGGATCCTTGGTTTGCCATTCTCCTTTGATTTGATAAATAATCAGGGCTGAGTCTTCATATAATTCCAACTTTCTGATTTTTATTTCGATAGCAGCTTGTAGACCCATTACGCAAGCTTCATATTCTGCGACATTGTTGGTACAGTCAAACCTCAACTTGATAGCTATCAGGAAGTGTTCCCCATCCGGGGATATCAATACAGCTCCGATTCCATTACCGGACAAATTGACAGCTCCATCGAAATACATTTCTCATACATCATTTAGTTTTTCTTCTCCGGATTCTATTTCGTTAATATGATCATCGGGAAACTCAAAATCCAGAGCTTCATAATCCTGGATAGGATTTTCTGCTAGAAGATCAGCGATTACGCTACCTTTCACCGCTTTTCGGGTCATATAGACAATGTCATATTGGGAGAGTATGACCTGCCATTTGGCTATCCTTCCTGGCACGAATGGGCTTTCGAATACATATTTGATAGGATCCATCCTGGAGATGAGCCATGTCTTGTGATTCAACATGTAGTGTTTGAGGCGATTTCTTTGTCCGTGCTAATCTGATGAAGTTTTTCTAGGAAAGAGTACCTTGACTCACAATCATTGAACTTTTTGCTGAGGTAATAGATAGCCCTCTCCTTTCGGCCGGTATCATCATGTTGCCCCAAAACACATCCCATTGAGCTTTGTTGGACCGCCATATACAGAATCAGAGGCCTTCCCGCCACTGGTGGAACCAATACTGGTGGGTTAGACAGGTACTGCTTGATTTTCTCAAAAGCCTCTTGACAGACCGAATCCCATTGATTGGTGTTGTTCTTTCGGAGTAGTCTAAAAATAGGCTCAGCCTTAGCGGTGAGATTGGAAATAAATCTCGAGATGTAGTTCAATTTTCCTAAGAAACTGCGCACCTCCCTTTCTGTTCTTGGGGATGGCATCTCTTGAATAGCTCGAACTTTATCGGGATCTACTTATATTCCCTTCTCACTTACTATGAATCCCAACAATTTCCCAGATCTAGTTCCGAATATGCATTTGGCAGGGTTCAGTTTCAGTTGATATTTCCTGAGCCTCTCGAATACTTTCCTCAGCACCTGCACATGGCTCTCCTCTCCCCTAGATTTGATGATCATATCATCCACGTACACCTCCACTTCTTTATGCATCATATCGTGGAATAATGTGACCATAGCACGTTGGTAAGTGGCTCCAGCATTCTTTAACCCGAAAGGCATGACCCGATAACAAAATACCCCCCATTGAGTGATAAAAGTAGTTTTCTCCTTGTCTTCCTCATCCATTGGGATTTGATTGTACCCCGATGCCCCATTGATACATGAACACCTGCCCAATCTCGCAGCATTGTCTACTAACACATCAATGTGAGGGAGAGGGAAGTCATCTTTCAGGCTTGCTTTATTGAGATCTCTGTAATCAACACACACCCTGACTCTCCCGTCCTTCTTCATTACCGGGACTACGTTAGCTATCCATTGGGGATATTTAACCACTTCCAGAAACCCAGCATCATACTGCTTCTTGACCTCATCCCTAACTTTGAGCAGCGTGTCAGGATTCATTCTTCTTAATTTCTGCTTTACCGGGATTGTCCCAGGAATTAGAGGAATTTTGTGCGTCACTATTTGGGGGTCCAAACCAATCATGTCGTCATAGCTCCAGGAAAACACGTCCAGGAATTCTTTGAGCAAACTGATCATATCTCCCAATTCATCATTCTCCACCACCTTAAGTTCCCTTTTCTCTTCTTCCGTGCCTAAGTTTATGGTGCATGTTTTGTCTCCACAAGGCACTAGGGAAGGTTCATCCTTTTCATCTCTTTCTTCTGTATGCTCTACCTCAGAATCACTTGAAGTAATGGCAGTTATGGGGATTTCAAAATTAACCAGAGGAATTTCTGAGTCTATTGAATTATTAGGTGTTAATTGACGAAGGGTCCTGAATGAATGAAAATAGAACATATTATAAGAATGGAATTCAAAAGGAAAGAAAGAGAGAATTGGATATAAAATGCGCTATTAATTCGTTAACATTTATGACATAAAAAAAAGATCCATTTACAATATTACACTTGCCACCATGGACAAAATGATCAAGTGTAGATAACCAAAAGTACTTTACTCGAAATTAAGTACAGGGATGTCCTCTGCTGTCCAGTTGTCCAGTTCTTGCCCCTCAGCCATTGGCGAGACCAGAGCCCCATACAAGGAATCCAAGTGGATGACATCGATGGATGGTTCATCGGGTGATTCTTCTACTTCTGCCGGATTTTCAATGACCGGTTTAGTGAAGACTTCCGTGATTCTCGGGATTACCTTCATCTTCCCGATTTTTTGATCGAATCTCTGATCTCGAAGTTTGTTCCTCATCCAGAATTGCCCATCCATGAGGGCATCTTCCTCATAACCCAAACTGAAATGGCCAACCTTCTGGATAGCCGGTATAGGTTCAACAATTCCTTGTAATGTGGCGCCTAGGCCTTTGCCTTCTTCATACCCATTCCTCGACATTATCTTGGCTACCATAGCCATAGCCCCTTCATTTCTGGTTTCTTGTAATTCGAGGGCCTGGAAGGAGCTTTCCAACGACTCCTCAGCAGCTTCCACATAAGGAAGTGATTGTGGCTTGGTGACCAATATGGCTTCCTCCCCTTTCACAGTGATGATTTTGTCGTCCATAACGTACTTTATCTTCTGATGCAAAGTTGAAGGAACGGCATTCGCTGAATGGATCCAAGGCCTCCCAAGCAACATAGTGTAGGCCGGTTCAATGTTCATCACCTGGAATGTGACGTTGAAGGTGCATGCGCCAATTTGGAAGGGCAAATCAATATCCCCCAGGACTTCTCTTCTTGTACCGTCAAAGGCTCTTACCACCATAGCACTCTGACGTATTTTCGATTGGTTAATCGGCAGTCTGGCCAAAGTGGCACTGGGCAGTACGTTGAGTGCTGATCCATTATCAATAAGGACCTTGGCCACTATACAACTTTTACATTTCACTGTTACATGGAGGGCTTTAGTGTGTGCCAAGCCTGCAGGATCTATCTCTTCTTCAGAAAAGGTGACAAAACTGGATGCCTAGATTTGTCCCACTATCTTCTCGAACTGCCCCGGTGTGATGTCGGGGTTCACAAAGGCCTGATCTAGGATCTTTTGCAAGGCTTGACGGTGCACCTCAGAGCTCAAAATCAGCGATAACAGTGAAATTCGGGCAGGTGTCTTTCTCAACTGTTCCACCACATCATACTCACTCTGCTTCATTATTTGGAGCAACAGCTCTTCCTCTTCTTTAGGTCCGGCGGGTTCTACCTCCTCCGTTTTCTCAACCTCCTCTTCTGTACTTTTCTGTAACTCTCCCATTTTTACTTTCCCTCTCTTCTTTTCTTTCTCTTCGTTCCCGTAACACCTCCCACTTCGAGTTATAAACTCGACTTCTTGCTCAGGTGGAGAGGATCTTGTGGCAGTGATGGGCTGAGGATTGGTTTAGGGATTAGTACTGCTGGTAGGTCCGACATAAGTCATTTTGAAATGCTCATGAGGGGTGAAGCATGGTTTTGGAGGTGCTGAGGATGAAGCATAGGCGAGGTTAGGAGTTGAAGTACTGCTGGATGCCTCTTGAGTGAAGACTTGGAAATTGTAGTTCCAAGGCACAGCATGAGTATTGGTGACAGGGAGCTGAGGCGGGGTTCGGATGACTATTACTGGCGGTGGTGGTACTGGGGCATTGGGAGCAGAGAAAGTTAGTCTAGGATTGGGGGTTGAGGTATTCTGGCCAAACCTGGCGGTATTTACTTCGCCCTCCACTTTCGACCTCCTTTGGCATCTTAAAATTTTGAGGGACAGCAAGTTCTGGACCTCTTGTCGGAATCCCTCACAGTCTCGCAGCTCATGATCAGCTACCCCCCCATGGTAAGGACATCCCGTACCCTTTACTGATTCTGATACCTGAGGGCAAAGGTAACCTTCCCTCATCGCCATGGCAAAAATTTCCTCAAAGTGAGGAATCATCTCGTCTACCTCTGGTGTCGACCTCTCTCCGTCAGATTCTGTCATATTTACACCATTGCCCGCATTATGGTTGGGCAATGGGTTTGAGGTAACATTGGGGAGGGAACCATTTCCCTCAATCTTCAACCACCCGTTCCGGATTAAAGCGTGCACTCTCCCTCTGAGTGCCCCGTAGTTATTAGTTGAATGCCCTTGTGCCCCTCCATGGTATTCACAACGGGCAGTAGCATCATACCACCTGGGGTATGGTGGCTGAATTGGGTCAAGGGGAACCGGTACTATTTGGTTTATACCGACGAGGTATCAGTATATTTCACTGAGCGGGAGGGGAAGGGGTGGATCAGGGTTTCTTGGTGGTCTGGGGTTATTTTGAGGAGGTCTGGGTTGGGTAGGTGGAGGAGGTCTGGGTTGGTAATTTGTAGGTGGTGGGTATTGTGGGCGCGGGTGTGGATAATTTGGGAAAGGAGGTGGAATGTTTGCAACTGTTTAGCCATGAGGGGGAGGATATGGCCGGTAGTTATTTTGAGGTAATGGGGAATAATTATTCTGCCGGGTGATGGAATGTAAATCACCTTCCTTTTTCTTGCCAAAACTAGCAGTCTTCTTCGCAGGATTCTCAGTCAACTCCTGCAGTCGCCCCATCCTTAAATTAGCTTCTATCCTCTTGCCAGCTTGGATAATATTCGAGAAGCTGTTGGAAATGTTTCCAATCATCAAATTGAAGTAAGGAGCCTTCAATGTCTCGATGAACAGGGAACATAGTTCATTGTCGGTCACTGGAGGATATACTTCTGCAGCCTTCTCTCTCCATCCTTGGGCATATTCCTTGAAACTTTCCCTGTCCCTCTGTACCAGGTTTTGGAGGTCTCTCCTTGTGGGGGCCACATCGCAGTTAAATTTATACTGCTTCAAAAAGGCATCAGCTAAATCCTTCCAGGAGTGCAGTTTGCTCCTGTCTAATTGTATGCACCATCTCAGGGCTGCGCCGAAGAGACTCTCGTGAAAGAAATGGACGAGAAGTCTGTCATCTTCTGTTAAGGCAGACATTTTGGCAATGTAGGTTGCCAGGTGAATGCGGGGGTCTGAGTTCCCGGTGTATTTGTCAAAGTCCGGGACCTTGAACTTAGGCGGCACCACTACGTCCGGCACTAGTCTCAGTGACGCCACGTCGACTGAACCATACATGTTCAGCCCCTCTATTGCTCTCAATCTCTCTTCTAGAGCAGACAGCTTCTCATTTTCTCTGGCTATATTTTCTCCTACCGCATAAAATACTCCTCCAGTTGGGAGATGAGGGGTGGAGTGGACTGGAGGGACTAGGACTGAAGGGTATGGTTCGGGATTAGAAACAGCTGGATAGTAGGAGAAAAATGGGTCATTATTTATGGTAGCTGGATTGACAGTGATCGTCGGGTCCGGGATAGGTGACTGAAAAGTAAAAGAAGTTGAAGCTTGGTGCAGATCATTTGTTGTAGGTGGTGAAGGAGGTAGTGGTAAGTTTGGTTCTGAAGCAGGTTTATTCTGAGATATCTCCCTCATTAGTCTCATAAGTTCTAAGACCTGGTCCTTCAGCTCGGATACTTGCCCTTGTAAGTTCTGTACTTGTTCCTGGTCTTCCATTATCTTCTTTGTTCGAGATCTTGTTAAGTACTCGCTTGGGTTGAACCGTGTGCTTGGTCAGACTTGCTTTGTTTGAAGCAATGTTGATTTTCTGTAGGGATAATAAATAAAAACTTTTAGTGAATTTTAAATTTCATAAAAAAACTAAAGGTCCTGGTTCGGATAAAGGATACAGTGGCATTTGGGAGCCAAAATGAAATCTGTAGAAGGATGATTACATCAATTTTATCATGGCACCATTCGATAGTCTGACTGTGAATGACTGGATTGAATGCGCATCTATGATACCTGTCCATATGGCACATCCAATTTTTCGCATAACCCTAGCGAGGGGGTTCCTACGGGAGTTATACTATTCATTCACAATTTTGCTAAACAATGGCCAAAAAAATCATTCTATTTAACTGAATAATTTGTACACAGCATTCTTTACATCGGCCTAGGCTCAGGGAGGTTCTTTATAATGAGATGACATTTTCTGAGATACTCATATAACCTTTCTTTTTGTCTAGCAGGGTCGAACATTCTCAGAGCATATTCGGATTCAGGTAGGAGTTCTTGTTTTCCCTGTGCTATCGCTTTCTCCAGCTGGTCAACATTCTTTTTCAGCTCCTGATAGAGAGCAGCTTGTCTTTCTTTTTCCTTCCTTTCCTTAGCACATTCTTTTAGAATATCGTTGATGAGCAGTGCCTGTTCCTTCAATTCGAGCTTCTTCTTTTTGTTTTCTTGTTTGTACTCCTCTACGAGTATCTCTTGGTATTTCATTTTTTCCTGAAGCTTACTATTCAGTACTTCTACTTCTTTTACCACAGCTTGGAGAGAGCCTTTTTCATTTTCCCACCGTGCCTCTTGCTTTTCGAAGCCCATCTTCTCGGCCCTTGCCTCTTCCCTGAGTCTTCTTACTTTTCTTTTAAGGTTCTGCTGTTGGTCCTCTAACTACTTTATTTGTTCTTGCAGTTGAGAGTTTTCGGTGTTTGCCTTCTGTAGTGAGTCAACCAGATAATTATTAGCTTCTTCTGATAGGACGTTTCGGCGAGGGCTGCTATCTTCGAATTTTGTTAAATCTGCAGTTAAGTGTTCTTGCTCCCTGTCAGCCCTCCATTTAAGATAATCGCCCGTAGCACTCGGGCCTTTAGGTGACCTCTCCATCAGAGTGATGTTTTCCCAAGACTTACGAGCTATTTTCAACCCTTCCTCTTCCTTGAGCTCATGGTAGAAATGACCTTGGTGGTATTCTTCAATATTGATTCTGAACTGTGTTGAGCCAAACTGTCTCATTACCAATGCCGGAGTGTAACTTGTGTATCCAGTCACTCCGATTAGGGATACCGATTGATTACCTCCCGTGTTGATCAAAATGGATTGACTCGACGTCCACAGTTTCCTCCAACAGTAGTCATGGCTATTGAAACTCAAAATCCGTTCTCGCCACTGCTGTTCATTTTTCGGACTGATTACTAACCGGGTCATCTTCTCGATGAGAGGCTGGTCAAGGTACCAAGTCAATCCCTTTGTCTCCACAGGACACATATGACTGATAATCCAAAGGTGCAACAATTGAGAACAACACTTAATGGACCCCTTGCCTTGTTGTCTGCAATAAGTAAGAGTTAAGAAAGTCTCGGCAAGTATTGCCGGTACTGGGTTGACCTTCTGTTTCTCTACTGCCCAGAACATTTCCACAACGCCGCAGGTTATGATTCCGGAGGGTCCAGGGAACAAGATCAGGCCATAAATTGCTAAAGTGAGCATCAACGAAGCTTGATCCCACTGTTCATCTTGGATGCATTGATTTAATCCCTTCTTGAGATAAGTCCAATACCATCCATGCGTGTTCCCTTTGACAGTTTCTCTCGCCTTTGCTTCTTCCGGTGGGATCCCTAGGATATGTGCGAATCGTTTCCAGGTCTGCCTATGTTCGAGGTGTAGGTAAATCCGATTCTGCGCCGCATAAGGGATTTCTAGCAATGCTTGATATTCTTCCATAGTAGGAGCAGTATCGATGTCGTTGAAAGAAAACACCCCAAACTTAGGGTTCCAAACTGGCAACATGGCCTTTAGTGCCGAGACCTGAACCTTAACTCGCATCAAGGTTGCAATCCTCCCATACTTCTTCTCAAATTGTGCTTTGACCTGATCGGGAAATGACTTCCAACCATTAACCAGACCTTCGAGACTGTTCATTCTGACTTCAATCTTGCTTAGGTCCAATAGAGGAAATGAGCTGGTGTCTCTTTGTAGGGGCACTGAACAATTTTTGGGCCATGGTTTAGCATTCTGTCCTGATTTAAGAACTTCTTCTGCCAACTGACTCAAGGATGCCATGTTAAAATGATGCTTATCCTTTTACAGACCTTATTTTGGTGATGCCTGCAGGAAAAACTTGTTAGCGGGATAATTCAGGTGATCTTGAATTATACTGTTGACAGAGTGACACCTACACATTTATCAAAGTAGGAAAGTGTGTAGGTTCTCTAAACAGTATGATCCAAGATTACCCTCAAAATAAGAACTAAAGAGAACACAAGAAGAATAGGGTAAGAGTAAGTATGCCCCTTTTGTCCTAAAATAAGGAGAATCCTAGTACCGACTGGGTGCTACCTAATTGGGTAGTTCTATCTTACAGGGTAGCTTGCTACGGCTTCCAACAATCGTGATAGTTTAGCTCAAGGTCTAATTTCCTAAAAGCCACAGGTTCCCAAATTGCCCCTACTGTAAACAGTAGAGCCCCATTCTATCCCCCATGATACTGTCGGGAAAATTCCACGGGTATCACAGTGAATAGGACGAGTTTCAATTTGAGCAGAAGCCTTCACGGATACTAACGGGGTAAAACCCACGGGCACCGCTACATGACCCCCTCCTACTTTCCTAAAAGGGTAAGAAAGCCCGGGTATAGGGCTGAAGTGTGTGAGGACATCGTGTGAGTGTTCAGTGTGTGAAGGGACACCTTTACCTCTTCCCAATTCAGGGGGATTTTATTTTTCCTTTTTTTCTTTTAAATGAAGAGCGCTGTAGAAAGTAAAACAAGCAAGACAAACAAAATGGTTAGCAGGAACAACAATAATTAACGTGTAGAATTTTTGCGGAGTGAGCCCACCTAACTATGATTTGATCGCAAAATTAAATCCACTTTTGGACCTCTAGACCAAGGTTAAGTTTTGACTTCCCCAGCGGAGTCGCCAAGCTATCGCAAGGTGTTTTGCCGTCGCCTGAATGAACTCTCACCGAAGTGGGAAAGAGTGAGGAGTCGCCACTTTAATTTTGAGGGAAATTAAAGAAAACCATTTGTGAAAATAAATTAAAATGAAACCACTTCAAAACAGAGATTCTAGGTTCGGGGTCCGTAAACGGGTGGGGAAGGTGTTAGGCACCCCACCTCGTCCCTCAATAAGGGTAAGCAGATTTAACTTCGCGTTCTTTATAAATTAGAATTGGTAGTTAGGAGGGCTTGAATGGAAATGTTAATCCTTTTGACAAAAGGAGTATTTGATTTTTCACTAATTCGGATTACCCAGATACATAAGTAAATGAGACAACCTTAGTGAGTTACTGTTGCATGTTAGTTTTGTTTGAAGGGCTATTTTATTAGAATTCAATTTTGGGAATTGGATAAGAACTCTCCTCCGATCTCTTTTAAGCATTTTGTTTTAATTTTAGATTGAGAACCGGATAAGAACTCTCCTTCGGTCTCTTTTGAATATTTGTTAAAGTTTTAGATTGAGAACCGGATAAGAACTCTCCTCCGGTCTCTTTTGAATATTTGTTAAAGTTTTAGATTGAGAACCGGATAAGAACTCTCCTCCGATCTCTTTTGAGTATTTATTAAAATTTTGGTTGAGAACCGGATAAGAACTCTCCTCCGATCTCTTTTAAACATTTTTTTAAATTTTAGATTGAGAACCGGATAAGAACTCTCCTCCGGTCTCTTTTGAATATTTGTTAAAGTTTTAGATTGAGAACCGGATAAGAACTCTCCTCCGATCTCTTTTGAGTATTTATTAAATTTTAGATTGAGAACCGGATAAGAACTCTGCTCCGATCTCTTTTATTTTAATGGGAGTTGGATAAGGATTTTTTCGACCTCTCGAAGTTTAATTTCAATTACACATCGTAAGAGCCTAAGACTAAGGGTTTTGGCATTCGAAGATGACGAGGATCGGAATAAGGCTTCTTCTAACTCATTAGTACCTTGTGACTAGACCGGGGACACTAAACTGAATTTCCCGATCTTCTTATGTGGTCGCCTTACCAGTACCCTCTGATACCTGGTTTATTCCATTTATTTATCTAAGGTTCGGTTTTATCCTGCCTTGTAACGTCTTACCCGATTGTCTTTCGTGTTATTCCAGTGATTCGGCCCAACTATTTTCCTGACTTATTACTCAGACCTTTCATTATTTTTAAAGAGACCCTTAAGATACCATTACCTACATTTTACCCGACCTTTTATACACTACTCGAGACTAGAAGACTTACATTCAGAAATAACAAAGATTAACAAAAAGGATGGACTGATCAACAAAGAAGTAAACCCGAGAGTAACCTTCTTCGTATTTTTTAGCGCAATATAAACTTAGAGAAAACTACGTACGTAAAAGAACAAAGGAAATACGTAAAATAAGAACGAGCAATTAATGAAATGGCAATATGAGCACTCACCTGTAGGGAGCCGAATCTACTAAACTAAGTATGGAATGACCAAAACGTAATAGGACTGCAGATTGATAACCGGAAGGTTAAGGTTCGCCTTGAAACGAAAGATGCTTTGCTAAAATGCCATCGGGTCGAAATAATAATCGAGTTTAAATGAGGTTGAGCCTGAACAATGGGATTGGAAATAAAGAAAACCAAAAGCTGAAAATGAGAGCACCACAGGATAATGAACGAACTGAAAATAGAGAGTTTCAGTATTCAAGAATCCCTTTGCAAGAAAACACTCTAGAAAACTGGTTTCAAAAGTTTTTTCTTATGAAAGCTAAAAAATAGCAGAGTAACGAACTGAATTAAGTTTCAGAGTTCTTCCACTATAGTCACCGCCCTTTTTTTCTTCGTCCCTTGAACAGTTTTTCATGCAGGTATTTATAGGAACCGGGTGCTTCCCCTGAAGGGTCAGGATCTATTTTGAGGGAGATGGAGGGTCAGGATTTCAAAGGACATGATCTGAGGCTCATGAATTAAAGAGAATCAGAACAGACGGCCGAGATCCCCTTCAGAATATTTGTCCTTTTCCTCTTCTAATCTGACGGTCCCAAATTCTCTTGTCCGGGGCGATCCGAGGGCTAGGAGTGAAAGGCGCTGGTCTTGTCGTCTTCTTCTTCGATCCAAGGGCCCCGGGCTCGTCCTTACAAGTCGGATCAACGGTGGAGATTGGAAGGTACAGCGCTGTCATGACATATTCTGGCACCTGTCAGTAATGCGGGCGATTCTGGGGCGTGCGGTTGAGATTTCACCTGCAACGCTTTAACTACCTCGGCTCTGATTATGACGACAGCGGTAGGCGTCTTATTCTCTTTGTTTTCCGCTCTCTCCTCCTTTCCGGTCTTTTCAACATGCTGCTTTTCCGATCTCTCATACCGGACTCTTCTTTTCCGATCTCTCCTACTCCAGTCCTTTCATCCGATTCAGTTGAGTCAAAGCATTAATTTCCCTCAATTCCCGAAGCGACCGCTTCGTTTTCTGCTTAGCAATAAATGCTCGGATTTTCCTATATATATACCTTCAACCGGGAAGCCCTCCGTATTTGATTTTCTCCTCTTCCTTCTCACACGTCCTGTTCTAATTGCTCCGGCAGTAATCCCGGCCATGATGGTGGCTTTTGATCTTTTCCCGATCGTCCTTTTTATCCCCCGACTGAAAATTTATGATCCCGGTGATCAGAGAATTATGATAACCTCATTTGATGACAGTAAGAGAACCGGACTAACTTACCGACCTGGATCGAGGACTTCGATCGTGTCGATCTCAAATCGTTCAAACAATACAATCGGCGAATCGATTTCGCGAAGATCGCTAATATTCCCTTAACACCGGATCGCTCCTTGAGTTCATCCGCCTCACCACACCGGGTGTTCCGGCAGCCGCCTTGGCTGAAGCAGAACTTTGATGACGACCTCTCTCATTCTCATGAGAGTCATAGTCCCCCCATCTAAGCTGTACATCTATCAGATGTCAACAGCCGGTCTCCTGGTCAAACACATCTTTTGACTCAGCCATGAGACAAGGCTTTGACATAGGCCTTTTAGATGGGATGTTCCACCGATCTCCAAAGATCGCTCTTATGATGTAATCAGATTGTTAATGTAATCCGATCTCTAAAGATCGCCCAAATGATATAATCAGATCTTTTCGGAAATAAAATTTATTTTGACAACTCTCATTTTATTATTATTGCATTGATTATTTTCCGATCTCTGACGTGTTTATCCGATCTGGTTCCTAACTGAACAACCCTTAACTGATCCGTACTTCCAAACATTCGCCTTAATTAGTCGATCCCTAATTAGCCGGTCTCTCCTTATGGAATTTTTGGAATATTCGTGAGACGTGTCAGAACAGCTGGCGAGTCCTGCTAACCGATGCGTTGCCTGGAACATCGTGAGCATTAAATGCTCGGACGAGTATAAATAGGGGTGGGGTTAGCCAGTTGCTCCCTTATGTCATTTTCAGTCTCTCGCGAACAACTTCAAAATTCTCTCATTTTCTCAAGTTCTTCCGACACCGATCAAGCTCCGGTAAGGGTTTTGATCATTCTTTTAGTTTAAATTCTTTATTTCCTTTGAAAATGAGAGGCGCCGAGGGTCAGAGAGCGACGAGCCCTCCTTTCATTCAGTTCTCGTGGTCGTCTGATGAAGTAGAGGTGGTCGGGCCAAGCGCGCGACCCGAACCTCCTAGGGTCTCCGTTCCAGCTCGAGGGCAAGCAGCATCATCAAGGCATATACCTTCTTCAGGGAGGAAAAATCTTCCCATGGACGAGTTGCCATCGGTCCTTCAAGAAACCGATCTGCAGTCGTTCAGCTAGGAGTATAACATTCGGCCTGATTCCTACGAGTTGATTAGGTGTCACGGCGATCTTCGTGCCGATCACTTCTTTGAGGGGGACGATATGATCATGGTCTACGAAGAACAATTAAAAGCCGGTCTACGGTTCCCTTTGGACGACTTCTTCAAGGAAGTTTTAAAATATCACCAAGTGTGCATCGCCCAAGTTCACCCGAACTCGTGGCGGATCTTAGTAGCCTTCCGAGGCCTATGCCGAGCTAAGGGGCTCTGACCTACAGCTAAGGTGTTCGCTGAACTGCACAGGCTAACTCGTCAAAAGGACGACGAGTATTGGTTCTTCCAGGCGAAACCCCATTGTGGGCTTTTTACTAACCTGCCTTCCTCCCTGAAGAATTGGAAGAACCGCTTCTTCATTTTGAGGAGCAAAATTTCGAATGGTTTTGAGGGCTTCCTGAGTCGGCCGCATCAGGGTCCCTTGCTTACGAAGCACATCGCCCTAAATAGGGAAGAGGGTGCAATGGTGATGGAGTTGAAGGAACAGGCGTCCAGAGAGAAGTTCTCTTGTTTGGATGCAGTGACGGCCGAGCTGCACCATTGGACTATGCAGCTGGTCACCGGCCAAGATCGCGGGCTTCAGCTCTCTGACCTCGGCATCGGTATTTTCTATATCTCAGATCTTTGGACCTTAGCGATCTCACTGACCTCTTCTTTGTGCAGGTATGGCAAGCGGCGAAGCCTCCAAGGAGAGCCGGAAGCGGAAGAGAGAGATCTCCCGGAAGGTACGGGAGATGAAGTGTTCCGAGCTGCTTCAAATGCCCGGTCATGAACCCGGGGAAATACAAGAAGGTTCGTCTCGACCTTCTGGACCGCCGATCATAGAAGTGGTCCGGTCTCCTCCTCGTCAAGAAGAGCCGCCTCCACCTCCTCCAGTCGTTTCAAGTGCGGTAGGGGGTCCTTCTCAACCTACACCAAGGACTCTCTCCCGCGGTGCACAAGTGCTGATCCATTCCTTGGAGAAGAACCGGACTGTTCAGGAGAATCCGGGTTTGGCTAAGGTCCTGGGGGCTTCTATCTGCCTTCGGGAGGATCGGGACAGGCTGTCCTCAGACAACCTTGATGACATCCTGACCCGATCTATGAGCTTGAACGTGGAGTGCTTGGTGAACCAGCACATCGTCCGGGAGAAGGCTCATCGCCTGGGTATGGAGGTCGAGAAGATGGGTCATGAAGCTGCTTCCCTCCGATCCCAACTCTCATCCGCTCAGAACTACATATCTGAAATTGAGGGGCGAATGAAGTTTTACGAGGATAAGCTGGCCGAGCAAGCTCATGTTCTGGCCGAGCGAACTCGTGTCATTGAAGAAGTTCAGGCGCTCCAGGCCGATGAAGTTGCTCACCTCACTGAGGAACTCAAAGCGAAGGAAGAAGAGATAGTGACAAGAGAAGCCGGCGCTTATATGAATGCCCACAGGGATCTCTTGGCCGAGCTCAGGAAGCGATACCCCGAGGAGGACTTCACTTAGATGGTAGACCTGGCTCCCCAAGACGAAGAAGAAAGCGAGGAGGAGGCTGAGGGTGAGAGAGGGAGTGAGCAGAATGTAGATCAGGCTGGGGGTGATCCTCCAGCCGAATGACTTGTATAAATTCTGAAATGAAATGAAAAGAAATGCCTCTTTTGTTTAATGAATGGATGGGATCGGAAAGTATTTGAATTGTCTAAGCACTCATTTACAACCATAACTAAAAGTGATTTTCAATCTAAGTGTAAGAGGTCGGAAAACACAATAAGCATGAGATCGGCAGGGGACCAACGCTAAACAGGACTTGACTAAAATTGGAAATTTGGCTTGAGCACTTAAGATCGGGATTCTTATTAAACCGGATTGGAACCTTAACTTGATTATTCCTAAACTTTTAAAATGAAGATTTAGTGTGGGCTTAGTTTCGTCTAACAAGAGAAATCGGGAATGTAATTGATTAATCGGGGGACTTGACAATTGGTTTGAGAGATTGACAAGGCTTTAAATTACATGGGGACTTAGTATTGATTCGATTCCCTGAGGAGAGATCGGAAGTGTGGTGGTTAAAGAAAGATCGGAAATGTACTTGGCTGGCATAAGGAGACTTAGTGGTGGGGATCAGTTTCGAAATTTATTGATTATAGGGATCGGTTTCAAAGTTTATTGATTTTGGTGATCGGCCAAAATATGGCGTCAACAACTGCCCCTCTCTCTTTGTCTCATAGATGCTAAACTTAGTAGTTGCCTTGGTTTTAACCAATAACACATACTCAAATTGTTGACATGCGTGCTATTAATTACTGAATGTAATTAACAGGAACCCGGTCTAATGATATCTATATTAATGTCTCCTCAGGATGACAAAGCTTTCATTGAAAGGAGTAGTAGATAGTGAAAGAGTACAGGTATAGATAGATTACAGTTCTTTCTTGTAAAATTACTAGCTATGTTGCAGATCTTTAGGGCTCATACATGATTTGCAGATTGAGGATATTATGCTTTGTGAAGGCGTTCAGAGTGGTCTTGAATCTCCAGAATATTGTAGCGGTAGATGTGCTCCCACAGTTGAGAAAGCTATGCATCATTTCCACCAATTGCTTCATGATAATCTTAAAATGTGAGTGTCCTGATGCCTTAATCACAAGTTTCATGTTCAGTGTCAAGTACAATCATGCACTCACAAACTTAGGCAAGATCTTCAAGTACTCAATCCCCCCATTTTTGTAAATGAATATCAAGTACATCAAGTTCTTGGTACTTGGTTTTATACAAGGGATTTCAATTCGTCATCGGTTTTATTGTTGATACTATAAGATGAAGACAATCAAAATAATTGCAAATAGGGTTGTGCAATCGATATGTTCGGTTCCAAACCAAACCTAATTGATCTGTATCAAAATCTTATGAAATGAAAGTCAATAGTAGAATTGAATCAAACTGAATCAAATTGGTTCAGTTCGGTTTAATTCATCATTTTTTTAATCGAACCAAAAATCACGAAACGTTGTTGTTTAGTGTCAATAGTTGAACTAAACCCAATAATCCCAATCCATTGAAACTCAGACCAAATGAAAAACGAATCATGAAGAGAGGGAGGGAGACTAGAAAATGTTGACGAGACAAAGACCAAGGGATAGGGGTGAGATGGAGCAAGCGAACGAGGGTGAGACAGATAGAGAGCGTGGGTGAAGGAGGCCAAGTGTTGACGAGACAGATAGAGACAGTGAGGAACAAGGATGAGACAGATAGAGCGAGTGTGAGGGAAGCGGTAAGACGGCTGACAAGGACGGAATGAGGCAACTGGATGTAGACAGAGTTAAGAGTGAAGGACGAGGGTTGGTGAGGGAGGCAAATAGAAGTCTATAGAGTAGAACAACTGATTCAACTAAAGATGGAGACTTAACACCATGGCAAGGCCTATTGAGGTTGGGCAAACATGGGACTATATATGGGTTAACACTTAGGCTTAAGCTCCCTTATGAGTTTTAAATTTTAGTCAGTTCAGTTAGTTGGATCTTTTGATCAAATAAATTAAACCAAATCGATTAATTGAAACTTCTTTAAAAAATTAACAAAATCAAAATCAATAATGAAAAAATAGACAGAATTTGAATTATATCAGTTCAATTTAATTAGAATCGAAAACTATGGACCCTTAATTTGTAGCCTCTTTCATGCTCTATGTAGTTTGGTTATATTAAAGTCCTAATTGGCAATAACTTTTAAGGTGGTGTTTAGTATTTTGACTCATCTCTTATATATATTATTCAGTAGTTATTTATACTAGCTCTTAGAGGTTAAAGGGGTGATTCATGAAAAATTACTCTTAGATTTTAGAGGTTGAGTGAGTGATTTGACTAAAGTCAATGAGATGATATCATTATTTTTACATTTAATAACTAATTCAGCAGTCATTTTTAGAGCTGTGCAATTTTCGGTGTGAATCAAAAAATTGAATCGAACTGAGCCATTTCGGTTCAATCGGTTCGGTTCGATTTGTAACTTTTAATATGTTCAATTTTCGGTTCGGTTCGGTTTTTAATCGGTTAAAACTAATTAAACCGATTAAGCTGATTAAACCAAATAATAAAATGGGCCAAATAATTTTTTAGCCCAAGATGCATAAGCCTCAAGGCCGAAGATGCAAAAGCCCAGCCCAAAGAATAAAAATTCTAATATTTTCTGTTTAATGCAACAGAACTGAACTGAACCGTTATTTTTCGGTTTGATTCGGTTCGGTTATCCTTAGATGATCGGTTCGGTTCGGTTTATTTTTTTAAGCGATTCAATTTTTCGATTTTTCGTATTCGAACCGAACCGACCGAATTCTCTCCCCTAGTCATTTTAACTGAATACTTTTGCTTTAAATGACATCTAATAACTAACAACTGGTAAAACAATTGACAACTATTAAAACAGTTAACAGCACTAATGTTACCATACAAGGCCTGATCATTAGTGGGATATGTAGATAAGTTATTTTACTCTGCTCTGTTTGGTTTATGAAATAGCATATGAAAAGACAGAAATAATATCAAGAAATAGTTATTTCATTGTTTTTAATATTTTTGTCAAAACTTTTAATATGCAATAATTATTATCTTTCTGCTATTAAAAAAAACATTTTTATTGGATGTGATATATATTCTTATGAATTACAAATTTATTGACTAATAGCTAATCTATAGAATATTTAATTTCCATGTTATTTAATTCTACAAACTAAACAAAGCTTCGACCGTCTCACGTGGGTAAGAATGGAAGAAAATCATATGGAGTGATAATTCACTTTTTAATTTAAAATCTAAGAGTAGTTCAAAGGTGTAAATAATTTGTTAGGAGTTATTTCTAGAAATTTTATGATAGAGAGCAACAGAACAACAAAAAGGTTTAAACCCACCCCTTTGTCTATTTCCAATATAAAAAAGAATCATATTTGATTCTTTACGCACATTTCATATAATTTTTTAAGCTAAAAGAATTTGAATTTTAACGTCCAAATATTTTCTAAATATAAAAATTAATTAATCAAATAATAATATTGATTAGGGTGCATAAAATAAGATCTATAAGTTTGACAATCTCACATCACATAACCCACTACCCACAAAACATTTTTAATTTAAAATACAGTTTTTAAATCTGGTCTTATTATTGAATCAATTATGGCAAAAAGTTAAGAATTTAAGGTTCAAAGCAAAGTTAAACCAATATATTATTAAAAGAAGCCACATTGCACATAGACAATAGGATTTTCAATTAGCTTCCTTCTACCAAAAAGATTTTATACAATAGTCTTTAGGATTAGGCTCTATATTTTTGTTTTGTTTACTTTTTGGTCTTTCTGGTCATTTCAGGCATTAGTTTAAATTTTATTCAGTCCTTGTAATTTTGAAAATACAACTATGTAGTCACTCTGTTTTATAAGTTTTTGAAATATTTAGTTCTCAAAATAGTTATTTCTTTCTTTTAAATACATTGAATGACAGAAAACTTGATTTAAACTGGAAAAAAGGCTAAATAATAGACGAAACAAAAATATAACAATTAACTAATATATATTTTTTAAGAACTAAATTGTAAGATTTGTTAAAATGGAAAAATTAAATAATAATTTTTCCAATATTTTTTAATAAGCCTATCTGTTATAAGCCAAAGCCACACAAGGATTTGGTAAGGCTATAACTCTAGCCCCAATTACCTGATTTTCAAGGCAATTTCTAATGACAACCCTTTTTTTTCATAGGCTGGACCTAGTCCATTGAAAGAGCTCAAATAACTTTGATCAATGTTAGAAATGAAAGCCCTATAAGAGTACAAAGACTTAAGAGATTATGAAGAGTTAATGACAAAGAAAATGAGTTGGAGTCTAATACTATGTGACAAATTCAAGAACAACCTCAAAACTATAAATACAAATAAATAATAACTAAATCTTAATTCTGAATTAATTGGTATCTTGTTGTATGGACATTTTTTTGTCATTCAACTCTGTTAGATATTAAATTTGCATCAATATCCAAAACTTGTAAATATTTTCATATTATAAAATTATTGAGACCAGATAATCTAAAAAGTTATAAAGAGATCTCAAAATTTATATGCAGGTAATGTCGATGAAGAGTTCTAAGACTAATTTGTTCTAACAATCACATTGCTTGTTAGTTTTTTGGTTGCCAACCGGCTCAATATAAGTCTTTGTATTCTGTAATTTTATGTTGTTGCATAATTGAAACATTTTCTGTTTGAGTCATTTAAAAGAGAGAAAACTTTCCGCAGCACTGGGATTCTAAAATATCTGAACAACATTTGGATAGACTAAATATTGCAAGAGTGCTTATATCAACCTCATCTCTGAATATATATGGGAAACTCTAAATTTCCTATGACGGCTATTGAAGACAATTGCAGTGAAGCTCTCATCGCCTCTAATATGTCACCAATGGTGAGTTCCTCGAGCGAGAGTTCATTCCCTGAAACAGATTTCATCAATGGCAATACTCAAGATGAACGAGTCTGATATTCCAAGTCACCAAGTGAGTGAGGCCAAATCATCTGATTCTTTATTAACGGGAGATTGTTTTGAGGCTTCCAAGAGTGGAGAGTTGCTAGATGGCCTTCATCCTATTTGTAACTAGTATGATGGGGTCCCTCCTGGTATCTTACTGGATATCTCACTTGAGCTTTTGGAGAACCATAACAATTATGAGACTCTCTCTCTTCCACCTCCCCTTAATTTGGAAGATTGTGAGCTACAGAGTAATGGTTGGGCTACTAATAAGGAGCCCATGGCTAATGAGCTTTCACAATATAACGGGCTTCTAATCAAAACTCGGATCTCATCCCTTATAACAGCCCAAATCATGAAGAATATCTAGACATGAAATTTCAGGTGAGCCTCTCTTACCAACATCCATTTGAACTGACAAAAACTCATCCATTTCAGCTGATAGAAACTAGGGTGGGCTTCCTTTCAAAACTTGAGCCTCTAGAATCCTCAAGCAGTGGTGCAAGCGTAAGCTTCTCTTTGATTTGCTATATTTCTCACCCAAATTGAACAGGGGAGGAAAGAAGGGACAAAAACAAATTAAAGTGGGTAGGACCAATCGAGAAAGTGGAAGTAGTTCTACTGATGTCTCCCTCAAACCGAATGTGGAAATTGTCTGACTGAACAACTGGACAAGAGTGACATTTGTTGAGTTATTCTTAGACATGCAAAGGACCAAACTCTGAAGCAACTACGTTGGGGATTGGGAAGGAATTGGGTTTGACGAATTCTGAATCGGATGAGGCAACGTTGTTATTTTTCTTAAATCATATTAAATCTTATCAGGTTCATCGCTCTAATGCTGCAATTTGATTTGCTCTGTCATTGGGTGCTGCTGGTCTCTTTATTATTGTTATTTCTTTTATTCTTGGGGTTTTTGAAACTGACTTGTTTGAGGTGTTATTAACGTGTTGCATTTGAGTCTTCTAATTGGTGTTGGAGCAGTAAAATTGGTTGTGGAATTTTTTTTTTTTTTTTTTACTCTATGTTGAGTGGTGATTCTTTTTCTCAACTTTCCTCAATTTTATTTACTCTATTTCTTCTTTGTTGGGATATGTCTGTTGGATTATCTAGTTCTGATTTGAGGTGAGCGTGAATGCTTCTGCGCATTTTCATTCATGTTCTCTGGTTTTTAGAGCCTTAAAGAGTTCTATTGGTTGATTGTCCTCATGCTTTGTGGGTTCCAATTCTCTTCACGAAGTGTTCTTGCTTCTTGCTGGTTCAATTGTTCAAGGTCCAGTGTAATTTTTTTTCTCAGGAGAATCACATCTTGGCTGTTGTTTTTGTGGGCTAAGCCAATTTGTTTTCTTGAGGAAGTTTAGATGCATCTGCTGTGTCTTTCGGTTTTGGCGTTGAGTTTTGTTACCTTTGCTGTTATCTTGTCATTGATTACTTGATCTTTCTCTTTGGCCAGTGTGTGCTTTGTTTTGACTTTTTATCTCATTTTGTTTTGTTGCTAGCTCAAGCTTGCTATGTGTACTTTTATTTATTTATTTATTTATTTTTTGTGTATTGAAAATAATAAACACTCTATAAAAAATTCTGCAATATTTTGTAGAGACATCTAAAATTGTAAAGATAAAACTGATTTACTTGAATGATATACTTAACTAGACAATTGATTTAGTGACTCACTCCTGCCATATCTAACAAATGCAGTGAGCCTATCCAATTTGTGGATTGCATCTTTGGCTAGGTTCTCTAAGTGCTGCAATGCTTCACCTAGTAATAGACATAAGTTTTGATATGAGTTGCATGCTACTCGTATAAATATGTAGACTCATAAACTCAAAGTGACACACCAAAGATGGGAAAGGAATCCAAACAAGTTGCACAATTGCCAGAGATGACTGAAACTATTAATTTTTTACTAACTAAAATGAACTTCATGAAAGTTTCTTCAACTCATCAAATGCTTGGAGTAGCAATGTCACGACCCAACCTATGGGCCGGACCGGCACTAGGACCTGGGCCAGCCTAAAGCCCCCGAGGCCCGTAGTAAGCCTAACTATTCATTAACCCAACTCTAAGGCCCATTTGGGCCCAAATTCAAGAAAACAAACGGACAGAGTCCGGCCATAAAATGGACTTTCCAACGGGGAGTTTTCGACTCACCCGACCTGTAAACACAATAAATACTCAATTGGGGAGCTCAGCTCACCCTCCACATACTCATCAGCATAAAAATAAATGGGAGCTCAGCTCCCTCATCCAATCCATCAAACATGCATAGAATATTAAGTTTACAGGTCCAAAATAATAATTTAGGTTACAGACCCAAATCAAATAAACATTTCTAACACATGCGGAAATTCTAAGATTTAACCGGTTTATACAAGCGGTAATAATTGACTGCGAGGAGAAAGCGAGTTAACCTCAAAAATATCCTCCTGTGGCTGTAAAAATTTTTGAACAGAGTGAGCGTTCGACTCGAGAGTAAAATATCAATTTTAACCATAATCTCTATAACTATCTAAAACTAATGCACCTGTAGAGTGAAATGCAACATCAACATCATTTTCACATCATAACATCAAAAGGTGATTTGGAGCACTCACGCACTCTGTAGCATCAATCATAACATATGGGAGTGATCCCTATACGACTCTCTTAAATCCAACACTGGTGCCGAAGAACTCAAGCGGGACTTTCGCAATAAACCAAATCGAGGGTCCAAGCGAAGAACTCAAGCCGTGACTACCCCTCGAAGTATCGGGTTCCCAGCGAAGAACTCAAGCCGTGACTACCCGTCCTATCCATAGTCCACACCACATCACACGCACGCCAACGCACTCACTCTGCTCCAAATTACCACAACAACATCATAGCACTTTAACGATTATCAATGCATCATAAATCGTGCCTAGAGTTTAACTACATAAATATATGCATATAAGTGATGCATGGGCATCTTGAACATATAATAATATCGAAATTACAATTAAAATTAATATTTTACTCACGGACTTGACGACAATCACTGGCGTGGGTGGAGGAAGAAGGCGTCTGGCTCACCGACAATTATATTATAATTATTTAATACAATCGACTCAATACAAACAAAGAAAAAGACCAATACGTCCTAAGTCGTGCGAAAATCGTGAGTCTCCCTATACCTAGGACCTACCCAACCCGCAAAAGGGCTCAAAATACACTTCTATACTCACAATCCATATATCCACAACTCAATCACATCACACAGACCCCTCCCAGGCCCATCAAATCAATCATCCATCACAATATGTAAAATTTCAATTTAGTCCCTATAATTGACCATTTTTGCAAAAAGCGCCCAAATCGACTCTAAAAATTCTAAAACTTTGCCCATGGTCCTTAGCAATATTACTAAGCTATTGCAAAAAGAATCATAATTTTCTAAGCTATCACGAATATTTTATGGATTTTTAATCCTATTTAAGCACTAGAAAATTATGAAAAAGCAAGGTTCGGGTTTACCTTTGCCGATTCCGACTTCGGGAACGCGCTCGGGACGTCTGACAATGGGGGGCTAGCCAAAACCTCGGTCCAATTCGGAGACTTTTCCGTGCAGTGCATGCGGTGAATTTATGAACCGGTCAACTGTCGAATTTTCGCGAATCGAGGATACCTACACGAAGCCCATAACACGGGGGTTAGTACATAAAATTTTCAGAATTTTCTAAGCTCATTAAATGCTCGGAAAAACAACTGCGAAGTTACGTAGGACCCACCAAAAGCGGTGTCGGAAAAATTTGAAATTTATGTCGCCGAAGCTCTCGACGAGTGGGCGTGCTGGTACCCTCGGTTTTCGTGGATTCACGATTTTCGAGAAATCTAGCCCAAAAGTCGAAATGGGCTAAAATCTTCTCGAGCAAAAATCGGACAAACCGTTCGATGGATTTCGGCGTTCTTGGTGTCTATGGAAAGCTCTCGTCGAGTAGATGATTTTAGACACAAGACCGGTCAATTGGTGGCGGATCGGCGGATTTTGGTCGGAAGAAACCGAAGCGCCGTGCGCGAGGAGGAATTCGCGCGGTTCCGGCGTTCGAGGCGGCCGGTGGGGGTGGCGGTGGCGGCCGTCGGTGGGAGTGGCGAGGTGGTGGCCGTGGCGGGAGGAGAGAGAAAAGAGAGAGAAAAGGAAGAGAGAGCGTCGCGCGCGAGAGGAAGAAAAAGGGGAGGGAGCCGGTCCGATTCGACCGGTTCGATTCGGCCGGTTCGATTCGAAATACAAAATTTTGAATTTTTACTCTGCCTCGGGACCGAAACGAGGTCCAAAAATTCCGAAAAAATTTCAGAAAGCTCAGAAAAATTCGTAGACTCCAAATATATTTTTAGTTTTGCTACGTGGTCTTTAAATTAATTTTTAAAAATCATCAAAGTTTATATTTTCGGAAAATCGAACCCGATTTTTAAAATCCGAAAAATCTCAAAAAAATTCCAAAAATTTAATAAAATTAAAATACCAAAAATGCTCATAAAATTTAAAATTTTGGGGTGTTACAAGCAAATGGTAAAGATCTTAGTATGAGTTCCAAGCTACCCATTTAAATATGCAGGTCCTAAGCCAAGAAGAAACCATCCGAAGCTTGGGACTAAGATCAACACAATTTGATTAACGAGTTTTGAATATAGATTCAATAACCAATGTTATTCTCAAACACACCCTGGAAATGAGATGGGTATTTTGCTGTGATGAGGGAGATGAGTAATTTTATTATTTCCACAACTCAAATACTGTAATTCAATGCTGTTAAAAAAAATAATAAAAAATTCTCTCCCTCTGTCTATCTCTTTCTCTACAAACAACATATAAATCACAATCCTCTTTGCATCAAGAATTTACAAATGAGAGAGGGCGATTTAAAAATGCAATAGATATTAATTCAGAATTTCAATGAACACCCTTTCAAAATTTTACAACTAAATATTATTTTTACAACTCAAGATACATCAATATGGTCTAAACTATTACATTTAAACCTTTAAAATTATTGCTAAAATCATAAATTTTATAGGGAGATCTAAAATTGTAAAGACAAAATAGGTTTATTAGAATGACATACTTAACTAGACAATTGGTTTGATGGCTTACTCCTGCCTATCAAATAGCCTTTGGATTGCATCTTCAGCTAGCTCCTTTAAGTGTTGTAAATCTTCACCTACTAGACGACAAAAGTCTTGATATGGGTTGCATGCTACTCGTATAACCAAGTAGACCCATAAACTTAGAAGTAATACACCATAGATGAGAACATGAATCAAAGCCGATAGCACAATTACCATACAACCCAATAAGAGACGAATATTTCTAGCACATGTTTTATAATTTGAGTTGGGATGAGTTTGGAGTTTATGTTCAATTGCCATAGCTATTGCATAGTTGATTAGAGTGACCACCAACATCTTCATTTCCCAAGATAGCTGATCTCCGAGGGAAAACAATATTTGAAGGATAGATAATATTTCATCATGTGTCCTGATTTATATGTATAGAAAAGAAGAGAGAGGAGGAGGATATTAAAAATATTTAGTTTAAAGAGTAAATATGTAGAGATAAACAAAAGCAATGGAAAAAGTTCGTATCTTCCGAAGGAAAACAAAAGCAAGCAACAGCAAGGTTCATAGCACATTTATCACATTCAACATCAAGATTTAAGCATCACAAGGCATAGATTTACAACAAACACATTAAAAAAAAAAAACAATTTGATGTATTACAGTAAAGGCCTGAAAAAAAAGAACAAATCTAATGTATTTAACTAAATAACAAAATACAATATCATAATTTACAAACCTATCAAATTAATAAAACCTATTAAGTAGCATAGATTTAAATATAAAAATTTCTTCCATCTAGGCTAGTAAGGGAAAGTAACTCCCAAAAATCGCATAGGAGAATTGTTGATCTCTTTGCCACTTATGAGGTTTAAGTAGGTCCAATTTTAAAAATTGAATTCTTCAATTTTCCTCAGGTTTTTCCATCTCCATTCTCTGAGTTTGTAATTTCCATGAGAAAAGTACACTGGTACTCCCTTTGACTTCCATTTTAGCTCTTGCAAACTTTTACTTGGAGGGTACGCGCGGTGTCATCTTAGAGCAAATTATATTAATCCTTTTCGTTTCTTACGTTCAAACGACGTGGGAAATGTAAATTTCTTTAAATTAAATCAAATTATTTTAATGATAAAATTATGTAACATCTATTATTTTAAAATAGTAATTACTATATTAATCCTTTTTTTTTTCTTTTTTAAAACACATGCTACAACAAATAATTTATAATATGTAATTATATATATATATATTAAATTTAATTACCACTAAAATTTTATAATAATTAATATTAATTAGTGTAATATATATTACTGTTTAAAATTTTTCATATCAATATATTATTTTATTATTCTTATCAAAAAAAATTTTTTTTTTACATTTTTAACTTTTATCAAATTATAGGATAAAATTTCTTAATATATGATAATTCTACCTTTGTAACCCTTATAGTAAAAATTATTAACTTGAGTGTAGCATGAATTAATTTAATAACTGAAAATATATCACTTATCTGATAGAATTAAATTTAAGACTCTTATTTCCTCAATCTCCTGTACAAAATATAATACTAAAATTGACTTACTTTTTAAAATTAATTATTCTTATTTACAATTCTTTCAAATTTTAATTATTATATATATATATATATACATATATATATATATATATATATATATATAGGTTTATATAATTATACACATATACTTAAAATTGATTAATTATATAAATGACTCTAGTAAATAAAATTTTTAGCTTAACCATTAGTTAAGTCAAATACAATATTAATTTAGAAAAAAAAAATTACACTCATTATTTATATATTTTAAATGAATCAATGCTATGTATTTAAAAAATATCATCATAGAGTATAGTTAAACTAAAACAAAAATTAAGAGTGTCAACATTATAAAAATTTATTGAATGCATAATAAAGATAAAAAAAATTTTAATATTTCACATTATTTACACCATAATAAAGTGATAAAATTATTTGAGCCAATAATTAAAAAAAATAAAAAAAATGATAGTATTCTTTCAGGGTTGAAGAATAAAAAAATTGGAGCATAAGGAAAACTGCTTTTTTGAGAAAAATATAAAATATTAATTCATAGGGATGAGATAAAAAAAGAAAATTTGAAAACGGCGAGAAGGAGATGGGAGGGCTTACAATTTTTTTTTTTTTTTTTTACACACATATGCAATCAATCTTATTTGTATATATCAAAACTCAATTATGAGTTACTATTTCAACAAATTTGTTGTAGAAATTTTATTAGGTATTTTTTTTATCTCTTTCCTTCTTATTTCAACTGATTGAACCCTCTCAATTTCAACTTTCAATTTTTTATTACAATATTTAATTTTAAAAGTTTTATCCAAATTTCTACATAAAAGGTCAAATTTTCGATCTTGTGAACAGAGAAAATCACTACCGAAAATGTTTTATTTTTATAATGGGCCTCTCGGACGATAGCAGAATTATGCTTAACTCATTAAGTTAGAAAATACTTATGATTTACTTAAAAAAAAAAAAAAGGTTTCTTTTGTAATTTATCACTAGTTACGTAAAAAAGAAAAGAAAAAAAAGTAGGGTGAAGGAGTCTTTGTTTTCAGGTTGATTTTTTTCTCTTTCTGATATCTTCAGTCATAAACAGCGCATGAATGCTGACGTACTGGAGCAGCTCCTTCCTAGAAATCTCTTCATGGAAATTAATATAATATAGCTTTGGATTTTTTTTTTTCGAATAGCTTGGACGTTAAAGAACAGCTGTATAATCTGTAAAATATGCATTTTTTGATAAATCATAAATCATATAAAAGGCAATTCAATGGATTTTTTTTTTCAGTAAACAAGAACATATACATTACGTAGTACAACATGAATGCAAGATTTCTGAGGTTAGCTCAATGGGGCGATCTTGCATTCGGCTTGGACTGTATTCTGAAGGGGGTAAATGATCAAAATTGAATTCCACAGATATTGCTATTATTGGCCCAATCTTTCCTGAAGCATCTGCATCAATTTTGGATTCTGCTCCAAAAGCCTATAGAGTTCTTCCTTGTTGCTCAATAAAGACCTAATAACTTTAGGATCTGCATTTTATTGGCAAAATATTTAATTTAGTCCATGTATTTATTGTGGAAGTTTATTTTAACTATTTTTAATTTTTTATCTAAATTAGTCAATAAATTTTAGTTTAATTTAGCCCAAAAATTAAAATTTATGAGCTAAATTTTTTAATTTCTTGATTTAAATTAAAAATCAAAATTATGGAGACCAAATTTATAAAATTTTATTTTAACAAAATTTTTAGGAATTGAGACAATTTTTTTGCTATCAAAATTATTTTAGCCTATTATTTTATAAAATCATAGCATTTTAATTTTTTTTTGCCAGACAACTTATATAGATATAGTTTACATGAATAAAAAATGAAAATAAACAAATTACAAACAATAATTTCATTTAATATATATACATGTAAAAAATTTTCATTTATTAGTAATATTGTAAAAACTTTAATAAAAAAAAAATACCCGCACCATTTCACAGGCATTGTGATGAGGATTCGGTCATCATGGCTTATCAAGGTCCGATAGCTAGAACAATGGCTAAGAAGCTTCAAAGCTTGGTACATGAGCACATCACCAAGTCTAATCTGTTGCAAGCATTCGGTTTAGACCTTGCTGTACATTCCTTATCATATTTGAGGAGCCAAGAGACCAAGTAGCATCCATCTAAAGTGGCATATATGTGGCAGCCACGTCAGCAAGTCCATCCTAGTTGGCATCCAACTCGCCTAGGTGGTAGCACAATTGGCAACCTAACTCTACCAACCTTTTGAAGATACTTTTGTCCATTTTGCAAAAATTGCCATAACTTTGCACAACAGTTCCAGCCAAACTCCAACTATTTATAGGAAAAGCAAAGTTTCTACTTGCAACTTCAAGACAAAGCACTTCTTTTCAGCTTGTCTTTCATGTGTGTCTTGCTCAATCAGAACATACTATTTATGTTTGAATTTTATATGCATTTTAGGGAGAGTGTGGGGTATTAACCAAGCTTGCAATTGTCCTTTGGCCATTAGGGAAGCTTGGCCAAATATCCACCCCAGCAGATATAGCTGGTCTTGCTTTCATTTTTTACTTCAAAATTCATATTGTAATTGAGAGGTAGAGAGAGCCTTCCATGGCTGTAATACTCTAAGGAGCTTTGTTCTTGTATGAACTTTATTTACAACTCTTGCAAGGTTTATTCTCTTGTAAGTTTTAATTGAAATTCAAGGGTATTTCTTCTTGAAAGAATTGTTCTTGGATTGAACACCATCTTGCATTTATTTTCTGGTTCTCTTCACGTTGATGTTGAGGGTTGGGAAAGAGTGGAAGATCACTTAGTCTTGATTGGAGGGATGGTCCAATAGCAGCCGCAATAAGAGTGGCTGTTCCTTTGAAAGTTATCAAGGGAGCTTGTATCATTTGGTATCAAAGCTTAGGCCCTTCAAATCAGGTCACTATCCTTTTCTTCTTGTGTTTTCTTTGTATTATCTTTGTGTTTGAGTTGAGTTCTCTTCTTCTATTTTTCTGTTGTTTTCTTCACAGTTTCCTTGCATATAAGGTTTAGTTGTAAGGTTAACACCAGGAACTACTAACCCTCATATGTGTTTGTGTCTTTTCCCCCTTTGTATTTGTTTGAGTTTTGTTACAATGTGGTTCCATTTCTGCTATGTGCTATGCTTGTGAAACTAAAAATTTTTCTTGCTTCTTTTCCACATTTGAAGCTTATTTGGAGTGTTTGTGTTGTTGGAAGAGTGGTCAAAGTGTTGGAAGTGTTTAGAATGCTTGAGTTTCATTGTTGTTGACTTGAACAAAAATCTGCCTATTTGAACCTTAGGATTTTGGCCAGACAAAAAAATAAAAAAAAAATAAAATAAAAGAAAGGAAAAAGAGAAGAGAAAAAAAGAAAGAAAAAAAGAAAAGAACAAAATTTGTATAGTTGGCCAAGTGTTGTGAATTTTTTAATTTTTGTTATTTTAGGGCCTGGGTTAAAGCACGCTTGAGCAAACCAACCCAGTACTTGTTCAAACTTTTTAGAGCTGTTATTGACCTTATATTCAGCCTACATATCAAATTTGGTGCATAGATTCTACCATTTACTTGGTGATTAAAGGACTGCGCTCAATAGGTCATTTTTGAGTTCATTCATAAAATTGGACAATTGGGACCCCAAACAACATTTTTCTACTTTGTTTTAGTGTCATTTGAGTGTCTTAAAATCAGTTTAGCAAGATCATATTATTTGGATATACTTGCTTCATTATTTGGAGTCTTTCATCATTTGACTTCTAGAGTCAACAATTAAATTTCTTTTTCACGTTTTGCTCCTTGTTGTCACCTTGAATAGCCCTTAAAACTTAATTTAGAGGCTGCCTAAAGAGTGACATTATAGTTCACATAAGAACTTAGTGATCAAGAGCTTGAGTGAAAAAAGGCAAGTGTGTGTGAGACTAGAAGAGGGTAAAAAGCCAAATACTTGAGGGAAACACTTGAGTGACATTAATTTACAGTGAAACACACAAGGGAGTGGTGGGGTTTTATAGCTAACTAATTTTTTTACAGGTTTTAAAACATGGTAAATGAAGTAGTTGGACAAACTAGTGAAGAAAGAAGTGAGATACTCGAAGCTATTTATAGACAAGCAATGGGGCAAACCATAGAAAGAATCAATATGACCTTGAATACCATTCTAGATAGGCTTGAAAGGGTTGAAAGGAGTCAAATTAATGCTAGGTCGAATGAAGGTTTTAGGGGAAATGATCATGGAATTGTTGGTGGCAATGGCAACAACAATGGAAGAAATGGAAGTGGAAGTGGCAATGGCATTTGGATTGAACCTAATGGGGAAAATCGAAACTAGAACATTGGAAGCAGTGGGAGAAATACAAATCCTAGACCAAATGAAGGTGGAGCTAGACCTAGGGTACATGTGCCAAATTTTGGTGGTGAGTGGGATGATGATTATGATTATTATGATGACTATGATGATAATTGATAAGTGCATGATTTATTAATTTTACTCCCATCAAATTTAGTGTTTTTAGAGTATTTTTATGTTTAATTCAGTTGGTTAAAATATATTTATCATTTAGGCATATTTTTAGATAGTTGTGGAATAATTGTGTTAAATGGAGAAATTTTCAGCATTTGACCTTTGCTGTATTTTTTAGGTGTTTCTAAAGTTGTGGGTCTCCAAATTGAGTGCTGTTTAATCCATTGAAAAGCTAAGATAGAGCACTTCAAAAGATAAATCAGTCTCCAAGGTTGACAAAATAAGTTATGGATCTATTGCAAAAGCCCAGACTTGATGTGTCATGACAAGTTTCAGTATTTATTTTGTATCTGGAGTTTCAGACATCCAAATGAAGCAAGCCCAAGCCCAATTGAACCTCTACAACTTCTATAAAGGGCTGGACGCGAGATGAGGCCATTTTAATTGTTAAAAACGGCAATTAAGTCGTCACTATGGGCTGGACCATTTGTCTAAACCAGTTCTAATTTTTGGGCCATAACTTGGGCTGTAGACCTCGAATTTGGGCAAATGAGTACTCATTGGAAAGCTAAGAAATAGGGATACAACTTTCCTGAAGACGGCAGAGGCAGATTCCGAATGAAAGTCGCTAAAAATCTACCTTGATTCCAGAGACGTGAATGCAGGCTGAAAATCTGTCTTTTGAATTTCAAAACTTTTCCTAGTTTGGTTCCTATCTTTGGGATTAAGTTTTTAACTATAAATACATCTTTGGGCAGCAGCTAAGAGCATCCCAATTCAGACTTTTGTTCTCCATTCTCTTTTGTAGATTTCTTCTTTATTTTTCCTTTATTTTTCTGTAAGCCATGAACATGAGTGGCTAAGTTTTTAATTCAGTTCAAGGGATTTAAGTTCTTATGTGTAATTTGTGAGACTAGGTTCTTAATTTAATTTATGCCTTTTTTAATATCTATTATTTTCTGATTTCATTGTTTTTAATCTGTTGAATGATTTGCTAAAAAGGCCTATTAGTTAATTGTTTGATTTGATCAATTGCTAGTTCATCTTCATAATCCGTAATTGTTGTGTAAGATTGAACATGAGTAGCAATTAGGTTTTATTAATTATGAACCAAGTTTTCGATAATAACTTAAGAAAACAATAGGGTGGATTAAGTGATTTATGCTTTATAAACTATTGTTCAGCTTAACTACTTCCTATTCTTAAAGCAGTTATTAAATTGACGAGGATTGCTTAAAACCAATTTAGTTAATAATTAGAGTCAATAGAAGTGCTGGGCTCGAATTGATGAGTATAAGGGAAGTCAGGGGTTTACCTCGCTGTTTGGTAAATCTACATTAAGTATTCAAGAAGATATAATTGTATTTTTTTTTGTCTATGATCAAATCAATGCATTGGAATGCGAATTACCTTGGATTGAAGTTTGTTTAATTGGAGATTTCTTATTTTTAGATCTTAATTTTGGATTTTTGATTTCTTCTTTGGATTGTGAATTAACACCCCCCCCCCTCCCCCCTAACCTTTATTTTTTTTTTCATTACACAAGTGCATAAAATTTAATAATTCAGTCTCTAGGGTTCGACCTAGATTTACCACTTACTGCATAAAATATTTTATAATTGGTGATTTCAGTTAATTTAATTTTTGGTGGATTCGACACCCATCAAGAATTTTGGTGCCATTACCGAGGATTAAAGTTTATTGGAATTCGTGTTTTTAGTGTTAGGGTATTTTGCTATTAACTTTGTTTTGTGGAGTGTTGCTGTTTTCAGGTTTTCAAAAAAAAAAAAGAAAAAGAAAAAAAATTTTACGGCATTACTGTTTAGTGTTATTGTTCATTAAGAAATTTGGTTGAATTTGGAGGGAGGCCCATACCTATTTTGAAGGAAATGACGCTCTGATCAAGACCAATAAATCCATAGGATTCTTTGGTCCCACCCTCTTGAAGCCAAATTCGATTGTTTTCTAGGGTTTAGAGGCATTTTTCTGTTTTTACTTTGATTTCTTTTTGTTTATGACAAGAATTTCTCAATCTGGTGAGTTGATCTTTGATCCAGAAGTAGAAAAAATAGCTAAACAGTTGGGAAAATTGGCTAAGCAAGCTAGGCAGATTCCGAGTACATTTGAAGGAGTCCAATCTCCAAAGGAGTTAAGTTCGGATTCGGAGTCAGAGTCAAATTCCAAAATGAAACCATGGCTGCTAGAACCTTGAAAGAGTTGGCTGCTCCTGATGTAAACCAACAGCCTTTGTGTATCCAATACCCTGCTTTAAATGTTGCTTTTGAGTTGAAATTTGGACTAATCCATTTGTTGCCTAAATTTCATGGTCTTGCAGGTGAGGATCCACATACGCATTTAAAGGAATTTCATGTTGTGTGTTCCAGCATGAAACCTTAAGGAGTTTCAGAGGATTAAATCAAGCTTCGAGCTTTTCCTTTCTCACTGGAGGGCATAGCTAAGAATTGGTTGTATTACCTTCCTTCCGGATCTGTCAACTCATGGAATGGAATGAAGCAGATATTTCTAGAGAAGTATTTTCCTGCTTCCCGTGCTGCCAACATAAGAAAAGAAATTTAAGGCATCCGACTGTACAATGGAGAGAGTTTGTATGAGTATTGGGAGAGATTTAATAAGTTGTGTGCAAACTGTCCCCATCATCAAATAAGTGAGCAGCTTTTGATTCAGTATTTCTATGAGAGACTTCTACCAATGGACCGCAATATGATAGATGTTGCTAGTGGAGGAGCTTTGGTTGACAAAACACCAGAAGAGGCAAGGAGGCTAATTGCTAACATGGCAGCAAATTCTCAACAGTTTGGAATGAGAATGGATCACACACTATGAAGGTTAATGAGGTAAATACATCTGACCTTGAGAAACAAATTTCTGATTTAACTTCTTTGGTGAGACAGTTGGCTGTAGGGAACATGCAAACTGTTAAGGTATGTGAAATTTGTTCAGGTTCGGGTCATGCTACTGATATGTGTCCTGCATTACAAGAGGATGAATCAATGCAACATGCTAATGCAGAAGGACATTATGGACAACCACAACGTAGGTATGATCCCTATTCGAATACTTATAATCCAGGATGGCGAGATCATCCCAATTTGAGTTATGGGAACCAACCGGTGCAAAATCGATACCAGCAGCAAAGACCACAAGTGAATCAACCACCTCCACAACCACCGCTGCCTCCCTCAAATCAAGGTATGTCACTTGATGAAATTGTTAAGGCTTTGGCTAACAATACCCAACAGTTTCAAAAGGAGACCAGAAATAGCATTCAAAACATAGAGAGGCAGATTGGTCAGTTAGCCTCATCTGTGAGTAAGCTGGAAGCTCAAGATTCTGGAAAGCTCCCATCACAAATAGTCATGAATCCTAGAGAAAATGCAAGTGTGATACTATTGTGGAATGGGAAAGAAGTTGATAATCAGACTACTCATGAGCTAATAAAAAAGAAGAAGCAAGGAGCAAAAGAGTCTGAAGTTCCTAAAGTTGAGGTAAATACTGAACCTAACTTGAATAAGGTTAATAATTCTGTTCTTTCTCCATTCCCATGAAGGTTGGCTAAAAATAAGAAAGAAGAACAAGAGAAAGAAATTTTGGAGACTTTCAGAAAGGTGGAAGTGAATATGCCTTTACTTAATACGATCAAACAAGTTCCCAAGTATGCTAAATTCCTTAAGGAACTATGCACTACAAAGAGCAAGTTGAGGAATAATGAGAAGATCAGTGTGGGGGAAAATGTGTCGGCATTAATTTAGCAAAAATTACCCCCTAAATGTAAGGATCCAGGTTCATTTTTTATTCCCTGCAGAATAGGTGATTCTAAATTTGAACGTGTAATGGCAGATTTAGGAGCATCTATTAATGTTATGTCAAATTCAGTTTTTCAAACTTTAAATTTGGGTCCTTTGAAAGAAATCAGTGTCATTATTCAGTTAGCTGATCGTTCTAATGCTTACCCATTGGGAGTAGTTGAGGATGTGTTGGTGTAGGTTGGAGAATTGATTTTTCCTGCAGATTTTTACATTCTGGATATGGAGGATAGTGTTCCCACATCAAAGTCAGCTTTGATTTTGTTTGGAAGACCTTTCCTAAAAACTACCAAGACAAAAATTGATGTGGATGATGGTACCTTAACTATGGAGTTTGATGGAGAGACTGTCAAATTTAATATCTTTGATGCCATGAAGTATCCTGCTGATGATCATTTTGTCTTTTCTATTGATGTTGTTGATACAATTGTGCAGGATGTCTTTGAGTTAAGCATAGAGGATGAGTTAGAAGTGGTGATTAGTCAAGGAATTCAAGTAATCAGTACCAATTAACCATTAAGTGTAGAGGTTCAAGAGGCAGTAATGGCATTGCAATCATTACTTCCTGTTCAAAAAAGGTATGGAGTACCAAAGATCGACTTACCTGTATCTCACACAAAATTGTTACCTTCTGTTGTGCAGGCACCAGTCCTTGAACTCAAGCCTTTACCTGAGCATTTGAAGTATGTTTACTTGGGAGACAATGAGACACTTCCAGTTATCATCTCAAGTAATTTAACAAAGATTGAAGAAGACAGATTGACTAGGGTTCTGAGACTACACAAGGAAGCAATTGGATGGACAATAGCTGACATCAAATGTATAAGTCCATCAGTGTGCATGCACAGAATTTTACTAGAGGATGAGGCTAAACCAAGTAGAGAAGCTCAAAGGTGATTGAACCCACAGATGATGGAGGTTGTGAAGAAGGAGATTTTAAAGCTACTAGATGCAAGAGTTATTTACCCATTTTCAGACAGCAAATGGGTAAGTCCAATCCAAGTAGTGCCAAAAAAATCAGGAGTCACTGTGGTAGCAAATCAAGATATAATCAAATTGTGATTGCACCGGAGGATCAAGAGAAGACTACCTTCACTTGCCCTTTTGGAACTTTTGCTTTTAGAAGGATGCCCTTCGGGCTTTGTAATGCACCTGCCACATTTCAGAGATGCATGATGAGCATATTTTCATATTACATTGATACTTGCATTGAGGTGTTCATGGATGATTTTACTGTGTATGGTGATTCATTTGATGCATGTTTACATTATTTAACTTCTGTTCTTGAGAGATGCATTGAGAAAAATCTTGTTTTGAATTATGAGAAGTGTCATTTTATGGTGGAACAGGAGATTGTTTTGGGTCATGTTGTCTCTAATAGGGGTATTGAGGTGGATAAATCTAAAATTGAGCTAATTGTGAACTTACCCTACCCCACAATTGTAAGGGAAGTACGCTCTTTTCTTGCTCATGCAGGTTTCTATCGCAGGTTCATTAAGGATTTCTCTAAGATAGCATTGCCTTGATCTAGACTCTTGCAAAAAATTATTTCTTTTGAGTTCAGTGAAGAGTGCAAGGAGGCTTTTGACAAATTAAAATCTGCATTGACATCACCCCCTATTATCCAGGCTCCTGATTGGACAATACCATTTGAAATTATGTGTGACGCAAGTAATTATGCAGTGGGAGCAGTTTTAGGGCAGCATGTTGGGAAGCTCTTTCATGTGATTTATTATGCATCCAGAACACTCAATTAAGCTCAGCGCAATTATTCTATAACCGAAAAAGAGTTTTTGGCTATAGTTTTTGCTTTAGATAAATTTCGGTCATATTTACTTGGTTCTAAAATAATTATCTTCTCTGATCATGCAGCGTTGAAGTATCTCTTGGCAAAGAAGGAAGCAAAACCAAGGTTGATTAGATGGATCATTCTGCTGCAAGAATTTGATCTTCAAATCAAGGATAAGAAAGGAGCTGAGAACGTGGTAGCAGATCATTTGAGCAGGTTAGTGACACAAGAAAATCCACTTTCTTTGCAAGAACTTTTTCCTGATGAGCAGTTATTTAAATTGCAAGGTATGATCCCTTGGTATGCTGATTTGGTTAATTATTTGGTTTCTAAGGTTGTGCTTTTTGATTTGAGTAGAGCTAAGAAAGAGAAATTGAAAAGTGAGGCAAAGTATTATGTGTAGGATGACCCGTATTTGTGAAAATTTTATTCAGATCAAATTATTAGGAGATGTATTCCTGATAATGAGATTCAATCTATTCTTACTTTTTGTCATGCCTATGCATGTGAAGGTCATTTTGGACCCAAGAGAATGGGTAGAAAAATATTAGATTGTGGTTTTTACTGGCCCACTATATTTCGTGATTCATATTTGATTTGCAAAAATTGTGAACAATGTCAAAGAACAGGAAGTTTAACCCGTAGGAATGTGATGATTCAGAATTCAATACTTGTTTGTGAGATTTTTGATGTGTGGGGTATTGATTTTATGGGTCCATTTCGTTCTTCTTTTGGCTTTGTTTTTATATTACTTGCTATTGATTATGTGTTGAAATGAGTGGAAGCCAAAGCCACCAGGACTGATGATTCTAAAGCTATTGTAAGTTTTATCAAGTCAAACATTTTTAGCAGGCTTGGAGTTTCTAGAGCTTTAATCAATGACCTGGGCACACATTTTTGTAATAGAATTGTTGAGGCATTGTTGAGGAGATATTGTAACACCTCGAACCTCCGAGTTATGAATAGTACCATTTTTGGTCCGTGACTAGTACTCTTCAAAGACACCTTGAGGACCAAAAAAATAAATAGGAAATTAATTGAGATAGACACAATAAAAATTTAAGAGACCCAAAAATATAAGGATTCACCAGGTATATTATAAAAGAGGAATTATGACACGATAAGGGCATTTTGATCAATTCACTTTAAGAGTTGATTTTTTTGACCAAAAGGTTGTTTTAATTAAATAAAAATAAATTATTGAATTATGAAGAAATATTGAGAAAAATTTAGTGTAAATATAAAAAGAAAAGAAAGGAAATAAAATTGTAAGTTTTATGATATTTTTTGACACAATTAAAATTTTTAATTGAAATAAACTAATTTTGAGAATAAATATATATAAAAGATAAGACAAATTAAAAAGCTATTTCTTCCCTTTCTTTCCCATTTAGTTACTACCCACTCTCTCTCTTTCTCTCTTTCTTTCTTTCTTCTTCTTCCTTCTTTCTCCATTGACACCCATTCTCAAAACTCAATTCCTTGCTTTTCCTCCATGGGTTTTCCATCTAATTGGTAGAGGACATCAAATTAATCTTTGATTAGAGATTAAAAGCAAGTGGAAACAAGAGATTAGAAGAGGAACAAGATTTGGAAGAGATTGGAAGTGGGAAAAATCATCAAGTGAGATAAGCTCTCTCTTTCATGCTTGATTAACCAAATATGCTTTGAATCAAGTTTGAGTGTAATGAATTTACATGAGAAAGTATGAAATTTCATAAGAAAATGAAAGAAAACATGCAAGGAATCTAAACTAGGGTTTTGGCCAAATTGGAGAAAAGTTAGGGTTTGATGTCTTTGAATGAAATTTATGATGAGATTAAGCTTAGTTAAAGTAGTATACATGATTGCGGTAAAGAAATTGCATGAAATGTGTATAAATTTAATTATGGGAGATTAGGGTTCATGGGAAAATTGGAGTTTTGATGCTAGAGAGTGAAATTGCAATGTGTAGTGTTAAATTATGGTAGGATTAGGGAAAATTGCAAACTTTGGTGTTTGAAAATTATGGGGTTTGTGCTAGGAAGTGCCATTGATGTGTCAATGCTAAATTATAGTCATTTTGGGTGAATTAAATGTGAATTGAGGTTGGTTAGTGGGAATAATTAAAGAAATGAAAAATTTGAACCTAGAGCAGAATTTGCACACTGAGTTCAGTGTGTTTGACAGCCCATAAATTAAGCTACACAACTCCAATTAGTGTGAAACCAATTTTTATGAAGATACCCTGCCCTGAAAAGGACCTTAAACTATCTGAAATGAGCCTTGAACTTAGAGAAAAAATTTTAAAACCTGTAGAATTTGACCATATGAACAGTAAATTTTGCATGGCCATAAATCTCTCTAGAAAACTCTGATTTTGGTGATTCTTAAATCGATGGAAACTTAAGACATAGTAGAACATTTCATATGAAGAACTTGAGGCCAAATTATGGACTTAACCCAATCAAATTTCTGAGCAAAGTTGAATCACTGAATTTGCAGAATTGCAGATTTACCATATGAATAGTAAACTTTGTATGACCATAACTCTCTCTAGAAAACTCCGATTTAGGCAATTCTTGAACCGATGGAAACCTAAGACATAGTAGAACATTTTGTATGAAGAACATTAGACCAAATTATGGACTTAACTTGACCAAATTGCTAAACGAAATTGGATCGATAAATTTGCCAGAATTAAATCTGCAGCATGAATAGTGACGTGAATAGTAATCGTGTTTTGGGCATAACTTGAGCTACACAACTCCGAATTAGGCGATTCAAAAAGGAAAATAAATTTAAGACCTAGATGAACAATTTTCATGAAGAACACCTCATCAAATTATGATCGAAACTAGGTGAAAATTGGGTTCAAAATTGGGGCACCAGGTTATCCAAAACCAAAATTTTCTAAAATTTGTAAAGCTAACTTGGGATGCATTAGACATGCATGTAATGAGTTTTTGGCAGCAATTGAGATTGGCATTGAGGTATTTTATTTGTGTATTTTCAGTAGAAAAAGAAGTTGGAACGGACAAGAAATAGTGAGTAAAGAGAAAGGAGAGCATTGAAGGTTTGTGCACAACTAACATTTTTTTCATTTTTAAACTTGTAAATTTCTTGGAATGTGTTAAATTGAATGAGTTTGCTTTGAACAAGTTTACTTTGACTGAAATATGGTTTTTCTCTTGCATTTAAGAAATTTGGGTGTTGCCACCTTTATATGGATATTATGATGAATTTAAATGTGTTTATTGGTTTATAAATGCGATTGTTGAGTGGGAAATTTTTGAAAACTGTTTTGAAATCACAGTTAGCATGACAGTCCCTTTCGGAACTCCCCAGTAGTAACGGCTACTTGGGGTTGACAATTGATATTGATTATGTCTCCCATTAATAACTGTTAGTGGGGTAAGACTACATGAGTACTCATTAGCTAGCTAGCCCTTCCCTCATTAATAACGGTTAGTGAGGTTGAGATTGCTTTGTCGTGGTGTACAACACGGCACTGATCGTGAAATTTTGTGGCCTGAACTGTGTGTTGATGTTGGCAACACTAATGCTTTGTGAATTGTGATTTATGAAGTGTAATTTCTCATTTGAAATGTTATTCCAATAAATGGCCTTTATGGATTTAGAACTATTGTGAAGTTTTCATGCTTAAGAAAAATATGATTTATTATGCTTTGACAAATTGTGTTTTACCTTAAGTTTTAAAGTTATTAGTTGTGCACCACTGAGTGATATACTCAGCGATAGCTTCTTTATGCTGTCACAGGTAAGGGAAAGGAGAAGGCTGCCGAGTGAGAGACTTGAAAGCAGCATTTTGGTATCATTTGTGGGTATTTACGTTAGGTATACCCTTAGGATTCCTTTGGATGTATTTTGTACCTATATGTATGGATGTGCGGACATTGAGTAGTTTGTATTAAAAGCGTTGCATTGCTATCACATTTTGAGTTTGTAACTATTTTGTATTTTACTTTGAGACTTATGAAAATGTAACTTTGCAATATTTAGTCTATCATTATTTCAAATGAATGTTTATATAGAATTTTAACTATTTTCATGCAGTTTTCCACAAAAAGAATTGATAAGATAAAAAGCTATGGTTCGTTTTAAAATCCTTTGTAGCATAACTAATGGGTTATCGGTAGGTAGAGTTCGGTGATTCATTAGGTATACTACGGGAGCATGTCGTGCCTTACAAGGGATAAGGTGTGACATGTTTTAGTGGTATCAGAGCTTTGGTTTTCATACAAGTTTTGAAATTGCATATTTGAAAAATTTTGATAAGTACAACTGCTCAACTGTCATTATTGATACATATAGTGCATTACATCATAAATATGGACTAATAGAGGGAAATCTCCTTGTGTTGGTTGTTCAGGGAGTAGAATTCCTTGTGTGAAAGTGGATTATGATTTGCTAGTGACTAGTCCTTTAGGACAAGAGGTTAGGGTAAACAAATTGTATGAAGATTGTCCTTTGGTGATCCAAGGAGATACATTCCTGTCAGACTTAATTGACATGCCCTTCCGAGATTATGATATTATCTTGGGCATAGATTGGTTAGCCAGGCATCACGCCATGATCGACTGTAGATTGAAGACAGTCACTTTTGGTCTTCCTGAGTATGCAGACGTAGTGATACACAGGGAGAGGCAGTTATTGCCATCCAACATCATTTCAGCTGCACTTACTAGAAAGATGATTAGAAAAGGATGTGAAGCTTATCTAACTCATGTGATAGACACCCAAGTGGGGAGTCTAGATCTTAAAGATATTCCTACGGTATGGGATTTTTCGGAAGTCTTTCTGGAAGAATTGCTGGGATTGCCTCCGGAAAGGGAGGTGCAGTTTGAAATTGAGACTATGTCTAGTGTGGAGCCAATCTCCATCACTCCTTATAGGATGGCACCTGCTGAGTTGAAAGAGTTGAAGGTGCAGTTGCAGGAATTGTTAGATAAGGGTTTCATCCGCCCTAGCGTGTTACCTTGGGGAGCACCAGTATTATTTGTGAAGAAAAAGGATGGTACTCTCCGCCTATGCATAGACTACAGACAGTTGAATAAGGTGACCATAAAAAATAGATATCCTCTGCCATGGATCGATGATTTGTTTGATCAGTTGAAGGATGCAACTGTATTCTCCAAAATTGACTTGAGATCGGGCTACTATCAGTTGAGGGTGCAGGAGCAAAGTATTCCTAAAATTGCTTTTAAGACTCGGTATGGCCACTATGAGTTCTTGGTAATGCCATTCGGATTGACTAATGCTCCAGCTGCTTTTATGGGCCTGATGAACACTATCTTCAGGCCATATTTGGACCAGTTTGTTATGGTGTTCATTGATGATATTTTGGTGTACTTAAAGAATGCAGAGGAACATGACAAGCACTTGAGGATAGTATTGCAGACTTTGAGGGAGAAGTAGTTGTATGCCAAACTGTCGAAATGTGAGTTTTGGCTAAAGGAGATTTCATTTTTGGGGCATATTGTATCTGCAGAAGGTATCCAGGTGGATCCTCGCAAAGTTGAAGTCATTCTTAATTGGAAGCCACCCAAAAATGTCACAAAAGTTCGGAGTTTTCTTGGTTTGGCTGGGTATTACCGAAGGTTTGTGAAGGGATTCTCTATGCTAGCATCTCCACTGACCAAGCTACTTAGGAAGGATGTAAAATTTTAGTGGACTAATCGATGCCAGGAAAGTTTTGATGAGTTAAAGAGGCGTTTAACTGAAGCTCCAGTCTTAACCTTGCCCACTTTGGGTAAGAAGTATACCATATTGTAACACCCCTCACCCGACTACAGTGTAGCCGAGCAAGGCGTGCTACAATCGGTGCCAGAGCACCCTAACTTATCTTACTTTATTTTTTTAAAATAATTTTTGAATTCATTTAATTTAATATCAATTATTTTTCGACGGAGAAACCACAGGAGTTTCTCCTATTTTATTATCGTTTGGCATATTTCAACATTCACCTGTTTGAAATTCAACAATATTTTCAAAATAAAATCTTATCCATGCTAATCATAATGATCTCATCAATCATTCTCATAATTTTCTCATATTTCAAATCTTATCCATACATTTCAATTTCATAATCATTTTCATACATTTCCAATCGTACTCAATTCATATGTAAACATTCTCAAATTACATAAGCAAAATTTTCAAATTTCCTTAATTTACATAATTTACAAAATAATTACAAAATTTCATAATTTACATGATATATAAATTAAATACATATGAAAAAGCTAATTAATTAATTTACATCACATTCCTATTAATTACTTGTTCATAATATATATTACGATACAATTTCTAAGCATTTTATACAAAATATAAAATATGATCTATATGGGCCCTATCTACATGCATTGCTGAGGAGGTGACAATCTTGAATACTTCAGACACTTCTGCATATCAAAACTCTCAAAATTCCCAGTCAAACGTCCATTGGGTTCTAGCTTCAGTACCTGCACGAAGGAAACAATTCCATCGCGCTAAGCATTGCTGCTTAGTGGTGCAATAATATAACAAAGAAATAATATACAAATAAAGATAGAAATAAAATATAATTCAAATAACTAAGATTTATTTATACTTCACATGCGGTTTCTAAAATTTAATATGTTTTAACCTAATTTAGTTTTCTTTGAAAGTGTTTATTTTGCCAATGTACAGTAATAATGTACATAGAAAAATGATCTAAAAATAATAAATTTATGCTTATATTATTATGTAAGTCACATTTACAATATTTATGTATGCTATAATTTTCTTTGCTAATCTTTTAGCATTTTCTCAATACTTTATAGTTTGTCTCAGTTTATTTCATAATAAGTAAATTTTAATATCGGTCCAGTTTATTTCGATTCTTTCTAATAAATAACTATTCTAATTTATTTTAGGTCATCTTACCCATTTATTTAATTTCTAATATTTTTAATTACTAATATTCTTAACTTATTTCAATAAATTTCACTGCCCAAGTAACCTATGACAGGCTGACTAAACTGGATAACGGGTCGTTGGCACTGGACACCGTAGTGTCTCGGGCCGTCATACCATGGGACGCAGAATGTCAACCACGTATGCAGTCAGTATGGCTAAAAAGCCATGATATCATATAATCGAGCATAAAAGCCATGAATGTTGGCATAAAGCCATGAATACGGGCACAAAGCCATGAATACAGGCATAAAGCCTTTCGCAGTACTGCTAAAACAATACCCTATTGGCATGCCAAACTATCCAATCTGACACACATGTCTAGGCAATACAAGGGCACATAATATCATTAAATATTAATATATTATGTTTTATGACTTTGTTATTTCATGATAAATTTCATAATTTTTTACATTCATCATAATATTTATACATTCCTTACATCATTCATATTGATCACAATTCATAACAATGGTGTTCATATACCATTGTACTCAAAACATTCTTCCTTTCCCTTATAAAGAAAACTAATGTTCCATTCATATTTTCATGTGATTCATTTATTCATTACAATATTTATATGAATTCATAACTCATACAAGGTGTTATTATCTTATTTGTAATGGAAACATAAATCTTAATATAAACCTCATCCTATTTATACTCAACAATCCATCTAGTTTAATTTCATTTCATATTCAAGTGGTATTACTTATGTTTTATTAGACCTACTAGTAAGGAGAATACAAATCTTAATCATATACTCACATAACTTAAATGTTTATTAAGTCATTTAGGTAAATTACTATTTCTATTCCAAGTAATCCATGAATGTTTCATGGATTCCAAATTTCATACCTTAATTTCCTCTACCAATTTAGTTATTATACTTTGTGTCTTTGTATTACTATTCACATTACTATTCACTCAAATTGTTGACTTTTTAATACATAATAAATTTATTGAACCTAAGTTCTCAAAGATACCACATTTTGCATTTAAAATTTGTTGGTATTGGTTGCCAATACTATTTCCAAGCTTAATGTTAATTGGGCAGAATTTTCAGTTTTCATGCTTTGTTTTTACTGTTCCATTTGTCACTTTTGCAGTGGGAATTTGGAAAAATGTTCAACATGAAAGTTGTTTCTTATTTTGTCTAGTTGAATTTCCTTTTTTGAATCACTCCATTTGGAGTTTTGTAGCTCAAGTTATGGCCTAAAAACCATGACTGGCCGGATTGGGCAGAACCCAAAATTCTAGGTAAAATTGTTTCTGCCAGATTTGGTAACTCAAGTTTGGTTGGCAATTTGACTAGGTTATGGTCATAATTTGGGTCAGGTTTCTTCATGAAAGTTATTGGTCTATATCTCAACTTGTTGCTGGTAAACTTTCAGATCAATTGGACCTTGCTACATTGAGTTATGGCCAAATGACCAAATACTGTTCATTTGGTCATTTTGCCCAGGCAGATTGCAGCTCACCCGGATTAGGGCAAACTTTTGGTCAAGTTGGTTTGGTTTTCTGGGCATGGTTTCTTCACCAAAGTTGTGCCATTATGTGTCTAGTTTCACCTCCAATTGGCCTCATACCAATTGGAGTCACACAAGCTCAGTTATAGGTCAACAATACCCTGGACTCATAGGTCCAAATTCCCTGCATAAGAGAAGCACTCCCAATTTTCAATTTCACCCAACTTCCAAACTTCAATTCACATTTATAACACTTCTAATAGTCAATAATCAACCTCAAAATCATCAAATTCAAGTCACAACACAAAATTCCATATTTGAGCAAACCCTAAATCAACTTGCATAAATTTTAAATTCCAAGAGAATTTCTAGCACTAACCTTATTCCTTAGCTTCACTCAACTTCAATTCAACCTTCTAATCAATCAAAAACTTGAAGCTCCTTCTTGGTCCACCTTGGCTGAAATTCCTCTTGCCCCAAACTCAATTTCTTTTGGTTTTCTTGAGTGCTTTCTACTAATTAGGCTTTAGTTTAGGGTGGGTTATAATTTTTCCAAGAAAAAATTTGGTTGAGACTTAGGGTTTTAAGCTTTGGATTTTAGGTTTTAATGGAAAATTTTAGAGAAGAAGGGAAGAAAGCAAATGGACGGGAAGAAGAAGGGAAAAAATGCAGATTTTTTATTCAATAATTAACCTATATAATAATTAAATATTTAATGGCAATATGGTAAATAAGTAGAATGGCAAATTTGAAATTATTTTGAAGTTTATAATCATTATAATTTGACTTTTCAATAATTATTTTTAATTTTCATAATTTCAATTAATTAAATTAATTTAGCTTCATTAAATTAATAATCATCATTTTTTGTCAATATTGGACCCTCAAATTTAATTGACCAAATTTTGCTCTTACCGAGTTGTCGGTTTATCTTTCTTTCTTCTTTCTTTTACTCATTTTTAATTTAATTTTCATCAATATTTATTCCTATTTTATGTCATAATAATTATTTACTTAATTGGACAAGTTGGTCAAAAATCATCTCCGAAGACGAAATGACCAAAATGCCCTCCGTTTGGCTTAACAGACTAAAATTGTCTGTACCGATTGAAAAATTTTTCTAAACCTTTTCTTGGCATTCTAATGCCATAGAAACCTCAATGAATCTTCTCTGAAGTCTTAAAAATTATTTTATGAATTTTCTCCCAGGTCTAGGGCACCTAGTTGCAAGAACTGCAACTTCCCACTGGGTTACCCATCGCTAGGGCACCGGCTCATTTAACTTGGTTGTATTTTATTTCTAAAATTTTTCCTAAATTTTTCTTATTAATATTTGAGTTATTTATGACTCCTCACTCTGGTCTAATTATTTTTTCAGATGTTCTAGCTGTCCGAACCGACACCGGTCACCGGAACAGTAGAATGTACGTAATTACTACAGTGAGGGTGTTACACATATACAGTGATGCTTCTCATAACGGATTAGGCCGTGTGTTGATGCAAGATAGAAACGTCATTGCCTATGCTTCACGCCAGCTTAAACCACATGAGAGGAATTATCCTACACATGACTTGGAGCTAGCAGCCATTGTTTTTGCCTTGATGATCTGGAGACATTACTTGTATGGAGAGAGATGTTATATATACACAAATCATAAAAGTTTGAAGTACTTGGGGACACAAAAGGAGTTAAATTTGAGGCAGAGAAGATGGTTAGAGCTGATAAAAGATTATGATTGTTTGATAGACTATTAGCCTGGAAAGGCAAATATTGTAGCTAATGCTTTAAGTCGTAAGACTATGGCTGGTTTGAGGGTTTCTCCTTTGTCCATAGTGCATGAATTAAGGGCATTTGTAACACCCCTATGTTCGGTAGTGCGTTCTACTGTTTCGATGACCAGTGTCTGTCCGGACAACTAGAATGCCTAGAACTATACTTAAATATTGGTGAGGAGACATAAAATAATGAAATACAAGAAAAGAAAATACAAAAAAAAAACAAAGGAAAAATAATAACAATGAAATGAAACTAAGTTAAATGAGCCAACACCGTAGCGATGGGTGACCGCACGAGGAAGTTACGGCGCAGGCAATAGCCGACCCCAAGACTGCAGGAAACCCTCAGAATTTAGTTTCGAGACATAATTAAAGACTTATTAAAGTATAAATTTCATTAGAAATATCAAAGATAAATTAATTAATTAGTATAAAGAAAAATGAGAAATCGAGAAAATGATAAAACTCGGTGTTACCGAAAAGTCAGGAATGCAACCCGAATAGGGGCATTATGGTCAATTGACACCCCGAGTTGCCTTTTGACCTCAATGTCCATTAAAAATGAGTGATAGTACACTTTGAAAATATTATAAAAATTAAAATTGTGGTACATTATAATAATAGTGCAAGAAATGGGGTATAATTTGAATAATTAAAACTTTAACATATAATATTGTTTAATTAAACTATAGTGGAGCACTAAGGGGTATTTAAACTCATTAAGGGACATGTGTATGTCCACTAAGCAATTCAGTTTATGCTTCATCTTCTCCATGCTGAATTGAGGTCCCAAATTCCTCCATAGCCGAAACCTTCAAAAGCTCCACAATCTTCACCATTTTCAACTTAAACCCCAAAGCTTGCTTCATTAACTTTGCTCCCCACATCACAAGGAAGAGTTAGATAGCAATTTTAAGAAGTTTAGTGAAGTTTTGGTCAAGCTTTAAAAGTGGTAAGTGTGTATTTTCAACTCTTGTTTCATTAAAAGAGTAACTAAGGTTATGGGTAGTTGAATTATGAAAGAAATTTGAGGTTTGATGAATTATTGGTGATGGAACATTTTGGCAGCCATGAAACCTCACCATGAACAGCTTGTCCTTGCATTTAAATGGTTGTTTGGATGTTGATTTAAATGTTTAATTGTATTGAAGTTGAATTCCATGTGTAAAGTTTAATTTGTAAGCTTGAAAAGTGAAAATGGAAGTTGATGGGTATGTGTAAACTTGTGGCAATTTCATGAAGAAGATTGAAGTGTTTAAGTTCATGAAATATTATTGAATTATGTTGCTTATGGTGGCAGTATGTGTATGTGAATAATTTTTTGGATTTGGACATATAAATGAGGTACGTTCATGCGGTTAAATTATTGTAATTGGACTTAGAAAAATTCTGTGTTATAGTGTGCATATTGAGAATGGTTACAAGCTGTCCAAAATGACCAGAATGTATTGTTAAGTATGTTAATGGTATGGTACAAACCAGAATTGGCATGAAAGGATTAGCTTGGTAAGTATAGAATATGTAATTGGTATGTGATGAATAGTGTGTAGCAGGGCAGTGTATGTTTTAGCTTAGAACCTTAAGTGTGTGACTCCAATTGGTATGAGGCCAATTGGAGGTGAAACTAGGCACAAAAAGTGCCAACTTTCATAAAGGAAGCTTACCTAAATTCTGCCTAGAAGGTAACTTGAAAAATGACCAAATCCGGATTAGTGACTTGAAAGCTTGAAAATTTACTATTTGGGCAGTAGTTAGTGTTTTGACCATAATTTACTCAAAACAGGTCCAAATGACCTGAAATTTTTACCATGAATAGTTTAGACATATATCTACAATTCTTATGAAGACAATAAAGCCCAGAAATGGCCAGAACCAAGTCAAATAGCTTGCATAAGTTCAGGTACCAAAACTGGCCGAACCAAAAGTGACCTAAAAATGACCTAAGCCTACCATTTTGGTGCATTATGTCCAGCATTGGTAAATTGACCATATCTTGGTCTACACAACTCAGAATGACCTGAAATTTTTCCCCGCGTGCAATAAGACATAGACTTAAAAGTTTATAGTTTGGACCAAAACTTGAAAACCGAGGGAACTAGGTTATCTGGTTAGGTCAAATTAGTATACCAAAATCTGGCAAATTGCAATAAAATGCAATATACTTGAAAATGAATTTGGTAACATGTACCAACACTAAAAGGCTATAAAATGTGACATATTGGTAATATTAAAACTTATTCCCCTAGAATGCATTAAAGGTCGACATTAAAGGTTGACTACTAAAGACAATAGAATTAAATAAATTAATTATTGAACCTTATTGTTAGAGACAGTTTAAATGAGTACTGAAACACTTCAAATTGTGTGTTTCAGTTAACAAAGACTCAGGGAAAGGGAAGGAACACTGAGTCAGGGCCAAGAGACATTTATCAGAGGTTTGTGCACAACAATTATTTCTTTTGAATTTTTCAATTGAAATAAATTATAACTATTTGTATGTTATTGTTTCAAATTGTGGAAAAATTGTTTGAATGGAAATTTGATGGATACTTATTGGTTGAAAATATTACAATTGGTTTGAAACCACAGCTATCATGTATATTGATTGAATTCCTCGCTAGCTTGTCTAGTGGGACGAATTGACTTTGAATTCCCTCTCTAACTGAAGTGTTGAGGTGTGTGCCTATTGAGGACGAATAGAATGAGTACTCATATTATTGCTAGCTAGCTATGTTATTTCTCACTAGCCATCGGCTTTTGAGACGAATTGAACTTTGAAACATGATTAAGCTGTGTGTATGATTTATAGATATTTATTGTGATATTGTGAAATGGAGTTTAAATTGTTTATGACATTCACTGTCTTTGAATTTAACTATGGTTTTAAGTATCCACTATTTATACGACTTATGATTTATGATTTAAAGTTGCATTTTGTTAATGTTATGCACTACTGAGACATTGGCTTAGCGATAGCTTTTAATTGTTATCGCAGGTAGACAGACTGATAGGGCAGTAGACTAGGCTGCTAGTGCTACATTGAGAGTTCATCGGGTATATTGAGTATACCATATTTTACATTTTGTATTATAATGTATGTTCACTGTATGTATATATTGTTCTTAATTTTGAGCAGTTATAAATTAAAATTATACATTAAAATTGTAAACTAAATTTGTAAATTATTTTGGCTTGTAAATATTGTGACATATTTCTTTTATTTCAGCTTTTGAAAACACTGAAAAATTATTGTGGATTTGAGTTGGCAAATATTGAGAAACTTATTGTGTTGATTGGATATTGGAGTTTGGGGATTGAAAAAAATATTGAAAGTGCTTTTTACAGGTTTTTGAAGAACTATTTTATTTAAAATACAGATGGCACTCTGCCAAAATTTTTATAGAAATTATTACTACTTCAAATGTGCTATTTGGTTTCACTTCAATTAAAAAATTTTTTAATACCTGTAAATAGTGCTCACCACTGTAAAAAGAAGTAAGAAAAGGTTTAAAATCCCTTGTAGTGTATTTAATGGATTATCAGTAGACGAAGTTGGTAATTCATTAGGTATACTACGGGATAATGTTATGCCTTACGGAGGGGTAGGGTATGACAGCATTGCATGCTAGTTTGGAGATTAATGAAGATGGACAGATGGTAGCTAGTTGGCAAGTGAAGCCAATGCTGGCAGAACAAATTAAAGCAGTTGCACAGAAGGATGATAAGTATGTGAAGTTAATGGAAGAGGCTCGGGATGGGAAGAAACCAGAATTATCAGTAAATGATGAGGGCTTGTTGTTATATAAGGGCAGAATGTGCATTCCTGAGAATGTTGAATTGAGGTAGACCATTTTAAAGGAAGCACATGATTCACCTTTTGCAATGCACCCTGGTGGAACCAAAATGTATAGAAGTGTGAAAGAGCACTATTGGTGGAGAGGAATGAAGAAAGACATTGCAGAATATGTTGCCAAATGCCTAACTTGTCAGCAAGTAAAGGCAGAACACTAAGTGCTGCGAGGTTGCTCTGACCATTGCCAATTCCCTAGTGGAAATGGGAAAGAATCACTATGGATTTCGTGACAGGACTTCCACGTACACAAAAGAATCATGATGCAGTTTGGGTTATTGTTGATAGATTGACCAAGTTTGCACACTTTTTGCCAGTGAGGATGGATTACAGCCTGGAAAGATTGGCCAAACTGTACATTGATGATGTTGTGAGGTTACATGGAGTGCCAGTGTCTATTGTGTTTGACAGAGACCCAAGGTTCACTTCTAGATTCTGGGGTAGTCTCCAAAAAGTCCTAAGAACTATATTGAACTTCAGTACAGTGTTCCATCCACAGACAGAAGGCCAATCTGAAAGGATCATTCAGATTTTGGAAGATATGCTTCGGGCTTGTATGATTGAGTTTAAAGGGAGTTGGGACACACACTTGCCTTTAATTGAGTTTGCCTACAACAACAGTTATCAGTCAAGCATCGGGATGCCTCCATACGAAGCACTTTATGGCAGAAAGTGTAGAACCCCCTTATGTTGGGATAAAGTGGGCGAGAGGAAGTTGATTGGCCCAGAATTAGTGCAGCAGACGGAAGAAAAGGTTAACCTCATTAGAGACAGACTCAAAATTGCAACGGATAGACAGAAGTCTTACATTGACCTAAGGAGAAGAGATATTCGGTACAGTGTGGGTGACAAGGTGTTCCTGAAAGTTTCTCCATGAAAGAGGATCATGAGGTTTGGTAGAAAAAGGAAACTAAGTCCTCACTTCATTGGGCCATATGAGGTTCTGGAAAGAGTGGGTCCATTGGCATATAGACTTGCATTGCCTCCAGAGTTGGAAAAGATTCACAATGTCTTCCATGTCTCCATGTTGAGGAGGTACAGATCAGACCCCTCTCACATTTTACCGGTAGAGGAGATTGAGGTGAATCTAGACCTGACATATGATGAAGAGCCCATAAAGATCTTGGCACATGAGGTGAAGCAGCTGAGGAACAAGCAAATACCTCTAGTGAAAGTGCTGTGGAACCATCATTCAGGCCAGGAGGCTACATGGGAGCGTGAGGAGGACATGAGGAGACAGCACCCACAGCTATTCAGAGACTGAGACCATGTGACACCCCTTACCTGTCTACACTGTAGCCGAGCAAGATATGCCACGCAGTGTACCGGAACACCCTATTTAATTCAATCATTTTTATTTTTCCTAATTTATTTTTTTCATAGTTATGAAGTACAATTTGTGAAATATAATTCATTTAAGTCATTTATTGAAATTATAATTTATTTGAGGTTTCGCAAATTTTATAGAAAATCCGGTAGAGTACCGGCTAAAAATGGATAAAACAGTTCTTCGGAACCTGTGAAAAGCACTTCCAAAATTTTCAATCATTCTCAAACTTCATTTCATCAACAAAATCCCAATATTTCTCATATATACTCCCATTCTCATTCATTCATTTCATATGAAATTCATATACAAGTCATACATAAATATTCAATTTTTTTCATTCATAAACACAATTCTCACTATTTACATTAATACCAAAATACATTACATGAGTTTCAATTGCACATGAGAAAGTAAAAGTTAATTACAAAATATCAAAATAAAACATAGTGTCCTACCACTGCACTGATGATAGTGAGGTGACACGGACACTATGTAGAGCTGTAGAAAGTCTCACCCAGTCTGTGGTCTACTGGGCTCTCGGTTGGTCTCTCCAGAACCTACACGTGGCAAAAAGCAACGCGCTAAGCAATAATGCTTAGTGGTGCCAATAATAAAATAAAAAGAAATAACAGAAAATAAATATGCAGTGCATGTCCTGATGTCTTATGCAGACAATTTTTCGATCATTATTGGTAATCTTATTTATTTTGTACTTGTTATATTCTTAATTTCATTAAATTTATTTACTTTCATTTTTGGTTGCCCAAGTAACCTATACTGGATAAATGGATAAACTGTCACTGGGTATCAAGTACCTCGGGCCGTCACACCATCGGTCACATATTTATCTCCCGGTGTGCAACTGAACAGCTAATAAGCTGTAATAACATTAAGCACAAGGCCAAGTATCAACATAGTGTCAGAATGGCTAAAAGCCATGAAATCACAGAATGGCATAATGCCATGTGCAGTACTGCTAACTGAACCCTATTGACATGCCAACCTATCCAAACCAATCTTGCTAGGTCACTAAGGGCAGCCATACTAGCCTCAATTCCCACTACACAAACCACTTCATTTCTTGTTTACACATAATCAAATGGTCACTAATTGACCATTAAAACTTACTTTCACCAACACATGAACAAGATCCAAGTTTTTATGTCCAAACCCTAGCTCAAATTCAAGGTTCACACAACACATGTTAATTAGGCATACTAATCCATTTCAAATTTATGTCTACACATCAACACCATTTCTAAGCCATTTTAAATCCATCAAAACCATCAACTACCACTCCCATAAAGCTGGCCAAAATTCCATTCTCAATTTCACACATGATTTATCTCAATTTCTTAATTATTTGTTCATATTCAAACTAAATTTTAAGAAATAAACAAGATTAAGTAATTAACATGCACTAACCTCTTTGGTCTCTTTATTGGCTTGTATAAACCTTGGAATTTCTTCACTTTATGATAATCAAAACCTTGCTCTTGATGTGGGGATTAATTTTTGTGAAGGGTATTTAGGGTTTTGGGGTGAGATTTAGTGAGTTATGAAGCTTTGGTGGAGCTTTCATAGAGGTTTGGGTGGAAGGGATAAGGAAGGCTACGGATGGAAGAAGAAAGGAAAAAATAAATCTGATTTTTTCTTTTATTTCTGCCCATTTAACTTATTTTAAGTGAGTTATAGCTATGTGTCACCATGTGATTGGGTGGAGGCACACTAATGACATCATGTGATATCATAATTTCTTATTTAATTCATTTTTTTTCTTTTTTACTCAATTTCAATTTAATTTTTAGCAATATTTATTCATATTTTATGTCATAATAATTATTTACTTAACTGGATAAGTCGCCAAAAATCATCTCTGAAGATGAAATGACTAAAATGCCCTCCGTTTGGCTTATTGAGCCAAAATCGTCTATACCGAATGAAAAATTTTTCTAAGCATTTTCTTGGCATTCTAATGCCATAGGAACCTCAATGACTCTTCTCTGGAGTCCCAAAAATTATTTTATGAATTTTTCCTCGGGTCTAGGGCTCCTAATTGCGAGAACCGCAACTTCCCACTAGGTTACCCATCGCTAGGGTACCAGCTCATTTAACTTAGTTGTATTTTATTTCTAAAATTTTTCCTAAATTTTTTTTTATTAATATTTGAGTTAATTATGGTTCCTCACTTTAGTTTAAATATTTTTCGAGGTGTTCTAGTTGTCCAGACCGACACTGGGAGGGTGTTACAGACCAGGTAAATTTCGAGGATGAAATTTATTTTTAAGGAGGGGAGAATTGTAACACCCCGAACTTCCGAGTTATGAATAGTACCATTTTTGATCCGTGACTAGTACTATTCAAAGACACCTTGAGGACCAAAAAAATAAATAGAAAATTAATTGAGATAGACACAATAAAAATTTAAAAGACCCAAAAATATAATGATTCACCAGGTATATTGTAAAAGAGGAATTATGACCCGATAAGGGGCATTTTGGTCAATTCACTTTAAGAGTTGATTTTTTGGACCAAAAGGTCAATTTAATTAAATAAAAATAAATTATTGAATTATGAAGAAATATTGAGGAAAATTTAGTGTAAATATAAAAAGAAACAAAAGGAAATAAAATTGTAAGTTTTATGATATTTTTGACACAATTAAAATTTTTAATTAAAATAAACTAATTTTGAGAATAAATATATATAAAAGATAAGACAAATTAAAAAACCATTTCTTCCCTTTCTTTCCCATTTAGTTACCACCCACTCTCTCTCCTTCTCTCTTTCTTTCTTTCTTCTTCTTCCTTCTTTCTCCATTGACACCCATTCTCAAAACTCAATTCCTTGCTTTTCCTCCATGGGTTTTCCATCTAGTTGGTAGAGAACATCAAATTAATCTTTGATTAGAGATTAAAAGCAACTGGAAACAAGATATTAGAAGAGGAACAAGATTTGGAAGAGATTGGAAGTGGGAAAAATCATCAAGTGAGGTAAGCTCTCTCTTTCATGCTTGATTAACCAAATATGCTTTGAATCAAGTTTGGGTGTGATGAATTTACATGAGAAAGCATGAAATTTCAAAAGAAAATGAAAGAAAACATGTAAGGAATCTAAACTAGGGTTTTGGCCAAATTGGAGAAAAGTTAGGGTTTGATGTCTTTGAATGAAATTTATGATGAGATTAAGCTTAGTTGAAGTAGTATACATGATTGGGGCAAAGAAATTGCATGAAATGTGTATAAATTTAATTATGGGAGATTAGGGTTCATGGAAAAATTGGAGTTTTGGTGCTAGAGAGTGAAATTGGTGTGTGTAGTGTTAAATTATGATCATTTGAGGGTTATTTTGTTTGAATTGACATTGGATTGATGAAAGGAGGTAATGAAATGGTAGGATTAGGGAAAATTACAAACTTTAGTATTTGAAAATTGTGAAGTTTATGCTAGGAAGTGCCATTGATGTGTCAATGCTAAATTATAGTCATTTTGGGTGAATTAAATGTGAATTGAGATTGGTTGGTGGGAATAATTGAAGAAATGAAAAATTTGAACCTAGGGCAGAATTTGCACACTGAGTTTAGTGTGTTTGACAGCCCATAAATTAATCTACACAACTCCAATTAGTGTGAAACTAATTGGAAATGAAACGTAAGACATAGGGCTAGAATTTTCATGAAGATACCCTGCCCCGAAAATGACCTTAAGCTATCCGAAATGAGCCTTGAACTTAGAGACAAAATTCTGGAACCTACAGAATTTGATCATATGAACAGTAAACTTTGCATGGCCATAACTCTCTCTAGAAAACTCCGATTTAGGCGATTCTTAAACTGATGGAAACCTAAGATATAGTAGAACATTTCATATGAAGAACTTGAGGCCAAATTATGGACTTAACCCAATCAAATTGTTGAGCAAAATTGAATCACTGAATCTGCAGAATTGCAGATTTACCATATGAACAGTAAACTTTGCATTACCATAACTCTCTCTAGAAAACTCCGATTTAGGCGATTCTTGAACCGATGGAAACCTAAGACATAGTATAACATTTTGCATGAAGAACATTAGACCAAATTATGGACTTAACTTGACCAAATTGCTAAACAAAATTGGATCGATAAATCTGCCAGAACTGAATCTGCAGCATAAATAGTGACGTGAACAGTAATCATGTTTTGGGCATAACTTGAGCTACACAACTCCGAATTAGGCAATTCAAAAAGGAAAATAAATTTAAGACCTAGATGAACAATTTTCATGAAGAACACCTCATCAAATTATGATCAAAACTAGGTAAAAATTGGGTTCAAATATTGGGGCACCATGTTGTACAAAACCAAAATTTTCTAAAATTTGCAAAGCTAACTTGGGATGCATTAGACATGCATGTAATGAGTTTTTGGCAGCAATTGAGATTGGTATTGAGATATTTTATTTGTGTATTTTCAGTAGAAAAAGAAGTTGGAACGGACAAGAAATAGTAAGTAAAGAGAAAGGAGAGCATTGAAGGTTTGTGCACAACTAACATTTTCTTCATTTTTAAACTTGTAAATTGCTTGGAATGTGTTAAATTGAATGAGTTTGCTTTGAACAAGTTTACTTTGACTGAAATATGGTTTTTCTCTTGCATTTAAGAAATTTAGGTGTTGCCACCTTTATATGGATATTATGATGAATTTAAATGTCTTTATTGGTTTATAAATGCGATTGTTGAGTGAAAAATTTTTGGAAACTATTTTGAAACTACTGATTAGCATGTGATCCCTTCGGAACTCCCAGGTAACGGCTACTTGGGGTTGATAATTGATATTGATTATGTCTCCCATTAATAACAGTTAGTGGGGTAAGACTACATGAGTACTCATTAGCTAGCTAGCCCTTCCCTCATTAATAACGGTTAGTGAGGTTGAGATTACTTTGTCGTAGTGTACAACACGGCACTGATCGTGAAATTTTGTGTCATGGCCTGAACTGTGTGTTGATGTTGGCAACACTAATGCTTTGTGAATTGTGATTTATGAAGTGTGATTTCTCATTTGAAATGTTATTCCAATAAATGGCCTTTATGGACTTAGAACTATTGTGAAATTTTCATGCTTAAGAAAAATGTGATTTATTATGCTTTGAGAAATTGTGTTTTACCTTAAGTTTTAAAGTTATTAGTTGTGCACCACTGGTGATATACTCAGCGATAGCTTCTTTATGCAGTCGCAGGTAAGGGAAAGGAGAAGGCTGCTGAGTAAGAGACTTGAAAGCAACATTTTGGTATTGTTTGTGGGTATTTACGTTAGGTATACCCTTGTGATTCCTTTGGATGTATTTTGTACCTATATATATAGATGTGCGGACATTAAACAGTTTGTATTTAAAAGCGTTGCATTGCTATCACATTTTGAGTTTGTAACTATTTTGTATTTTACTTTGAGACTGATGAAAATGTAACTTTTGCAATATTTAGTCTATCATTATTTCCAATGAATGTTTACATGGAATTTTAACTATTCTCATGCAGTTTTCCGCAAAAGAATTGATAAGATAAAAAGCTATGATTTGTTTTAAAATCCTTTGTAGCATAACTAATGGGTTATCGGTAGGTGGAGTTCGGTGATTCATTAGGTATGCTACAGGAACATGTCATGCTTTACAAGGGATAAGGTGTGACAGATATGGTGTTTTCTATAGAATATCTACAGCTTATCATCCTCAAACAAGTGGACAAGCAGAGGTGTCTAACAGAGAGATCAAATCTATTTTAGAAAAAAGAGTGAAGCCAAATAGAAAAGATTGGAGCCTTAGACTTGATGATGCTTTGTGAGCTTATAGGACTACTTATAAGACACCCATAGGTATGTCCCACTACAGATTGGTATTTGATAAGTTGTGTCACCTTCCTGTTGAGTTGGAACATAAGGCTTGTTGGGCTGTTAGACATTATAATTTGGATTTGGATACTGCTGGTGTGGAAAGAAAATTACAATTGCAGGAATTAGAGGAAATTCGACTTGAGGCTTGTGAGAACTCTAAGATCTATAAAGAAAAGACCAAGGCATTCCATGACAAACTAATTCTAAGGAAGCAGTTTGTGGTTGGGCAAAAAGTTTTATTGTATAATTCCAGATTGAAACTGATGCCTGGTAAGTTGCGTTCTTGTTGGATTGGACCCTTTGTTGTTATTAATGTGTTTCCTTATGGTGCAGTTGAAATTCAAAGTTTAGGAACTAATAAGGTGTTCAAGGTCAACGGTCATAGACTCAAGCCATTTTATGAAGGGTTTCAGGAGCATACAGTGGAGGAGCTCAAATTGAGTAACCCAATTTATGTGGATTAAGGAGCTTTGCCATGTCGAGCTAATGACGATAAACAAAAGCGCTTCTTGGAAGGCAACCCATGGGTGGCTTGTTAGCCACAATTAGATTTGTTTTCTTTTCCTTATTTTATTTTATTTTCTAGTATTTTTTTTCTTTTCTTTTGCATTTGGGCTTTACATTGGGGACAATGTAAATTTTAAGTGTGGGGGAAGAGAAATTTATTGCTGCAATCTTTTTAATTGTTAATATATATATATATATATATATATATATAATAAAAATAAAATAAAATTTGTTCTTATAAGCTTGATTCATGATTCTATATTAACTCTCGGAGAGAAGTGCTTTGTCCTTGAAATGACTTTTCTATTTTAAGATTGAATTTTTGAGATTTTAGGCAAGGTAATAGTAACTTTAATGATGGATTTTCCCTCTTCTCCATACCATAGAGCAATTTTTTTTTCCTGCATAAATCATTTAGGCTTGATTTAATGGTGAAATGATTAGTTATGTGTGCTTTAAACTAGTGTCATGCATATTTCAGAACTTTGTTTAATCTATCAGGGCACTTTATAATATGTAGATGCATAAATTGAGGAAAATAAAAGGTTGAACTTGAAAATTGCTCTGCTATTTTAGTTAAGCAAACTAACCAGGGGTCTTCATGAACCCCATGTCGATTCTCAGGCCAAAAGCTAGCTAGGATATGAGCAAGGTACTTTTCTGAAGGTGACGGTTGAAACAAAAAAAAAAAAAAAAAAAAAAAAAAAAAAAACAAAACTGTGATAAGAGAGAAGTACCAATTTCAAATATAAAAAATAAAAATAATAAAAGGGCATTTCTATCTCCCCTAAGATTTGCAAAGAGCTATAATTGTTATGGCTTGATAAATTAGCCTTGTGTTTTAGTGTGTTTTAAATTAAAATTTTATGAAACTTTAATTGTGTGAGCTTAATTAATTTCAAGCCTTTTGTTTTGTATTGGAAAATTGTTGATATATTGGTATGGTGTTGATGGAATTTGTTGTGATGGTTATTATCTTACTTGCTTTTTCTTTCAAACTTTTAAAGTTGTGGGTCTCCAAATTGAGTGCTGTTTAATCCATTGAAAAGCTAAGATAGAGCACTTCAAAAGACAAATCAGTCTCCAAGATTGACAAAATGAGTTATGGATCTATTGCAAAAGCCCAGACTTGATGTGTCATGACCAGTTTCAGTATTTATTTTGTATCTGGAGTTTCAGACATCCAAATGAAGCAAGCCTAAGCCTAATTGAACCTCTACAACTTCTATAAAGGGTTGGACGCGAGATGAGGCCATTTTAATTGTCAAAAATGGCAATTAAGTCGTCACTATGGGCTGGACCATCTGCCCAAACCAGTCCTGATTTTTGGGCCATAACTTGGGCTGTAGGCCTCGGATTGGGGCAAATGAGTACCCGTTGGAAAGTAAGAAATAGGGCCACAACTTTCCTGAAGAAGGCAAAGGCAGATTCGGAAAGAAAGTCGCTGAAAATCGGCCTTGATTCCAGAGACGTGAATGCAGGCTGAAAATCTGTCTTTTGAATTTCAAAACTTTTCCTAGTTTGGTTCCTATCTTTGGGATTAGGTTTTTGATTATAAATACGTCTTTGGGCAACAGCTAAGAGCATTCCAATTCAGACCTTCGTTCTCCATTCTCTTTTTAGATTTTTTTCTTTATTTTTCCTTTATTTTTCTATAAGCCATGAACGTGAGTGGCTAAGTTTTTAATTCAGTTCAAGGGATTTAAGTTCTTATGTGTGATTTGTGAGACCAGGTTCTTAATTTAATTTATGTCTTTTTGAATATCTATTATTTTCTGATTTCATTATTTTTGATCTGTTGAATGATTTGCTAAAAAGGCCTATTAGTTAATTGTTTGATTTGATCAATTGCTAGTTCATCTTTTTAATCCGTAAGTAGCAATTAGGTTTTATTGATTATGATCCAAGTTTTCGATAATAACCTAAGGAAACAATAGGGTGAATTAAATTATTTATGCTTTATAAATTATTGTTCAGCTTAACTACTTCCTATTCTTAAAGCAGTTATTAATTTGATGAGGATTGCTTGATACCAATTCAGTTAATAATTAGAGTCAATAAAAGTGCTGAGCTCGAATTGATGAGTATAGGAAAGTCAGGGGTTTACCTCACTGTTTGGTAAATCTACGTTAAGTATTCAATAAGATATAATTGTATTTCTTTTGTCTATGATCAAATCAATGCGTTGAAATGCGAATTACCTTGGACTGAAGTTTGTTTAATTAGAGAGTTTCTTATTTTTAGATTTTAATTTTGGATTTTTGATTTCTTCTTTGGATTGTGAATTAAACCCCCCCCCCCTCCCCCCAACCTTTGTTTCTTTTTCCATTACACAAGTGCACGAAATTTAATAATTCAGTCTCTAGGGTTCAACCTGGATTTACCACTTACTGTAGAAAATATTTCATAATTGGTGATTTCAGTTAATTTAATTTCTGGTGGATTCAACACCCATCAATAATCGAAACTCCTATGCTTATGAAGATGACTATGGGTATAGAGGACTTAGGGGAAGAGGAGGAAGAGGAAATAGAGGAAGTAGATGGCTTAAGAGACCTATGATGGAAGGTCCAAGAGGAAGAGATGGAATGGACCGAGTGGATGGAAATGTTCATGGCATAAAAATGAAGATGCCACCATTCCAAGGCAAAGCTGATCTTGATTTATACTTGGAGTGGAAAAGGAAGGTGGAACTCATATTTGATTGCCATAACTACTCTAAAGAGAAAAAGGTGAAACTAGCCGTAGTGGAGTTTACAGTATGCAATTGTTTGGTAGGACCAAATGGTGACCAAAAGGAGGAGAGATGGCCTAGGAGAGATTGATACATGGGCTGAAATGAAGAGGGTTATGAAGGGCAGATTTGTGCCTTCCCATTACTATAAGGAATTGCACCAATGATTACAAAATTTGGTGCAAGGAACTAAGAGTGTGGAAAAATACTTCAAGATGATTATGATTAGAGCCAATATTCAAGAGGATATGGAGGCTATTATGGCAAGGTTCTTGAGGGGACTTAATAGAGATATAGCCTTTTAAGTGGAGTTACAGCATTATGTTGAGATTGACAGCATGCTTAATATGGCTATCAAAATCAAAAGGTAATTAAAGGAGAAAAGATTTGCCAAGTATGGAGGACAAATGAGGCCGGCTACCACTTCTACACTTTGGAAGTCAAATTGGACCAAAAGTCCAAAGGATGACAAGGTTGTGTCAAAGGATAAAAAGGAAGAGACTAAATCTTTTGGAAAACCAAACACACCTAGCAAACCGCATGTGTATGACAAGGGTAAGTTGACTGCTTTTTCAAGTGGGAGGGCTAGAGACATCAAATGCTTTAGGTGTCAAGGGCATGGGCATTATGCATCACAATGTCCCAATGCCAAGGTGATGATAGTGAGGCCGAATGGTGAGATAGAGAGTGAGGATGACTATGCAGTTGATGATGATGAAAATGAAGGTGAGGGAGAACTACCCTTGGAGGAGTTAAACGATATAGAACCTGCCATGAGGGGATAAGCCTTAGTGGTTAGGCATGCTTTGAGTGCCCAAATTATGGAGGAGAATGGAGATGATGCATTGCAAAGAGACAACATCTTTCACACTAGATGCATGGTGAAGGACAGGAATTGTAGCTTGATTATAGATAGTGAAAGTTGTTGTGATGTTGCAAACACCTTGATGGTTGAAAAACTTGGCTTACCTATTATTAGGCACTCAAGGCCATATAGGTTGCAATGGTTGCATGAGTGTGGGGAAGTGAAGGTGCAATTTCAAGTGCTAGTTCCCTTAATAATTAGGAGATACAAGGATGAAGTTTTATGTGATGTGATCTCAATGCATGCTGATCATATCATCCTGGGGAGGCCATGGCAATTTAATAGGAATGTCACTTATGATGGGCATAAAAATAGGTACTCATTTGAGTTTGAGGGCCGAAGGGTGACATTAGCTCCTTTACTACCCCATGAGGCTTATGAAGATCAAGCTAGAATAAAAAAGGCTATGGATGAGATGTTGGAAAAGGAAGCCATAGTGAGGAAAAAAAGAGAGGAGAAGGGAGAGAAAAGTGAGAGAGAGAAAAAGAAGGAAAAGATAGAGAAAGCCAAAAGATTTCAAGCAATTGAGGGAAGTTCAAGTGCAAAAGAAAGTGAGGAAAATAAGAGTGAAAAACCAGTGAGCTTGCTAGCTAGAGCAAGAGATGTGAGGAATGCTTTTTATGCCAATAGGTCTATACTTGACCTTGTTGGCAAGAGAGCCTATTCGGCCTTAACTGACCATGACACTTTTATTCCTTCTAGTGTTATGCCTTTTTTTCAGGAGTACCAAGATGTCTTCCCAGAAGAGATTCCGAGTGGGTTGCCACCCATTAGAGGAATTGAGCACTAAATTGACTTTGTTCCAGGAGCTATGATCCCAAAATGACTTGCCTATAGGACAAGCCTGAAGGAGGCTAAGTAACTTCAAAAGCAAGTGGAAGAGTTGCTTGCAAAGAGCCATATTCGGGAGAGTATGAGTCCATGTGCTGTGCCAGTTCTTTTGGTACCAAAGAACGTGTGTGGATTGTCGTGTTATAAATAAAATCACTGTAAAGTATAGACATCCTACTCCTCGACTTGATGACATGCTTAATGAGTTACATGATGCATGCATATTTTCCAAGATTGATCTAAAAAGTGGTTATAATCAAATTAGAATGAAATTAGGGGATGAATGAAAAACTACTTTTAAGACCAAATATGGATTGTATGAATGGTTGGTTATGCCATTTGGGTTAACTAATGCACATAGTACATTTATGAGGTTGATGAACTATGTCTTGCGTGCATACCTAGGAAAATTTATTATTGTGTACTTTGATGACATTCTAGTGTATAGCAGGAAAATGGGAGATCATTTGCACCATTTGAAATTGGTATTTGATGTGCTTAAAAATGAACATTTATATGCTAACTTGAAAAGGTGTACATTTTGCATGGATAGAGTTATCTTTTTGGGGTATGTTGTGAGTGGAAATGGTATTGAAGTAGATGAGGAAAAGATTAAGGCTATTAGAGATTAGCCTACGCCTAGGACCGTGAGTGAGGTTAGGAGCTTTCATGGTTTGGTTAGTTTCTATATGAGGTTTGTGAGATACTTCAGTACCATAGCTGCACCCCTTAATGAAGTAATCAAGAAAAATGCGGGTTTTAAGTGGGGGGTTGAGCAAGAGCATGCATTTAATTTGTTGAAAGAAAAGTTACGTTCTGCTCCTTTACTTGCATTGCCTGATTTTTCTAAAACATTTGAAGTTGAATGTGATGCCTCTGGAGTGGGTATAAGTGCTATTTTGATGCAGGAAAGGAGACTTATTACCTATTTCAGTGAGAAGTGGAGTGGTGCCTCTTTGAACTACTCCACCTATGACAAAGAAATGTATGCATTAGTGAGAGCATTGGAGACTTCGCAACACTAATTGTGGCCAAAGGGATTTGTAATCCATAGTGACCATGAGTCACTCAAGTATTTGAGGGGCCAAAACAGGTTGAGCAAGTGCCATGTTAGATGGAGTGAGTTCATTGAAAGCTTTCCATATGTGATTCAATATAAACAAGGTAAAGAAAATATTATTGCAAATGCCTTGTTTAGGAGGTACACACTTCTTTCCCTACTTGATGCCAAAATATTAGGATTTGAGCTTGTGAAAGAACTATATGCAAATGATATTGATTTTGCCGAATTGTATGCTAAATGTGAGAATGTTGCATACGAGAAATTATATAGGCATGATGGATTTTTGTTTAGGGATATAAGGTTGTGTGTGTCTAGGTGTTCCATTAGAGATTTATTAGTTAAAGAATAACATGGGGGAGGTTTAATGGGGCATTTTGGTGTGACAAAAACATTAGACATTTTGAAAAAGCATTTTTATTGGCCACACATGAGGAATGATATAGAAAAAGTGTATGCCAAGTGTGTGGTGTGCATGCAAGCGAAATCCAAACTGAAACCACATGGTTTATATATGCCCTTGAGTGTGCCTAGTGAGCCTTGGGTAGATTTATAGACGGATTTTGTGTTGGGGCTGCCTAGGACTAAAAGAGGGCATGATTGCATTTTTGTGGTGGTTGACCGATTCTCCAAGATGGCTCATTTTATTTCTCGTCACAAAATTGATGATGCATCTTACATTGCAAGTTTATTTTTCAAAGAAATAGTAAGATTGCATGGCATTCCTAGGACAATTGTTAGTGATAGGGATATTAAATTTTTGAGTCATTTTTGGAAGGTACTTTGGGTGTTGGGCACCAAGTTGTGTTTCTCCACTATTTGCCACCCACAATCAGATGGCCAAACTGAAGTGGTCGATAGGACCTCAGGAACTAAGTTAAGGGCCTTGATCAAACAAAATCTTAAGTCTTGGGAAGATTGCATACCATTTGTAGAATTTACATATAATAGATCATTGCATTCTCCTACTGGTTATTCTCCATTTGAGTTGGTTTATGGTTTTAATCCTCTCACTCCACTTGATTTACTTCCATTGCCTACTAATGAGTTGTTAAGTCTAGATGGAAAGAAGAAGGTTGAACTTGTAAAATCCATGAATCAAAGGGCCAAACAAAATATGGAGAGGATCAATGCAAAGAGAGCCAACCAAGTCAGCAAAGGCCGAAAACATATTGAGTTCCAACCGGGTGATTTGGTATGGGTGCACTTTAGGAAAGAACGGTTTCCCTCCAAGCAGAAATCAAAGCTTCAACCAAGAGGAGAGGGACCATTTGAGGTTCTTGAGAAGATAAATGACAATGCATACCGCATTGATCTACCCGGTGAGTATAATGTAAGTGCTACGTTTAATGTCACTAATCTTTCTCCCTATTGTGCAGATGATGAAAATTTTAGGTCGAATTCTTTTGAAGAGGGAGAGGATGATGAGGATCCGGTCATCATGGCTCATCAAGGTCTAATAACTAGAACAATGGCTAAGAAGCTTCAAGGCTTGGTACATGAGCACATCACCAAGTCCAACTTGTTGCAAGCATTCGGTTTGGACTTGGAGGAGGAAAGCCAACCTTGTTGTACATTTCATAGCATATTTGAGGAGCTAAGAAACCAAGTGGCATTCGTCCAAGGTGGTGTACATGTGGCAGCCATGTCAGCAAGTCCATCCTAGTTGACATCCAGCTGGAGTGCCTAGGTGGCGGCACAATTAGCAGCCTAACTCCATCAACCTTTTGAAGATGCTTTTGTCCATTTGCATTTGTAAAAATTGGAAGCCATAACTTTGCACAAGAGTTCCAACCATGCTCCAACCATTTATAGGAAAAACAAAATTACTACTTTCAGCTTCAAGACAAAGCACTTCTTTTCAGCTTTTCTTTCATGTGTGTCTTGCTCAATCAGAACATACTATTTATGTTTGAATTTTATATACGTTTTAGGGAGAGTGTGGGATATTAACCAAGCTTGTAATTGTGCTTTGGCCATTAAGGAAGCTTGGCCAAATACACACCCCAGCTGATATAGCTGGTCTTATTTTCATTTTTTGCTTCAGAATTCATATTGTAATTGCGAGGTAGAGACAACATTCCATGGTTGTAATGCTCTAAGGAGCTTTGTTCTTGTGTGAACTTTATTTACAACTCTTGCAAGGTTTGTTCTTTTGTAAGTTTTAATTGAAATTCAAGGGTATTTCTTCTTGAAAGAATTGTTCTTGGATTGAACACCATCTTACATTTATTTTCTGGTTCTGTTTACATTGGATGTTGAGAGTTGAGAAAGAGTGGAAGATCACTTAGTCTTGATTGGAGGGACGGTTCCATAGCTGCCACAACAAGAGTGGCTGCTCCTTTGAAAATTGTCAAGGGAGCTTGTATCACATTGTCGCTTGTATAATAAGAGAAGTGAAACCTTGCTAAACACAAATTAATTTTAGTTTTTACATAAAATATCATTAAAATTATTCTTTTAGTTATTTTTATACTATTATTTATAAATTAAATTATATTTAAAATATTTATTTTGTTATCATCCTATTTTTATTTTTTACACTGTAAAATTAATTTTAAATGATAAATGAGTATATAAAAATATAATAAAATTTGTAATTCTAACATTGCAAATTTTTATATCTAAAATAATGATGTAGTTTAAGTTTTTTTTTTCTTCGTTGTAATTAATAATAGTAGCAATACTTTAATTATTTTTCAATATTTTATTTATATTTTTAACTTTTTTTTCTGGTGAAGTATTGTCTTTAACTGAAAAAAATGATAATTATATAAAATAACTTCTTGAGGGATTTAGAAAAGTAAGAGATATTTTTATTTAATTTATACTTTTTATTAGATTGTATTTCTTCTAAACTTTAATTTTCATTTAATAGTTATTAACATTTTATAATTATTTATTTAATGACCAAAAAATGTTTTTATAACTTCTCAAAAAATAATTTTTAATAAATATTTGATATTTGAAATTTCTATTTAGTTTTCATGTGATTTTTTGAGATTTCATATCAAAATTCATTATTTTTAATTATTTTAAATTTAATTGATGTGTTTAAACTTTGATCAACATCCTAATTTTTTTTTAAGTTTTAATATTTATTTTAATACGCAAAACTTATTTTTATGAGTTTAAAGTCCTTCCCAATTGAGGGAAAAAAAATTAAAAGAAAATTAGAAAGGAAAAAAAAAATGACTTTTTTCTAAAATTTTTGGACCTCCCGGTTTGAAGTTTGAAATTTTTTTCGATATCAACATAATTTGTGATTGATAAAATTTCATAATTGAAATTTATATTTACTCATTTCTTAAACTACCTTTAAGATTAAAATTAAAAAATTATAATTTTTTATAAAATTCAAACAAAATCTTATATGTAATAAATTTATGGCAATTAATAAACGTATAAATCAACTAACAATATAATAATAAATATAAAACAAATTTACATGTGTTATAATATGAGAGATTTCTATAACAACATAAATAGTGTCATTATTAAGTGCATAATAAATTTAAATATTAAAAAATTAGAGAAAACATAAAATATCTTATATATTTATTTGCACATGTTAATAGTTAATAGATAGAAAGCTAATCTATGCTTTTCATCTTCTTTAAAAAAATTTTTCATTAATCTAACACAAATTTATCCTATATTAATTATAATACACCATCTACAATAACATGACATGCATTTACACCTTGGTGTGACATAAATGGGCACCTTAATTAATTTTAAGTAGAATTATATGATTAAACAAAAGATAGTGTGGGAGAAAATTTTTTGAAAAAGGGCATTTTAGTCCACAAAATATTGTAATATAAATTTGGACTAATTTATTTTAAATTATTCATTTTACCCGCACGTTGCACAAAATATTTATTATTTTACTTTAATAATATAATTTAATATATTTTTTTCTCTATATTTTATATTTTTATAATTATATTACAAAAAATTTTATTAATGATAAAAGTTTTAGTTAATTGTAATTTTATTTTAAGTGTTAATATATAAATTTTTTAATAATAATTGATATAATTTTTGTATTTTATTTAATTTTAAATTTTGAAATAAGTTCATTGATGGATTATTTTATGTTTTCTTTAAATTAATTATCATGCACCAATTAAAGGATAAATAAAGAAAAAAAATATAATAATTATTATTAAAATTCTTAAATTTTAAGTGTAAGAAATGTTTTTAAAAAAATAAAATTTTAAATTTCAAAAATAATTTTTTGTTAAATAATTATTTAAATATGTAATTTAACATAATTTTTTTAAAAATAATTCACCCTTTCTAATCTAATTAAATTTTAATTAAATATTTTTTTTTAGTGTAAGGTTATATTTTAATGGCTAAAATTCAAAAATATTTAATTACAAGGTTGATTTATTTCAAGTGTTAATATATATTATTTTTAACCGTGATTGATATAATTCTATATTTAATAACATATTGTTTAATTTTAAATTTTGAAATTAGTTGATTAATAGATTATTTTTTATTTTTTTGCATTAATTAATTTTATTTCATATACAAATGAAATAATAAATAAAATAAAAGTATATATCATATGACGATTTCAAAATTATTATTATTATTAAAATTTTTAAATTTTAAATATAAGAAATATTTTTAAAGATAACTGTTTAGATTTTCTAAATAATTTTCTAGTGAATATATATATATATATATATATTAAAATAACTTACCATTTTCCAATCTAACTAAACTTAAATTAAAAAATATTATTTTTTAATAATTACTTTTTAAATATTAGATAAAATTTTAGTAATTGAAATTTAAAAATATTTAAATAAAAAATTAATTTTAATTCAAGTATTAATATATAAATTTTCTAATAATAGTAGATATAGTTTTGTATTTGATAATATATCATTTTATTTTAAATTTTAAAATAAGTTAATTAATAACAGGTTTCCAAATTAAAAAATTATTATTATTATTATTATTATTATTATTATTATTATTATTATTATAAAAGTGACCATTTTACTCCCTATAAGATTCTTTCCCTCTTTCTCTCACATTCACATTCTTATTTTTTATGGTCAAATTAAGTTATGCACATTTAGCAATAAAAATATTTAGTTTTTAATAATTTTAATAATTATTAAAAACATTATTTATTAATTTTTATTTTTCTATTTATTATTAATTTAAATTTTATTAAATTTTAGTTGGGTTCATCAGTAAATAATTATATGCAACCTTTAGTTTTAAAACTCTATTTTCTAAAATTTTATTCCAATCAAATAATTTAATTTAAGTATCAATTAATTTACTTACTCTATTTGATTTAAAAAAAATATTTTTTAAAATATATTTTAATTAAATAATTAAATTCAAGCCTCAATTTAATTAAGATTATAATTATAACTATAATTTATTTTAAAATAAAATAAATTAATTTCAAACATTAATCGCATATATTTAGCTAAACCATAATGACAAACCCTAAACCCTAATTTAGCTTACTTTCGGATTTTCTATTATGATTTAATTACATCATTGTTATTAATATTTAAAAATTAGTATATTTTATTTAAAACAAACTAAAACTGTAATTATAATCTTAGTTTTATTGAGAATTTAATTGTTTAATTTAAATTATATTTTAAAATTTTATTTTTAAAATTAAAGAGGACAAGTAAATTAATTTATGCTTGAATTAAATTATTTAATTGAAGAAAAATATTCAAAAATAGTGTTTTAAAGTTAAAAGGGAAAATATAATTATTTATTAATGAACCCAATTAAAATTTAATAAGATTTAAATTAATAGTAAAAAAAATAACAAATAGAAAATATAAATTATAAAATAATGTTATTAATAAATTTAATAAATAATAATTTTATTAAAAATAAAATAATTTTATTAATAAATAAGCATCAATTAATTTGACTGTAAAAAATTAAGAATGTGAGAGAAAAAAAAAAGGATAAAATAGTGATTTTTTTTAAGAAAATAGGAGAAATAATAATTTTCTTTTTATCCAAAAACCTATTATTATGGGTTATTTTATTTTAATAAATTAAAATTAAATGATTCAAATAAAATAGATATTTAATTTAATAAATGATTGGCGCAATTAGCCCAAGTCTCATGGGAAGCCACATTGGACATAGACAGTAGAATTTTCAAAGAGCTTCTCTCTACCAAAAAGATTATATACAATAATCGTTAGGGAGTTAGTCCCTATATTTTTGTTCTATTTAAAAACTTTTCTCTCAATATTCTTGTTTTCTTTAAGACACCGAGGCATCATTGACTCCTTCTGCCCCATCGGGTTAAGGGGAATCTCCGTCCCCATCCCGGAAGTGGATTCTCCCTCCCCACCTCCTGGCAGGGTTGTAGTATGCATAAATAATGTATTGTTTTTGCTGCAGATCTAGAGAAATGGTTAAAGGACCTTTCAATCTGCATGGCCATTTTTTGGTCTGGATTGTTTTCTGCTTGGGTCACTACAGCTTTTGGGATAGTAGGGGAGATGTGGTGTGGCTACTTATGGGGTTTGAGGATCTTAGCTCAACCTAGAAGGCACAAGAGAGATGTCAAAGATTTAGTCACCTCTCACCCCCAATTTCTGGTATTTTTCAGCAAGGTTTGGTACTGTCCATGGCCTTGTGCTTCTTCTTTGTTCTTGGATCCTAACGGTTTGCTCAGCAACTGAGGGGTATATTTGTGTGGGGAATTCTCCTCTGTGGGCATTGGCCAAATTCTGTTCCCTTGCGCTCCATTTTGCTGAAAACTTCCTTGGTTGGATCTGCTTGTGAATGGTTGGGCGGCAACGGCCCTCTGCTTTGGATCTCTCTTGTTCTACAGGCTCCCAGATGGGTTGTAGAGAAAGGGTTTCTCTTTGGGTCTCTGACCTTTTCTCTATCACTGGGCTGGGCAGCCAATTAGGCCCCATTTTAGTTACTCATGCTGTGGTTCTATTTGATCTAATAAAGTGTTATATTGGGTTGAAATCAATTTTTTAGCCTTTTATGTAATGAAATTGGTGTTGACCAAAAAAAAAATTGTTCCATTCACTTTTTAGTCTCTCTGTTCATTTTAGACATTAGTTTGCATTTTATTCAATTTCAATAATTTAAAAAACACTATAATATTATTCCTATATTTTATAAGCCTTGAACTATTTACTCTCCTTAATGATAATTTCTTTTTTTTTTTTAAATACATTGATTAACAGAAAATTTGATTTAAATTAGATGAAGGCTAAACAATATACTAAATAAAAATATAAAAATTAACTAATGTTTTTTTTTTAAAAAAAATTAATGATTAGTTCGTTAAAATAAATAAATTAAATATTAATTTTTTTAATTATTTTTTTTACCATCCCATCTGTTATAAGCCAAAGCTCAACAAGGATTTGGTAAGACTGACTGTAGGCCCATTACCAAATTTCAAGACAATTTTGAATGGCGACCCTTTTTGTTTTTTAGGTTGGACCCAATAAATGGAAAGAGCCCAAGCAATTTTGATCACTGCTAGAAATGCAAGCCATATGAAGCATTCCAAGGCTTAAGAGATTATGAAGAATTACATAACTCAAAGAATAACTAAGTAAACCCAAAAATGAACAACAGAAGCTCCCACTAAAGCTGCAGAACCAGAGATCCAAAGCTAAGATTAAAGGGCAAATAAACTCTTTACAATCAGCTTTGCTAATTACTGTGCTATACCCAAGATATCTTAACTGATAGCAAGAGAGCTTCTAAGTTACAAGAAGAAGCTCAACTTTGTTGAATCCATGGACAGAGCAAGGCAAGAAAAGATACAAAGAAATTAGTCGCCAATTTGGTCAGAGTTGCAGTAAGCAATATGAACAAGGTCATTTACTTACTATTAATGAATAAGCAATAATTAAGACAAAGCAATATTTAAGCAATATTTAACAGACGAAGAAGATTGATGATTTTGTTCCTGCATTATGTTGTTTTCCCCACCTCCAGTCAGCATCCTCCTTAGTGCTTGAAATGCACTACTTGAAGGCCCTCTTCAACTCATCAAATGCTTGGAGTAGCAAATGGTAAAGATCTTGATATGAGTTCCAAGCTACACATTTAAACATGCAGGTCTTAGAAGAAACCATCTGAAGCTTGGGACTAAGGTCAACACAATTTGATTTATAAGCTTTGAGTGTGGATTCAATAGCCAATGCTATTCTCAAACACATCCTGGGAATGAGATGTGGGTATTCTCAAACACAAAATTATAAATTCTTTGGATATCATTTTTGTGTTTTTTCTTGATTACTTAGAAATTTAAAGAAAATGATTAGCTTTTTTTTCAAATTACATTGAATAACTAATGTGTTTTTTTAAAATATAGAGACTAACTAATTTGTTTCATTAAAATAAAAGGATTAAATAATAGTTTGACCATTATTGACTAATGAAAAAATTAATAAAGAGACTAAACAGTTTAAATGAAGTAAAATATAAGAACTAAATAATATATTTTTCAAAATACATAGATTAAATAGTTAATTTAATTAAAATATAAAGACTAAATAGTAATTTACTCAAAGTATTTTTAAATAAAATATGTAGAGTTTTCAAATTAGTTGGGTGGAAGGAGTTAAGTGTATTTTAAGTTATGATTTATATATATCTCATATTTTTTTTAATGGACTTAATCATTTCTAGTTATTCAAATTACCCATTAAATTTCCATGAGAAAAAAAATTCATATTATTATATAATTTACAGATTGTGTATATAATTGATAAAATTAAAATGATTAGTCACATAATTGTCATTTTAAGTATATGTTAGGATTAATTTAATCAACAACCTAAAAAAAACTCATACTTACAACAAAGGATTGCAACTTGAGAAATGAATAACTCATTGAAAGACAAATTAAACCGAAAAGATACAAGTGTTTGTTAAGTTATCAAAACAGGAAGCGAAATTGCAAGAGAAATTAAATAAGAAAGAGGAAAGAGATTATTTTATTACACACATTTGGCTTCCAAGGAGATGGTGAAGCTGCTCAACTAACTATAAAAGATGCTGTGAACTCTGTGATAGCGAAGGATATACTACTGAACTACAACGAGAAATGATTTGCATTTGAAATTATGAATAACAAAATCTAAAGAATGGAAAACCAGAGAGTACCGCTGCAAAACACTCATTTTTTTTGTAGAGTTGGGAGAGGGATGCCCCATTGGACTGAATGATGTCATGACATCAAGCATCGAACAAGAAGACTTAGTTTTAGTCAGCGATTGATGTTCTTTTTGGTGACACATTTGGAATTCTGATATTTGATGGTGAATACACGTTTCAATTTTTGGTAAATAATTTGTTAATCTTTAGCCTTCTTGATTTCTTATTTTTTTTTTAGCAAATTATAATAATAATCCTTAAACTAACCACTCAATTTTATGATAATAAAAATTAATTTATTATAAATAAATTAATAATTTAATTAAAAAATTACAATCAATCAATAAATCTGAATTCATCATAAACATTTTATATTATTCTCTTAAATTGATTTTAAACAATAATTTGATATATACAAAATTAATTTATAATATTTTACACTCACCTAATAAACTAAAATCTAAAAGAAAATCATTATAAATTACTCTTATAAATCTCAAATGATTTAAATTTAAAAGAAAAAGTTATATTTATGTTAGCTTTATGTCAAATGACAGATTAAAATTTATTAAAAAATAAAATATTGTTCTAACCATTAAAACTTTTAAATATAGATATATATAATTTATTAAAAATTAAATTCCAAATGTTTTTTTTATCTTTTTAAATTCTAAATATTTTATATTTTTAAATAAAATTATTATTTAAACATTATCTAATAATATCTTTCATTTTATCTTATATTTCAAATTTCAATAATTACATATTTTAAAATAAAATTATTCATTTAGACATTATCTAATAGTATTAATTATAATTATAATTATAATTAGAAAAATGAATTAAAGTAAAATTTAAAATTATTTTTTATTAATTATGTCAAGTGTTAATTAATGGTGAAACTAAGTGTCAAATTTTGAATCCTTAATTATATATATATATATATATATAAAATCTTTAAATCTCTCCAAAATAAAAATTATAGATTTAAATATTTTATTTCTTCAAAAAAAAAAAGTCATTCATAACATAATTATATAATCTTATTAAAAAAATTCTTATTTAATTTCGAAGAAAAAGATGATAATATTCTTCCAATGTTGAAGAATAAAAAAATGGAGTTTAAGGAAAACTATTTTTTTTGGAGAAAAATACAAATTTTTATTTGTAGATATAAGATAAAAAAACAATAAAAAGAAAAGGAGAAAGGAGATTGGAAGGTAATTTTATTTTATTTTTATTATCTTTTACTTTCCTATTGGCTTGTAGTTGTATACCTATCTAAGAAAATATATGTAAAATTTAAGGATTCACATTAATGCACATAATTTGCTTATGTAATATGACAGTGGATGATATGCCATCAATAAGTAAAAATAATTATTACAAAAATTTTGTAAAAACATAACATCAATTATTATAAATTCGGATAAATTTTGACAACTGTCCTTGAACTTATCTAGTTGTAAAATTACAGTCTTTCAATTTAAAAATGTAATATAAAACCTTATCAATTTTTAAATTTTACACAGTAAAATCTCTCTAACATTCAATTATTAGTTTTTAAATTAGACACTAACCTGGATAGTTTCAGTATAGAGCTTTGTCAGTATTTTTCTTTTCTCTCTCAAGCTATGTGTAAATTGAATCTTTCTTCTCTATATAGACAAAATAATTTTTCATGCATAAAAAAAATAATTTTACACTTTATATAAGAGAAGAGAGAGAAATATTGACTAAGTATCATGCAGAAGCTGTTCATATCAGTTTTTAAAAATTTAAAAATTGAAAGTCAGAGAGATTTTACTGTACAAAATTTAAAAATTTAGGGGATTTTATATTATATTTTAAACCTGAAGGACTATAGTATTACAACTACATAAATTTAAAGACAGTTATTGAAATTTATCCTTAAAAAATCAAATAAAAAGCTTTATTTAATTTTAAAAATTAAAATAATTATTGTAATAAATGTTTAGAGATATAAAAAAAAATTATATTAATAAATTACTTTTAATAGCGAAAATGACATGAATTTTTGTAATTTACTATTATAGACATTTTTATGATGTAAAATTATAAAATAGAGAGTAAATTTATAATTTTCATGTAATTTTGAGTATCAAATTATGTAAGATGATTGATAAAGTGGTAAAAGTAAGGAAAAGCGTCATCAAGTATAATTAATCTTAATTAATGAATTAATTGGAGGAACCAAGTGAACACATGAGGATTGGAATTCAACTTCCAGGAGATTTCGTATAAGAAACCCATTGCCGTGGAAAAACGCAGTCAATGGAGACTTAGTGAGATTTCTTTTAAATGGTTTTTATTAAAATTTAAATTTGAGTTTTCATAAAATAATTTATATATTATCAGATTAAAATTTATTATTATTATTATTGTAAAAACATAACATTAATTATTATAAAATCAAATAAAACCTTTATTTGACTTTTAAAAATTAAAATAATTACTATAATAAATTTATAGAGACATAAAAAAAATTTTTTATTAATAAATTTATTTTGTTTTCTCTTTTAATAGTGAAAATGACATGAATTTTTAAATTTTATTATTATATACATTCTATCATATGAATTTATAAAATAGAGATTAATTTTACAATTTTCACGTAATTTTGAGTGTCAAAAAAAATTGACAATATTTCATGTAACGTTATTAATTTTTATTTTGGTTTATTTGAACATTCATTTCTTTTGCTTCCTAAACATGAAATTCAGCCGGTAGTTGAATTTCTAACGATGATAGCCCTTATCTGATCATAATTTTATTATTTTTTAAATTTAATAAATAATCTTTTACTTTTTCTTTCCAATCTTCTAGCTTTTGAAATGTCTAAAACTAAAAGGGTTCAATTCAATTGAATTATATTTAATCAATTTTTATATTTGAAAATTTTAAAATTGTTAGAATTTAAATTTTTAAATTAAAGAAATCATTTTAAAAGAAATGAATTCATGCTAATATAATTTTGCTAGAATATAATTATATATATATATATATATATATATATATATATATATATATATATATATACAATTCAATTAAATTTAATGAAGTTTTTTTATTAAATATCCACAATTTTTGGTTCTTAAATTATATTTATTTCTTTTGTTAATAAAGGCAAAATGTGAAAATAATGAGTGATGCATACATTTTGCATAATCATTTAGGTTTAATTTCATAGCCATTTTATTTGATTATTAGTCACTTTTAGCTAATTTCATTAGTTATTTAGTTAGTTTTTCATAATTGTCAATTTTGGATTAATTTGTAATTTTTACTTTGTTTTGTAGGAAAAATGGTGTTTTTGAAGGATTAAAAAGAAATTTTGCCATTGAGGAGTGATTTCTACAGCCAAAGATGTCAAAAACAAGTTTCAAAGTTGAAATATGCATTGGCCAAATTGCGCATAACTTGCCGCATAAGTTATGCAGATCTGCATAAGGAGAAGAAACACTGTTCTAATACCTGCCGAATTGTGCATAAGGAGAGTGCATAGCTTATGCAGATTCACGCCTCCCTTATGCAATCTCACGGAATTGTGCATAACTTATGCGCTTGGTCATGCAGTTTCGCATAAGAGAGCTAGAAGTAAGCGCATAAGGGACTGCATGACTTATGCAGTCCACTTATGCAGTCCCACAAAGACTTCATTAATGAGCTGGCAGAAGATTCCCTCAAAAAATCTCACCTCAAACACACCATTTTAGGGCTCCATGTCAGAAAAAGTTATATATAGCCCCATATCCCATTTTAGAAAGGGGAGGAGAAAAGAAAAGAAGAAAAGGAAAGAAAAGGGCAGCAGCTGAAGAGTCGCAATCATCTCCCACACCATTTCCAACCAGATTTGGAGATTTCTTTCTTTTCTTACATTTTTCCTACCTTTCTAGTATTGGACTTATTGTTTCTTAGCTTAGATTAAAGTTTTATTTCCATATTAACTCAGAATATCTTGTAAATATTATGGGTAGTGAGTAGTTTTATTTGATTCTGGAGTAAGGGATGTAATATTTGAGATATTTTGTGGATTTTGATTGGGTAATCCATATTTTGTGGTCTTAATGAGTTTTATTCATTTCTTGTGTGCTTAATGACATGCTTAATGTAGGATCCCATTAAGTGATGTTCTTAATCCATGGTTGAGGCACCGAAAGGAGAAGGCCTTGTGATAGATAATCAAGAAATTAGACTTAATTAACTTAGATCTAGAAATAGACTAAGGATTAAGAGGATTTACAGATTAATTAAGGAACTTAATGGGTCTTGATTAACTCTAACTCCACGAAAGTAGGATTAGATTGATTAAGGCACTCTTTGTCTCACTCAAAAGGGTATTCAAAGGATTTAAGAATTAATCTCCTTAAAACCCATAAGTTTCACAAGATTGGATAACCAATTTAAATTCCCAAAATAGCTTGAATATGAAATCCCGAACTCCGGAATCGCCTTTTTTATCATTGTTAATTTCTAATCTAATTTAATTACTTGCCATTTTAAATCTTGCCATATTTGAATTTGCTTGTTTCAATTTGATGCAAATTTAGTTAAATCATTACATAGTTGATTAGATTATTAATTTTGCACATATAGATTTCATATTCCAATACCCATCAATTTATTGCTTTAATTTCAAAAATAGTTCAATTTAGTCAACTTTTTATATCAAAAATTCAATCATTAACATAACTCCTCGTGGGAACGATATCTTTTCTATATTACTTGTACGACCTGTGCACTTGCGGTTGGGCCACATCAAGTTTTTGGCGCCGTTGCCGGGGAGTTGTTTGTTTAAGATTGAATTCTTGATTATTTTAGTTGTTTATAGTTTTATCTTTGTTATCTTTTCATTTTGTGTTTGTTTGTTCTTTTTCAGGTACTTTTAATCTTTTATGAGAAGAGCTAGAAGCACAAGTGACACATCCTTATTGTTTAATCCTGAAATTGAGAAATTTTGTAAAGCCAACAAGAAACAAACCAGAAAAAGGAAAGAAGCTTTGAGGGAAACTAAAATTGAAGCAGACATGGCTGATGAAAGAATTAGAATTGGTGGCGGTAATGCTGGAAATAATCGAAACAATGAAAATGTAGCCCAAGGTGAAAAAGTTGTAAATGCTAATGTGCCTAGGGGAAGTATGATGGATCATGCTTTTCCTCGTTTTGATGACTTGAGAGAGAGTATAGCAAGACCAAGAATTGATGCAAATAGTTACAAGATGGATTTTGGAGTTCTTCAAATGATTCAAAATTCCCAATTCGGGGGACATCCTTCTGAAAATCCACACACACATCAAAAGAAGTTTGCTATGATTTGTGATATGCAAAAGCAACCAGGAGTATCTGATGATGCAGCAAGATTGAAGCTATTCCCGTTCTCTTTGAAAGATAGAGCATTGGATTGGCTTGACTCTTTACCTCACAACTCCATCACAAATTGGGAGCAACTCACTGATGCATTTCTTGCACAATATTTTCCACCTGGAAAAACTCAAGAATTAAGGAATCAAATGACAGCTTTCAGACCAAGAGAAGATGAAACTCTCTATGAGTCATGGATGAGATGGAAGGAATTAGAGAGACAATGCCAACATCATACCATTCCAAAATGGATGATAAACCAGAATTTTTACACAAATGTCACTCCTGCAATTAGAGGGATTATTGATGCTCAAACAGGAGGAGAATTTATTATGAAGCATGAAGATGAAGCTTATGAGCTATTGGAGAAAATTGCAAAGAATACTCATCTTTGGAGTAGTCCAAGAGGACCAGCTCCAACTCAAAAGAGGCAAGCTGCTGGAATGTATGACCTTGATCCATTCAACATGATTAATGCAAAGTTCGATGCACTTACAAATGTCTTGGCTAAGAAGATGGAAGATTTGAGTATGTTGGTTAGTTCATCATCATCATCTGGAAGTTCACAACAAGTGGCTTATGCAGAGGGAACTACCAGCTGTGGAGTAGATTATGGAGAGCAAGCTGCATATGTTGGTAATTATGAAAACAAACAAATGGGGAATCCTTACTCTCAAACTTATAATCCAACTTGGAGGAATCATCCCAACTTTTCATGGGGAAATCAGCAAAGTCAAGTTCCAAATCAGAATTTTCAACCACAACAGCAACAAGGAATCCCATATCAGCAAAATAGGCAACCATTGCCTAATTTTCAGCAGAAAAATATGAATCCTCCACCAAAACAGCAAGAACAAAGTTCCACCACAGAAGCTTTATTACAACAGATTCTTGCTAACCAAACTAAGCATGATGAAGAGATGAGAGAGATGAAAGCAAGGCTAGAACAGATGCAAACACATAATAGAATGTTGGAAAATTAGATTGCACAATAAGCATCTTCCTCAGGTACCAAGTCTTTTGGAAAACTTCCAAGTCAACCAAAAAACCCAAGAGAGCAGTGTCAAGCTATTACTTTAAGAAGTGGGAAAGTTGTAAATAATGAGAAGAGTGAAAAAAATGAGAAAAGTGAAAATAGTGAGAAGAGAGAAAATGAGAAAGAAACTGATGAGGGTGAAAAACAAGAGAGTGCAGAAAAAGGTAAAGAGGGAATTGAAGAGAAGGAAGAGAAGTATATACCTCCAGAGCCTTACAAGCCACAACTTCCCTTTCCACAAAGATTTCAAAAAGCCAAGCTTGATAAGCAATTTGGAAAGTTCTTAGAGGTTTTGAAGAAGCTATACATAAATGTGCCTTTTATTGATGCTCTTTCACAAATGCCCTCTTATGCAAAATTCTTAAAAGAAATTCTCTCAAACAAGAGGAAACTTGAAGACCATGAAACTGTAGCTTTGACAGAAGAATGCAGTGCTATCCTCCAAAGGAAACTTCCTCCAAAGCTCAAGGATCCAGGGAGTTTTTCAATTCCATGCCACATTGGGGAATCATGTTCTATAAAAGCTTTATGTGATTTAGGGGCTAGTGTTAGCCTTATGCCCCTCTCCATTTATGAGAAGCTCAATATGGGAGATCTTAAGCCAACCCACATTTCTCTTCAGTTAGCTGACAGATCAATTAAGTATCCTGAAGGGATTTTGGAGAATGTGCCTCTGAAGGTTGGGAAGTTCTATATACCTATTGACTTTGTCATCTTGGACATGGAGGAGGATTCTAATATTCCAATTATCTTGGGAAGACCCTTTCTAGCTACAGCAGGAGCATTGATTGATCTTAAGGGAGAAAAATTGATTCTTAGAGTTGGTGAAGATCAATTGGTTTTCAATATTAATAACACTATGAAGAAGCATCATTCTGAAGTTGATACTTGTTTGAGAATTGATATCATTGATGAGCTGGTTGAAAAACACTTCAGAAAGAGATATCCGGAAGATCCACTTGAAAATTGCTTGGTTCATGGAAGAGGCATAGACTATGACAACCCTCATGTGGCTGCATATGCTCAACATCTACAGGGAAGTCCACCATTCATTTCTGCCCTAGTTTTTCAACTTACACAAAATGAAATAGTCGAATCTAAGCAACCATCATTCAAGGAAGAAGATGCACCTAAGGTAGAACTTAAGCAACTTCCTTCTCAGCTCAGGTATGAATTTCTTGGCACCAATAACACTTATCCAGTAATTGTAACTGCAAACTTGAGTACCTTAGAGGCTGATAAGTTGTTAAGAGTGTTGAGGCAATTTAGGAAAGTTTTAGGATATACTATAGATGACATTAAGGGAATAAGCCCACACTTTTGTATGCACAGAATTATTTTGGAAGAAAATTGTAAGCCATCTATTGAACATCAGAGGAGGTTGAACCCAAATATGAAAGAAGTTGTTAAAAAGGAAATTTTGAAGTTGCTTGATGCAGGGATCATATACCCTATCTCAGACAGTACTTGTGTGAGTCCAGTACATGTTGTCCCAAAAAAGGGTGGAATGACAGTTGTCAAAAATGAAAACAATGAATTAATTCCCACCAGAACAGTCACTAGTTGGTGAATGTGTATAGATTACAGAAAATTAAATATAGCCACTAGAAAAGATCATTTTCCACTTCCCTTCATTGATCAAATGTTAGAAAGACTGGCTAGGCATTCTTATTTTTGCTATTTAGATGGGTATTCAGGTTTTTTTCAAATCCCTATCCATCCAAATGATCAAGAGAAAACCACTTTTACTTGTCCATATGGAACCTTTGCTTATAGGAGGATGCCATTTAGGTTGTGTAATGCACCAGCCACTTTTCAAAGGTGCATGATGGCAATCTTCTCAGATTTCATTGAAGATATAATGGAGGTTTTTATGGATGACTTTTCTATTTATGGATCTTCATTTGACATATGCTTGGCTAATCTTTCTAAAGTTTTGCAGCGATGTGCAGATACTGACCTTGTGTTAAACTGGGAAAAGTGTCATTTCATGGTTCAGGAAGGGATAGTGCTTGGACATTTGGTGTCTAACAGAGGAATAGAGGTTGATAAAGCCAAGGTTGAAGTGATAGAGAAGATGGCTCCTCCTACCAATGTCAAAGGAATTCGAAGTTTTCTAGGACATGCTGGGTTCTACAGACGCTTTATCAAGGATTTCTCTAAAATAGCCAAACCTTTGTCTAATTTGTTAAGTCATGACATGCCATTTGTATTTGACCAAGAGTGTTTGGATGCCTTTTGCAGGTTGAAGCAAGCTCTTATCACTGCACCAATCATGCAACCACCTGATTGGAGCTTACCTTTTGAAATTATGTGTGATGCTAGCAACTATGCAATTGGAGCTGTTCTTGGTCAAAGAAAGGACAAAAAGGCTTATGCTATTTATTATGCTAGTATGAGGCCCAAACAAATTATGCAACAACTGAAAAGGAATTCTTAGCAATTGTCTTTGCATTGGAAAAGTTCAGACCTTACATTATTGACTCAAAGGTGGTTATATTTTCAGATCATGCTGCCATCAGGTATTTACTCCGTAAAAAGGAGGCTAAACCTAGGCTCATTAGGTGGATTCTGATGCTACAAGAGTTTGATTTGGAGATTAGAGATAAGAAGGGAGCTGAAAATGTAGTTACGGATAATCTTAGTAGGCTAAAATTGGATGATGAAGAAATGGATGAAGTACCTATTGATGAGTTTTTCTTGGATGAACAACTTTTCTTTCTTGTTGCTAAACTACCTTGGTATGCAGACTTGGTGAATTATCTATCTTGTGGAGTCTTACCTCTAGGAATGACATGGCAACAAAAGAAAAAGTTTTTGCATGAGGCAAAATTTTATAGATGGGATGATCCTTTACTCTTTAGGAGATGCTGTGATGGTTTAATAAGAAGATGTATTCCTGATGAGGAGACACAGAGTGTTATGCATCATTGCCATGCTTCTGATTATGGAGGACATTTTGGAATCTCTAAAACAGCTAGTAAAATTTTGCAAGCTGGTTTCTTTTGGCCAAATCTTTTTAAGGATGTGAGGAAATTTGTGTTGGAATGTGATAAATGTCAAAGGAGTGGAAATTTGTCAAAAAGAGATCAAATGCCCCTAAATGATATTCTTGAAGTGGAATTATTTGATGTCTGGGGATTAGATTTTATGGGGCCATTTCCTCCTTCATATGGTAATAGATACATCCTAGTTGGGGTTGACTATGTGTCAAAGTGGGTGGAAGCTATTGCAACTCCAACTAATGATGCTAGAGTGGTAGTGAAATTCTTGAAGAAATTTGTCTTGAGTAGATTTGGAGCTCCTAGGGCTGTAATTAGTGATGGGGGTTCACATTTTTGTAATAAGCAATTTGAGAACTTAATGAGGAAGTATGGTGTAGTGCACAAGATAGCTACCCCATACCACCCTCAAACTTCAGGACAAGTTGAAATTTCTAACAGAGAACTCAAACATATCTTGGAGAAAACAGTGAGCAATTCTCGAAAAGATTGGTCTGTCAAACTAGATGATGCTTTATGGGCATATAAGACTGCTTACAAAACCCCTATAGGAACTACTCCCTTTAGGTTGGTGTATGGTAAGTCTTGTCATTTACAGTGGAGCTAGAACATAGAGCATATTGGGCCATTCAGACCTTGAATTTTGATCTCAAGCAAGCTGGTGAGAAAAGGCTATTGCAACTTAATGAGCTTGAAGAATTGAGGATGGATGCCTATGAAAGTGCCCGTATTTACAAAGAAAGAACTAAAGTTTGGCATGATAAGCATCTTAGAAAAAAGGAATTTAAAGAGGGTGATTCAGTTTTGTTGTTCAACTCAAGATTGAAATTGTTCCCTGGAAAACTTAAATCAAGGTGGACTGGTCCATATAGAGTTTCTAAGGTTTTCCCTTATGGAGCAATTGAAATTTGGAGTGAAAAATCTGGGAATTTTAAGGTCAATGGGCATAGATTGAAACATTACATAACTGGAGACCCAATAAAGGGAGCAAGCTGTTACAAGCTCTCCAATCCCTCACCTCTTTTCAGTGAAATGCATGAAAAGTCCAGCTAAGGACTATAAATTAGCCCTCTTGGGAGGCATCCCAAGTTCTTTTATTTTGCTTTTGTTGATTTACTTTTATTTACATTGCTTTTGTTTTTATCTTAAATCTCCCCAAATTCAATTTTTGACATTGTTGAATCTTGTCCCTTGTAGATGTATTTCAATGGAGGAAGGTTGGTGAACTGCTGGGGAGTGACTCTTAATCTGAAATTATGTCCTTCAACTCTCCCAAAATTGATTGATTTTTACTGCATAACCTGTGCAGGTTTGCTACTTTGTTTATGCAGAAAAATGAAATTTGCAGCAAAGAAGGGTCTGCAGCACATGGCTTATGTTTCTTTGTGAGGTTGGGTGTGTAACTTTTAAGTATTTGTGCTTATCATGTTAATATGATGGTAAGTGGGTCATTTTTGTAGTTTTGAGCTTATTTGGGTTGTGAGATTCAAGGTGGACATACTGCATTTTCTTGGCATAACTTGGGGAGTCCATTCTCATTTGTGGATAGATGCAATTTTATGCAGATTTTATTGAGTCTTAATGTGCTAAATGTTGATTTGCAGAATTTGAGTTGAAATGGCATGATTCACAAATGCCTCTTATGCAGGATTCACTTCTACAAGCTTGTGTGATGCAATTTTGATGGATTTTGTATATATTGATGTGTTTTTGGTGACAATTTCTCATGATTTATGCTTCATAGAATTATATTTCTTCATTCTAGGGTATTTTTCACACTTGCAAATCATTTTCAATTGTAATCTCAATCTTGTTGAATTGTGCATAAGTAACTGCATAGCTTATGCAATCCTGCATAACCACAATTCTTGCCATTTTTCATCTCTGTTGCAAACTGCATAAGGATGTGCATAGCTTATGCAATTCTGCATAGCCACATTTTTGTCAAATTTCATATCTGCCGAAACTTGCATAAGTGTGTGCATGACTTATGCACTTTTGCATGACTTCAAATCCTGCATTTTCTCTTTCTGCCGAAATCTGCATAAGGGAGTGCATAAGTTATGCACTTCCGCATGACCACACTTTCTGAAATCCAAAACCTGCCGAGACTTGCATAAGGAGAGTGCATAGCTTATGCACTTCCGCATAACCAATTTCTCTGAATTCCAAAACCTGCCGAGACTTGCATAAGGAGAGTGCACGGCTTATGCACTTTCGCATGACCACACTTTTTGAAAATCAAAACCTACCGAGACTTGCATAAGGAGAGTGCACGGCTTATGCACTTTTGCATGACCACAATTCCTACACTTCCATTTTGAGCCGAAACTTGCATAAGTCAGCGCATAAGCTATGCACTCTTGCATAATCAGTTTTTCACTCTTTATCTTCCACCGAAACCTGCATAAGAGAGTGCATAAGTTATGCACACCCATTCTCCCCTTATGCAGTTTTACACATGTCCTGTTCAAATCAAATTTTTTTTTTTTCGGCATCCACTTTCCCACCTCCACTTCCCGACGTTTCTGTTCACGCCTTTCCCCCCACGACCATTTTTCTCGGCACCATCTTTCCTCTCCACTACTCTTTCCGCCTCCTTTGCCCTAACTTCCCTCTGCATTTTTTACTTTCTCCCTCACCTCCTCCATTCTCACCATCTATAACCCCATGGAATCGCCTCCTCATTCCCCTCAAACCTCCCCTCTCCAAGTCTCGCCCTTGGCAATACGGCCTCCTAACCCTGATTCCCCTCCACAAGAAACCCCTCCACCACCTCCCACAGCCACTTATAAGAGAAAAATTAGGTCGAAATCCACCCGACCCATGGCTTCTGCACCTCCTCTCACAAAACGTAAAGAACCACCCACCACTCCACTATCAGAGCCTCCACCCAAAAACCCCAAAACTTCAACCTCCACACGACATGAGACTGGCGTTTCTACCTCTACCCCGCAGGCCAAATCACCCTCTTCCAGTAAAAAGCAAATGTCAGCAGCATCACAAGTATCAAAACTACCTTGGCCCCTTCCTGATGCAGCTCACAAGGCAGCCTTTAAGAGACTTAAGGAAAGGAGGGTGCAACCCACTAGGTACATTTCTGCAAATGCCCTCCAATCAGTTGGTTTATTTGATAATGTGGTTGCATACCTTGATGGTTTAGGTTGGATGGAATTTGTGCATAAGCAAGAAATAGTTTATCCAGCTTTAGTTTTGGAATTTATTTCCTCATTTTCTGCTACCCTGAAGTTGCATGAGATAGATTACAAGCCAACTATGAAATTTAGGTGTTTGGGGCAAAATAGAGAGCTGTCATTAGACCAATTTCATAGCATTTTTGGGTTTGCAATTGATGGACTATTTAGGTTACCATATACAGGGGTAGAGGTAGCAAACAAAGGTGTTTGGAATGCTGCTCAGTTTTGGAGGATTATCACAAACCAACCTCAGACTTTTTCTGCTGGCAGATCCAAAACCTCTCAAATACTAGACCCTGCACTTAGATTTATCCATAGGCTTATTGCTAGCACTATCTTGGGCAGAGGGACTAGTTCTGGTGCTGTTGGCAAATCTGAATTGTTCATACTATGGTGTGCTTTTCACAAAGTCAAAATTTTCCCCTAGTTACTTCTTTTGTGAGCATGTGTTACATATTGCCACTAAATCCATAGGTGATATAGTCATGGGTGGGTTCATAACTGTTATAGCCAAGCATTTTGGTTTTAATCCGAAAGAGCATCCTCTACCAGCACTTTCAGACACTCTATATTTTGATGCTACACACCTATCCAAAACTGGATTCAGTTTGCCACCTTCTGACACTGCACAACCAGCAGCAGACACAGAAACCACTGCACAACCAGAGGCACATTCTGTCCCACCAGTCCAACAGCATTCTACTGAACCTACACCACCCACTCAGTCTGCACAGGACATCCCAGCAGATTCTGCACAGCCTACACCTTCTGCAGCTGGACCCTCTTCATCCACAGCACCTCCTCCCTTCAACACTAAAGCCTTATTCACCTATCTTGAAAGGCTTAGTGATGATATATATTTTGTGGATAGAAAGCTTGAATCTGGTCTTGATACCCTCAAGGATCGTCATGATCAACTCTTTGATTTTGTCATGGAAACCAGAGATAAGCAGAAAGAATTAAAGGAGATGATGAAGCAGCTCATGGTTTTTCTGGGAATGCCACCTCCACCTCCATCACCTCCTCCAGAACCATCACTTCGACAGCAGCCAGCTCCAACCAGTCCCTTAGCAGCATCTTTGGACAAGGGCAAAACAATAGAATTAGATTAGTTTCTGTTTTACTTTTGTTCAAACTTGTAGGAGTTTTTCTTTGTAGATATGTTGAAACAATTTTAGTTTGTTTTGAATTCTGTTTTTCTTGAAGTTCTATTGGATGGCTATTACATTAGTTTTTCATTGATTTTCATTGCCTTTACTGCCCTTTTGTGCATACTTGTCCACACACTGTATATATTTGCATGCTTCTACTGGTGTTTGCATATTTTTCCTTGCTATATCATCATGCAGCAGCTTTTGAATATACTGCACAGATTGTGAATCCCCTTATGCAAATATTCTGCATAGCCTGTGTAGTCCTTTATGCCACTCATGCAGAACTGCACAGGTTGTGAATCCCCTTATGCAAATATTCTGCATAGCCTGTGCAGTCCTTTATGCCACTCATGCAGAACTGCACAGCTTATGCACCCTCCTTATGCACTTGTTCTGGACAGCATTTTATTCTACATAACCTGTGTAGCTTCTTATGCATCCCCATTATCTCTTGAATTCTCATCTGCTCTATACCAGGTAACTTTTTCTTTTTGCTCTTAAATTTCACAATTCCTGGTAATTACTATTTGCTTTGAGTTTTGATAATGCCCTGCTTGAGACATTGAGGACAATGTCCAATTTTGAGTTTGGGGTTGTGCATTTTGATTTTTGCTACTTTTGTTACATTTTTCACATTTTGAGTATAGGAACATCTCACCCCATTCCATTTACATATACTGTAAATATTTTACATATACTGTAAATATTTTACATATACATCCATACATACATATACATAACACATTTACACACACATTATACATCACTTAGAAATTATACACATTGCACACAAATAGATTTCTTCCATTTAGTTAATGCATTGCTCATTTTTAAGAATCATGCATCATGCATTAAAATCTTTTGCCAAATTCCTTGAGTATTGAAAAGTTGCCTATGAGAGTGATTTGACTTACCTTTAGTTGGGTTTGTGGATTGAAAGTTTTCTAAGAGGTGCAAAGTTTTGAAGTGTCTATCCCTTGCCTATATCTTCTTAGCCAAAAAGCCACCCAACTAGTCCTTTAGAGATTGGAGTGTTTAGAGGGAGTTATTGGATATAAGGTAGTCAAATGATGTCTCACCAATCCTAGAACAAATTTTCTAAATCTTTCAAGGCGAAATACTAGCTTGTACTTGAAAAGGGAGATGATTAGGCATTCTTTGATTTAAACCTTCTCATTTTAAATCTTTGGCCCTTTTCCTAATTAAAATTGACCCTTGCAAACCCCTTTGAGCCTTTTTATTCCTAATTTTTCTTAAAACCCTTATTGCTTCCTAGCCAATGAACCAAACATTCCAACCCTTTTCATGAGAATAATTATTTATAATATTAGGTACATAAAAAAAAAAGAAAAGAAAAGAAAAGAAAAAATATATACAATAAAAGGGAGAAGAAATGCTTGTCATCTTGTAAAAGTGCTAGTATATGTGCTTTTCATTATTGTCATTCAAATTGAAAGAAATCCACCCAAAGTATTAAAAGAAATGAGTTTGGGGGTGGCAATTTTAGGGACAATCATCAAAAGAAAATGCAAGATACAAGTTTAAAGTATCAAAACGTCCCTCCATTTTTATATGTTTTGCAAAATATGCTAGCACTTGACAATTCTCATTGCGTATTTCTCCCCTCCATATATATAAAAAAAAAAAAAAGAGAAAAAGAGAAAAAAAAATATAATAAAATAAGAAGTGTACCTTATGTTTCAAAATTAAAAATATTCTCATGCTTTGAATCCTTTTTACCCCTTTTTCTTTTTAGCCTTATTTTGAACCCCATAGCCCCATTACATCCCTAAAAAGACCTTTGATCTCTTGATAGTACTTGCTACATTAGTGGAGATAGGAGTAGGGAATTTGCCTATGGGATTGGAAAATTATCCATTCATTCATTTAATTCCATCATTCTATATAGAGACACTTTGACTATTGATTGTCCTAGAATTCCTTTTGAGCATGACTTTCTCTTTTGATTGGTTGGTTTTGGAATTTTGAATGATAATTGACTTGATGGCTAAGCGGTGAAAGCTCGGATAAGCATTAGATTCTTTGCATTTTGAAGGATGGGTATATGGATTGCTGGTATGGCTTAAGGTGTGTTAAATTACTTTAATAGGTGATTTTCATAGCTCTTTGGATAAGGCACCCAAAAAAAAAAAAAAATTTGCATCACATTTTAAAGTTTGCTTAAGGACAAGCAAAAGCTTGAGTTTGGGGGTATTTGATGCATACATTTTGCATAATCATTTAGGTTTAATTTCATAGCCATTTTATTTGATTATTAGTCACTTTTAGCTAATTTCATTAGTTATTTAGTTAGTTTTTCATAATTGTCAATTTTGGATTAATTTGTAATTTTTACTTTGTTTTGTAGGAAAAATGGTGTTTTTGAAGGACTAAAAAGAAATTTTGCCATTGAGGAGTGATTTCTACAGCCAAAGATGTCAAAAACAAGTTTCAAAGTTGAAATATGCATTGACCAAATTGCGCATAACTTGCTGCATAAGTTATGCAGATCTGCATAAGGAGAAGAAACACTGTTCTAATACCTGCCGAATTGTGCATAAGGAGAGTGCATAGCTTATGCAGATTCACGCCTCCCTTATGCAATCTCACGGAATTGTGCATAACTTATGTACTTAGTCATGCAGTTTCGCATAAGAGAGCCAGAAACCAGTCGAAAACTGCATAAGGGACTGCATGACTTATGCAGTCCCATAAAGACTTCATTAATGAGCTAGCAGAAGATTCCCTCAGAAAATCTCACCTCAAACACACCATTTTAGGGCTCCATGTCAGAAAAAGTTATATATAGCCCCATATCCCATTTTAGAAAGGGGAGGAGAAAAGAAAAGAAGGAAAGGAAAGAAGAGGGCAGCAGCTGAAGAGTCACAATCATCTCCCATACCATTTCCAACCAGATTTGGAGATTTCTTTCTTTTCTTACATTTTTCCTACCTTTCTAGTGTTGGACTTATTGTTTCTTAGCTTAGATTAAAGTTTTATTTCCATATTAACTTAGAATATCTTGTAAATATTATGGGTAGTAAGTAGTTTTATTTGATTCTGGAGTAAGGGATGTAATATTTGAGATATTTTGTGGATTTTGATTGGGTAATCCATATTTTGTGGTCTTAATGAGTTTTATTCATTTCTTGTGTGCTTAATGACATGCTTAATGTAGGATCCCATTAAGTGATGTTCTTAATCCATGGTTGAGGCACCGAAAGGAGAAGGCCTTGTGATAGATAATCAAGAAATTAGACTTAATTAACTTAGATCTAGAAATAGACTAAGGATTAAGAGGATTTACAGATTAATTAAGGAACTTAATGGGTCTTGATTAACTCTAACTCCACGAAAGTAGGATTAGATTGATTAAGGCACGCTTTGTCTCACTCGAAAGGGTATTCAAAGGATTTAAGAATTAATCTCCTTAAAACCCATAAGTTTCACAAGATTGGATAACCAATTTAAATTCCCAAAATAGCTTGAATATGAAATCCCGAACTCCAGAATCGCCTTTTTTATCATTGTTAATTTCTAATCGAATTTAATTACTTGCCATTTTAAATCTTGCCATATTTGAATTTGCTTGTTTCAATTTGATGCAAATTTAGTTAAATCATTACATAGTTGATTAGATTATTAATTTTGCACATATAGATTTCATACTCCAATACCCATCAATTTATTGCTTTAATTTCAAAAATAGTTCAATTTAGTCAACTTTTTATATCAAAAATTCAATCATTAATACAACTCCTTGTGGGAACGATATCTTTTCTATATTACTTGTACGACCCGTGCACTTGCGGTTGGGCCACATCAATGAGTGCATTCAGTTCACTTATCAATTGTTTCAAACAATAAAATTCAAATGAATTTTATCATTTTAATAGATATTTGAAATATATAAATTTTCTTATGAATTCATTTAATTTGAATTCTTTTAATAAAGTAAAATTGAATTCTATCATAAGAATATATTAGTTGGAATTATTTTTTTTAGTATTAATAAACATATAGATTTCATGTTACATTGAAGTTTTATCATTTAAGATTAGTGTTAGCAAGTTTTTAATATTTTTTACTCTTACAATTGGTCCACAAATACAAATTAAAATGAATTTTAATTTTAAATTTATAATTTTACTTATAAGATAATATAAAGAAATTATTAAAAAATATTATAGCATTCTAAAGAAAATATTTATAGCATTTTTAATGTTTATAGCATTCTCTTTCTTATTTTTTACATATATATTTGCAAAATTATAATAATTAAATTATACTTTATAATGACTAAAGCTTTTAATTTTTTACTAATTAATTTTTTTTCAAAATTTCAAAATGAAGCTCTATTTGTATATTTATTATTTATAAACTGTAGAACCACTTGTGTTGCATATGAAAAATAACATATTTAAATAAATAATTATTATTTTTTAAATTCAAATCATTATTTTTAAAAAATTTATTTAAAAATAATAAAAACACACGAGTTAAAAAAAATGAATGGATAAAAAAGAAACTAATTTAAATTAAAATTTTAAACTTTGCCCCACATGCTACCAAGTGCCAAGGCTTTAGCTTTGACAACAATACTGGGCCTAAGCCTAGAAGATCAACTCATCAAATGCTTGGAGTAGCAAATGGTAAAGATGTTGATATGAGTTCCATTTAAACATGCAGGTCCTAAACCCAGAAGATCAACACAAGTACAATGGTGGCAAGGAAGAAGGTTGTTTGGTAACGAGCTTTGAATATGGATTCAATAGCCAATGCTATTCCATAGAAAAACAGGGCAACCACAAACATTAATTGGCATTATGACCTTGTGTTCCTCAAATGCATCGATATGCGTATTTTGCCGCGATAAGGTAGATGAGTATTGCAATGACAAAGAACTCTACAACTCTCTGATCACTGGAAAAATAAGAATGCTTCATAATCTTCAAAAAAGTATATTTGTTTTTCATTCGCTTATAATTATCAAGCAAATTTTTTTATAAGAAAATTTGACAAAAATAAATTATATAGTAGTATTGAAGTTGTCCCTATGAGATCGAATCTCAACTGAAGCAAATTGTATAAAAAAAAAAATTGTGTCAAAGTTTCTTGCCAATTTAACAAGTTGGCTTTTGCTCCTCAAAATGGCATGCATCTACTTAATGAATTTCTATAATTTAATCGATTACATTCTCTCTGAATTTTTATTATTTTTTATATTTACTTTGAATATATATAATTTTTCAAATCGAATTCTTTTTGTTATTGAAATTAATAAAATGTTTTAAAATCCGACACAATCTTTGTTAAAATTTACAAAAAAATCTCTTTCTTCAACTCTTCCTCTTGCAACAAAACCTAAATAAAAATTTCTCTTTGCATCAAAAATTGCAAATGAGAAAGGGAGATTTAACTATGCAATAAACAAATTTTCTAACATGTTCAATCATGAATTACATAAATAAATTTCAAAATTTCAATCAACACCCTTTAAAAATTCTACAACTGAAATACATTAATATAGTCTAAATTATCACATTTAAGCTTTTCACCTTACTGCGAAAGTCATTAGACATTTTATAGAAATATATAAAATTGTAAAGATAAATCTGGTTTACTTAAATGATATACTTAACTAGACAATTGATTTTGTGACTCACTCCTGTCATATCTAACTACTGTAGCTAGATATAAGTAATTATACAATGAACTACCAATGGGTAATCCATGGGTAATCCATATGTAATTATCTTTTTCTCTTTTGACACCAATGGGTAATCCATGAACTACCAGCACAAGATAAGTGTAACACCTTCCCTGTAGCAACTTCGTACATTCTACTGTTCCGGTGACCAGTGTGGGTCTGAACATCTACAAAAATATTTAAACTAAAGTGAGGAACCATAATTAACTCAAATATTACTAAGAAAAATTTAGGAAAAATTTTAGAAATAAAATACAACCAAGTTAAATGAGCCGGTGCCCTAGCGATAGGTAACCCAGTGGGAAGTTGCGGTTCTCGCAACTAGGAGCCCTAGACCAGGGAGAAAATTCATAAAATAATTTTTGGGACTCCAGAGAAGAGTCATTGAGAGTTCTATAGCATTAGAATGCCAAAAAAAGGCTTAGAAAAATTTTTCAATCTGTACAGACAATTTTGGTCTGTTAAGCCAAACGGAGGGCCTTTTGGTCATTTCGCCTTCAGAGGTGATTTTTGGCCGACTTGTCTAGTTAAGTAAATAATTATTATGACATAAAATGTGAATAAATATTGCTAAAAATTAAATTGAAAATGAGTAGAAAAGAAAAGGAAAGAAAATGAAAGAAATTAGAATTTTGACAGCATTATGATGTCATTAAAATCCTCCCACCCAATCAAATTGTGACACTTGGCAATAACTCATTTAAAATGAGTAAATGGGCAGAAATTAAAGAAAAACAATCAGATTTCTTTATCTCTTCCCTTTGGCCGAACCAACACCTCTCTTCCTCTTCCACCATTAAAGCTTCACCAAGCTTTGGGTTCACCCTCTAAACCACCTCAAAACCCTAGCCTCCCTTCACAAAAACTCATCCTCACACCTAAAGCAAGCTTTGGACAGCAAAAAGAAAGGAAAAAAGTGAAGTTTTGAAGCCTTGGAAAGTGCCTAAGTCAAGGTTAGTGCCAATTTCTTCTAAAAATTTTGTGTATGGCTGCCATTGAACATGATGTTGGTGTTGTAAACCATGGATTGTATGTGTATGAAAATTTTAGTTGTTGGAGTTAGGGTTTAAGGCACAAAACTTGGATTTTGTTCATGTGTTGGTGAATGAAAGTTTAAATGGTCAATTAGTGACCATTTGGCTATGTATGATGAGGAAATGAAGAGAGTTGTGGCTTGGTATTTGAGATTTGGTATGCTACCCTTGGTGACTTGCAGGACTGGGTGTGAGTCCAGCAGGTTTGGGCAGCTATAAATGGAGTTGTAGAGGTTCAATTAGTACAAGGCCAATTGGACATAAAACTAGACACATAATGGCACAACTTTGATGAAGAAACCCTGCCCAGAAAACCAAACCAAGTTGAAAAAAAATTGCCCTAATCCGAGTGACTTGCATTCTGCCTGGGTAAAATGACCAAATGAACAATATTTGTTCATTTGGTCATAACTCAGTGTAGAAAGGTCCAATTGACCTGAAATTTTACCAGCAGAAAGTTGACATATAGATCTACAACTTTCATGAAGAAACCAAACCCAAATTTTGATCAAAACATGTTCAAAAATTAACCTACAATCAATGCACAAAATACTGTAGATTTGGTGATGTCCAGAAAATTCTGGAAGTTTGCAATCTGGCCAGTTATGGTTTTTAGGCCATAACTTGAGCTACAAAACTCCAAGTGGAGTGATTCGAAAAAAGAAATGTAACTAGACACAATAAGAAACAACTTTCATGAAGACAACTTTATTAAATTCCTACTGTACAAATGACCAATAGAACAGTAGACATAATGCTTGAAATCTGAAAATTATGAATAACTAACACTAAGCTTAGAAATGGTATTGGCAACCAATACCAACAACTTTGGAATGCAAAATGTGGTATGTTGGGAGTATTACAACCAATGTACCTATTGTCTATGCAAAAGTCAACATTTTAGTTGACTAATGAAATGAATAGTAATACCTAAACTTAAATTTCAAGAATTGAAAATTTTAAAAGTGTAATATGCCCTAGTACACCTAGCAAGATTGGTTTGGATAGGTTGGCATGCCAATAGGGTTCAGTTAGCAGTACTGCACATGGCATTATGCTATTCTGTGATTTCATGGCTTTTAGCCATTCTGACATTGTGATGATACTTGGCCTTATGCCTAATGTTTATTACAGCTTATTAGCTGTTCTGTTGCACACCGGGAGATACATATGTGACCGATAGTGTGACGGCCCGAGGTACTTGATACTCAGTGTCAGTTTACCCATTTATCCAATCCAGTCATCTAGTATAGGTTACTTGGGCAACCAAAAAAATGAAAGTGGATAAATTTAATGAAATAATGAACATAACAAGTACAAAATCAATAAGACTATAAATAATTATCGAAAATTTGTCTGCATAAGACATCAATACATTCACTGCATATTTATTTTCTGTTATTTCTTTTTATCTATTATTGGCCCCACTAAGTATTATTGCTTAGCGCATTGCTTTTTGCCACGCGTAGGTTCTGGAGAGACCGATAGAGAGCCCAGTAGACCACAGACTGGGTGAGACCATCAGCAGCTTTACATAGTGTCCGTGTCACCTCACCTTCTTCAGTGCATTGGTAGGACACTAGGTTTCATTTTGGTATTTTGTAATTAACTTTTATTTTCTCATGTGTAATTAAGACTTATGTAATGTATTTTGGTATTAATGTAAATAGTAAAAATTGTGTTTATGAGTGAAAAATTCAGTATTTATTGATGACTTGTATATGAATATCATGTGAAATGAATGAATGAGAAATGAAAATATTGTTGAAAAAGATTGAGACTTTGTTGATAAAATGGAATTTGGGATTGATTGAAAACATAGTGGAAGTGTTTTTCACAGGTTCCGAAGAATTGTTTTCTCTGTTTTTAGCCGGTACTCTGCCGGATTTTTTATAAAATTTGTGAAACCTCAAATAAATTAATGTTTTCCATAAATGACTTAAATAAATTATACCTCACCAATTGTACTTCATAACTATGATAAAAATAAATAAGGAAGGATAAAAATGAATAAAATAAAATATGGTGTTCCGGTACACTGTGTGGTATATCTTACTTGGCTGCACTGTATACGGGTAAGGGGTGTCACATTTAGTGGTATCAAAGCACGGTTTAGGAGTTTCTGGGTCTAGATCGAGTCCATACCATGCATTGCATTTGTAAGAGTCGAGGTGACACTAATGCAAATCTGTTTGTCTTTGTTATTTTGAATAGGATATGAACCCCACATCTCAGAGGGCAGTTGAGGAGGAAGTGGAGAGTCATGCTTCACCTGCAGTGAGACTAGGGTAGGGGAGAACTGCTCCCGACTCCAGTGAGCACCTTTCGGCCTCCACAGGCCATGTTCCAACAAATGGCCGAGTTTTTAGACAAATGGTCAGTAATGCCACCACCACCACCACCTCCACAGCAGAAATCACATCTGGAAAGAGTAAGAAAATTGGAGCAGTGGATTTCTTTGGCAAGAGAGAAGATAATTCTGTTGCAGCCGAAAACTGGCTGAACAGAATAAGAAGGGTTTTAAAACAACTCCATTGCACTCTAGAGCAAAATCTAGAAGCTGCTATATCTCTGCTGCAAGATGATGCTTATCAATGATGGGATACAGTGTCTAGTGAAGTGCAGCCAGAACTAATAACTTGGGACTTCTTCCTCTCAGAATTCAAGAAGAAGTATGTGGGTAGTGTATACTTAGAAGAGAGAAGAAGAGAGTTCATTAACCTGAGGCAGAGACAGTTGACAGTGGCAGAGTATGAAAAGGAATTTATCAGACTGAGCCATTATGGAAGGGAGATAGTCCCTAATGAAGCCGAGAGGTGTAAGAGATTTGAAAAGGGATTAAATGACAACATAAAGATCATGATTACTGCCTTAGGAATCACAGACTTCACCAAGTTAGCGGAAGCTGCAATAAAAGTTGAAAATGTTAGAATAAGTGAGCAGACTAGAAGGGAGAGATAGCAGAAGAGGGGCCCGGGTCAGTCTAGCTCATCTCCTGCACCTGGGAAGAAGTTCAAAGGTCCGCCTGCACAGAGTTCAGGTCAACCTCAAGATCAAGGTCAGTCTCAGGGGCCCAGGCCACAGTTCACCCCTAGGAGAGGTCAGTCCACACCATCAGTGGGCAGCTCTCTAGAGACGGGGTTCAGGGGACCAGCCCCAGCATCTTCTACATGTCCACATTGCCTGAAGTGGCATAAGGGAAGTGTTGAGAGTAGCAGTGCTGCTAAGGTGTGGATCCACGAGCATCGATTAAGGAACTGTTCACACGAAGCGCTCTTTGTTCCAACACAAGCAGACAGACCTGCTCCTGCACCACAAAGGGATAGGAAATCTGGCAAATCTGAGGCAGTGGGACCATCACAGAGACCTGCATCTGAGCCAGCAGAGAGGCCTGAGGGTAAAGCACCTGCCAGAGCCTATGCCATAAGAGCTCAGGAGGAACAAGATGCCGGGCGTCATCGAGTGCGTTCTCCTCTACAATACATCTGCATACATTGGTGGATCCAGGATCCACTCATTCATACATCTACATCAACCTACCCGTAGAAAGGGGGATATTAGTAGGGGAGAGTGACCAAGACATCCTGGTCACTAATCCATTGGGCCATAGTATAGTGGTGAACAAGGTGTATAAGGGTTGCCCGTTAAGGATTCAGGGGTATGAATTCTTGGCAGAACTGATTGAGTTGCCTTTCCATGAGTTTGACGTGATTTTGGGAATGGACTGGTTGTCACGTCATCAAGCAATGGTTGATTGTAAACTGAATAGGATTTCTTTAAAAACTCCTGAGGGTAATGAGATCACAGTTGTGGGAGAAAGGACAGATTTCTTGTCCAGTGTCATCTCAGCCACAGTTGTAAGAAAACTGATGAGAAAAGGCTGTGAAGCTTACCTAGCACATGTGGTGGATACTAGGCAGACTAAGCCAGATCTGTGTGACATACCCATAGTAAGAGACTTCCCAGATGTGTTCCCTGAAGAATTACCTGGCTTGCCACTAGAAAGGGAAGTCGAATTTGCTATTGAGATACTTCTGAGTACAGCACCAATCTCTATTGCTCCTTATAGGATGGCACCTACAGAATTGAAGGAACTGAAAATCCAGTTACATGAGTTGCTGGATAAGGGGTTCATACACCCCAGTGTGTCACCATGGGGAGCTCCAATGCTGTTTGTGAAAAAGAAGGATGGGACTTTGAGGTTATGCATCGATTACCGACAGTTGAATAAAGTAACTGTGAAGAATAAGTATCCGTTGCCTAGAATTGATGATCTGTTTGATCAGTTGAAAGAAGCAGCAGTATTTTCCAAAATTGATCTCAGGTCAGGGTATCATCAGCTGAGGGTGAAGGATGCAGATGTGCCAAAGACTGCATTCAGGACTTAGTATGGGCATTATGAGTTCCCGGTGATGCCCTTTGGCCTAACAAATGCACCAGCAGCATTCATAGACCTTATGAACCGTATCTTCCATCCATACCTAGATCGGTTCGTAGTGGTCTTTATTGATGATATTTTGGTGTATTCCAAGACCAGGGAAGAACATGATGAGCATTTGAGGATTGTTCTGCAAACCCTGAGAGAAAAAAAGTTGTATGCTAAGTTGTCAAAGTGTGATTTCTGGTTAGATTAAGGTAGAATCAAAATGATTCGTAACTCAAAATAGTCTGACCATACATATTTACTAGGTCTAGTATGAGTAGTTACATGAAAAGCATTTTTAAATAAAATATGTAGAGTTTTCAAACTAGTTGAGTTTATTTTGACTTTATCTCATATTTTTTGAATGAAATTAATCATTTTGAGTCATAGATAGATTTAAATTGCTCATTAAATTTATATTATTTATAAAAAATTTTCACATTAATATACAATTTACGGGTCATTTGGATTAAAATAATAATTTTTTTTTCAAACAACTCATATTTATTTATTTGTTAAAATTCATGTTGATTGAATAACTCATTCATTTCATTTGTCAATTATTTCAAACAATAAAATTCAAGTAAATTTTAACATTTTAAAATGTATTCCAAATACATAAATTTTCTTATAAATTCATTTGAATTAAATTCTTTTTATAGAATGGAATTGAATTCTTTCAGAAGAATTATTTTATGGAGTGCTAATGTTTGTTATATCTATATTAGTGGGATTGATTTTATTGCAATCAATAAAGATATAGGTTTCATATTACATTTTAGTTTATTATATAAGATTTAAATTTATTATGCTCGGTAAAATTTTTTCTTTATTTTTCAATTTTTTTTTAAATTTAAAATACAAATGATAAATAAAAAAAAAATTTTGTCTTAAGTGGCAAGTGATCTTTTATTTTATTTTTAGGAAAAAATATTTTTTTGTCCCAGAGATATAACATAATTAACACTTTTATCCTATTTTTAAAATCTAATTGTATATCCCTGAATTTTGTTTCCATTGTACATTTATGTCCTATCCAAATTTAAGTCCCGTTTCAATTAAGTCAAATGTATATCAAGGGTCAGATGGTAGAGAAACATTTTTAGTTCCCAAAATACCCTCATTTACTGTCTCTTCCTTCTCTTCTATCTAACTATCTCTCTCTTCAGTCCTCTACTCTGCCCAAAACTAGGATGCCATCACAAACCCATTTCCCCCCATCTCTCTCACAGACCTATTCCCTTTACTTTCTCCAAACTCAAACCACCTAAATTCAATGTGCCTTCGTGTAAAACCTCAAAAACAATAGCATAATCAGAGCAATTGCATCCCAAAAGCACAACCCGATAGTTCACAACCCAAATTCAAAAATCAATCCTTCTCTTAACCCCTGATAAATTTTTACGCTTCTTCTTTCCATTTCATTTCTTTGTTTCTCTTGCTTCTGTACTACTAAACTAGACCACTGAAATCATAACTGCATAAGTGACACCAAGGGCACAGAAGGTAGCCATTTGAACTTTCAAACAAACAAGAATAACTGCATTTGCACATTGAGCAGTGCGAACCAAAACCTGCCTAATTACAGGGTATAGATCCAATCCCCATTTATCACTGCAGAAAAATCCCAAAGTGCCAAATCAGCTTGGGAAACGAAGGAGCCATTGGAAGCCAGTGGTGGTCTGGCTGTGGCATTAGAACCATCGCATGCACCCATTGCCCAGACTTCTTCCTTGTCCTTCACTCCATGAGTAACTACCGCCTTAGGTGCTCTGCTTCAGACACTAGAGCTACGATAATAAATCAATTCCATAAATACAAGTGATGAGGCTGGATCTTAAGGAGTAGCTTGCAGGTTAAAGGTGGTTGGCAAACAAAGCAAGTGGTGGAGGCAAACAAGAGCAGACAAGGAAAAGCTGGAGACGAGAGGAGGATGTGGAGGTAGCGAGGAACTGTAGATGGAGGGGGACCAATTTGTCTGTTGTTGATCCTTGGGTTGTATTCAGATTTTTAATTGGATTCTTTTTCGTACTTATTTATGTGTAATGTCTGTCTCTTGTTTGATGATATGTCTAACAGAATATTGTGTGATGCATGCTTATGTTGGTTGAGAGAGTGGCAGTTTAATTATGAATTTTTCAAGTTAATCAAGTGTACTATGGTTATTTCATGCCGGCACAGCAATTTTGACTTAAGGACCTTTATTTTGATGAATTAAAAATACAGAAAAAAATTATTGACTTTTTAAAATGAAGAAACAAAAGTATTAATTATGTTTTATACTAGAGACGAAAAAGCAATTCTTTTTTATTTTTATAATATATATATATATATATATATATATATATATATATATATATATATATATATATATATAATACATACCGTAGATAAAATTCACAATCACATGGATTGACTCACATATAAGCGAAGATCTCTATGAGAAGCTATATCTAATGATTTTCACCTCTAGTGTTTATACTTTATCTACCACCAATTCTAATTTAATCATACCACAGCACACCATTTAATAATCTTTATAATTGATATAATAAAGTTGATCTCAAAATGAACTTATCAGATAAGTAGCACTCTTTTTTTTTTTTTTTTCATTTGTCCAGTTTGTGTTTATTTTCTAATAATTTTACAACGTCAATTAATGATATATGTAGTGACATGTAAATACTAATAGACCTATAAGATATTTAATAAAAAAATAATAAAAATAGTTGCAATTTAATTAATATTTCTAAAGGTTGTAGTTATAAATTATATAAACTAAAGCAATATTTTTATTTTCCACTATAATTAAAAAATCATGTACTTAATTCTTTATAATAAAAGAAAATTATAACAATAGTTACAATTTAATTAATATTAAAAAAATTAAAAGTCACAATTATAAACTATATAAATCAATACTATATATGAAAAATTAAATTAGTCACCTCCAAAGAGAAATAGAAGATATAACGTCTAATTAAAGTCTTCTCTTAATCCTACTAAATGATGTTTTAGTAATCAACAAATTTGAAAAAGATGATAAACAATTTATACAAATATCACAAAAGAATTTCTTTCTTATAGGAATTTATTTATATTGGTATTTTATTATTTATTATTTATATTCATTTTCTATTTAAATTTATTCTTCACATTTATTTTCTTTATATTGTCACAAATTTTTTTACAAGCTATTCTTAAAATATTTTAAATAAATTAAGCATAAATATATAAAAAAAGCTATATATTCATATTCTTATTCCATTAATTAAAATATTTATTTTGACTTTATTTTTCCCATGGGTTGGGTGGTGATAGGATAGACAACTGACAATTTAGTCTTAAGAACTCACAATGGGAATTAATTTAAATTTTATTAAACTTTATTTGAAACCATCAATAAATATATCTCCTTTATTTTTAGAACATTAGAATATTATTTTCTAAATGTTTATTTCAATCAAATAATTTAATTCAAGTACCAATTAATTTACATACTCTCTTTAATTTTAAAAAAATAATTTTTGGAAGTATAATTTTAATTAAATAATTAAATTCAAATCTCAATTTAATTAAGACTATAACTACAATTTTAATTTAATTTAAAATAAAATAATTTAATTTTTAAACCATAATGGCAAACCCTAAACCTAACTCAGATTATTTATGGATTTTCTATTATGATTTAATAGCATAATTGTCATTGATATTTAAAAATTAATTTATTTTATTTAAAACAAATTAAAATTGCAATTATAATCTTATTTATATTGAGATTTGAATTTAATTATTTAATTCAAATTATACTTTAAAAAATTATTTTTTAAATTAAAAAGGGCAAGTAATCTAATTTACACTTGAATTAACTTATTTAATTGAAATAAATTTTTAGAAAATAGTGTTTTAGAAAATAATTTCATTGATAAATAAATCTCAATTAATTTGATTAAGAAAATAAGATTGAGAGAGAGAGAAGAGGTTAGGGTAAATAGTAATTTAATTTTTTTTTTTTTTAACTTGAAAACCGGCTATTAGTCAAGGGAGATTTTTTTTTTAAATGAAATTAAATTTGAGTAATTATATTTTAACTAATTAAAATTGAATAACTGAAATAAAACTAATATTTAAATTAAGAGATTATTGATGCAATTTACTTCAAAAAGTCTTTAGGGTTGGTAAAAGAAGCCATATTGCACATAGATAATAAAATTTTCAATGAACTTCTTTCTATCAAAAAGATTTTATATGATAGTTTTTAAGGTTAGCTCTTATATTTTTATTTTTTTTACTCTTTAGTCCTTTTTATCATTTTAACCATTAGTTTAAATTTTATTCAACCACTGTAATTTGAAAAATATAACTACATAATTAATTTATCTTACGAGTCTTAAACTATTTAATCTTAAACTATTTAATCCATGTAATGATAGTTTCTCTTTATTTTGAATACATTCACTAACAGAAAATTTAATTTAAACTAAACGATGAGATTAAAAAGTAAACATAACATAAATATAATGACTAACTAATATATTTTTCAACGTAAAAAAAATAATTTTATTAAAATAAAAAAATTAAATAATAATTTTTTAAATATTTTTTAATTGTCAAAGCCCAATAAAGGCCATAATTGCAACCCTAATTCCCAGTTATTTTTTGTAGGCTAGACCCGGTATATGGCCCGCAGCTCAAGTAATAATCATCGTTTGAAAATACAAGCTCTACAAAGAGTTTTAAGGCTGAAAAGATTAGGCTCTAACACCATATGAGAAGTCAAGAGCAACCTCAAACCATAATTATAAATAAATAATAATTAAGGTCTTAATTTTAAATTAATCATCTGAACAGTTTTTCATTATTAAACTCTGTTAAATATCAAATCTTCACTAATAATTAAAACTTGTATATTCTTTCACACCACAAATTATTGAGATTAGAAAATCTAAAAAGTTATGATGAAATTTTAAGAGGTTATTCTAACAATCACATTGCTCGCTAGTTGTTGCTGCCAGCAGGTTCAATATCAGTCCTTGTATTTTGTAATTTTCTATTGATGCAAAACTGAAACAAAATCTATTTGAGAATTATTAAAAAGAGAAAGCTGCCCATGTTATATAATCCATCAATTACTGCCAACTCCATTGAATTAAAAAAAATAATAATAAAAAATAACCAAACCAAACCAAAATATAAATAGTAGCAGAAGCTCCCACTCAAGCAGCATAACCAAAGACCCAAAAAAACTACTGCAGAACACAACTATGATTCTGAATAGATCCAAACCTAAGATTCAAGAGAAAATAACTATGAACCAGCAGCTTTGCTAATTACCCTGGTACAATCGAAAACCCAAGATATCTGAACTGATAGCAAGCAAGCTTTAAGTTACAACAAGAAGCTTAACTTTGTTGAATCCATGGACAGTGCTGGGCAAGAAATACAAAGAAATTAAACACCAATTTGGTCAGAGTAGCAATAAGCAATAAAGATATTAATCACCAATTTGGTCAGAGTAGCAGCAAGGAATATGAACAAGGTCATTTACATAATATTAATGAATAAGCAATAATTAAGACTAAACAATATTTAACAGATGAAGAAGATTGATGATTCAGTTCCTGTTTCCCCACCTCAAATTGGCCTCCCTCCTCAGTGCTTCAAATGCATTTCTTGAGAGCCTCTTCAACTCATTAAATGCTTGGAGTAGCAAATGGTAAAGATCTTGATATGAGTTCCAAGCTACCCATTTAAATATGCAGGTCAAGAAACCATCTGAAGCTTGGGACTAAGATCAACACAATTTGATTTACAAGCTTTGAGTATGGATTCAATAGCAAATGCTATTCTCAAACATATACTGGGAATGAGATGGGTATTTTGTTGTGCTGAAGGAGATGAGCATCGGAATTATTTCTACAACTCGATACTGTAATAAAATATTTCAAAATTGGACTTAATGCTGATAAAAAAATTATTAATAAAAAAATTCTCTCCCTCTCCCTATCTTTTCCTCTACAAACAACACATAAATCAAAATCTCTCTTTGCATCGAAAATTACAAATGAGAGAAGGAGATTTAACAATGTAATAAACAAATATTCTAACATGTTCAATCATGAAATACATAAATAAATTTCAAAATTTCAATGAAAACCCTTTCAAAATCCAACAACTAAGTATTATTTCTACAACTCAGTTACATTAATATAGACTAAACAATCACAATTAAACCATTAAAATTACTGCTAAAATCATACATTTTATATAGAGATCTAAAATTGTAAAGACAACTCAAATTTACTAGAATGATATACCTAACTAGACGATTGATTCCGTGGCTCACTCCAGCCTGCCAAATAGCCTTTGGATTGCATCTTCAGCTAGCTCCTTTGAGTGCTGCAAATCTTCACCTACTAATAGATACAAGTCTTGATATGGATTGCTTGCTACTCGTATAACCATGTAGACCCATAAACTCAGAAGTAACACACCATAGATGAGAATATGAATCAGAACAAGTAGCACAATTGCTATATAACCCAATAGGAGACGAATATTTCTAGCACATGTTTTGTAATTTGAGTTGGGATAGGTTTTGAGTTCATGTTCAATTGTCATTGCTATTGCATAGTTGATTAGAGCAACCACCAACATCTTCATTTCCTAGCTGTTTTCCGAGCGAAGCCAATATTTGAAGGGTAGATAATATTTCATCGCGCGTCCTGCTAGATAATATATAGACACGTGATGAAATATTATCTACCCTTCAAATATTGGCTTTCCTCAGAAAGATGTTGGTGGTTGCTCTAATCTACTATGCAATAGCAATGACAATTGAACATGAACTCAAAACCCATCCCAACTCAAATTACAAAACATGTGATAGAAATATTCGTCTCCTATTGGGTTATATGGCAATTGTGCTACTTGTTTTGATTCATGTTCTCATCTATGGTGTGTTACTTCTGAGTTTATGGGTCTACATGATTATATATATATCAAGACGCGCGATGAAGTATTATCTACCCTTCAAATATTGGCTTCCCTTGGAAAAGGGCTGGGAAATGAAGATGTTGGTGGTTGCTCTAATCAACTATGCAATAGCAATGACAATTGAACATGAAATCAAAACCCATCCCAACTCAAATTACAGAACATGTGCTAGAAATATTCGTCTCCTACTGGGTTACATGTTGTTTTGATTCATGTTCTCATCTATGGTGTGTTACTTCTGAGTTTATGGGTCTACATGGTTATATATATATATATATATAATGAAAAGGGAGTAGGAGGTTATTTAAAAATAGTTAGTTCAAAGAGTAAATATGTAGGATGAAACAAAAGCGATAAAGAAAGTCTCATCTTCCTAAGGAATAATGCAGAAGCAAGCAACAGCAAGGCTCACGGCACATTTATCACATCCAACATCAAGGTTCAAGCATCACTTACAGCAAAAGGCCTAAAAAAATAAAAGAGAACAAATCTAATGTACTTAGGTAAATGCCAAAATACAATATCATCAATTACAAACCTAAGAAATTAATAAAACCCATTAAGTAGCATAGATTTAAAAGTAAAAGATTCCTCCATCAGGGCTAGTAAGAGAAAATAACTCCCAAAAATCAGAGAGGAGAATTGCTAACCTCTGCTACCTGTGACTTGCTTATGCGAAAGGAGAATTGTTGCTGATACTGAGACCATAAGAACTCCCAAAATCACAGAGGAGAGCGCTGGCCAATTAGGAGAGAAAGGACAAGCAGACGAGAGGAGAGTGATGGTCGATGGAAAGGATATTGAAAGCTACATAAATAAACAAAAAAAATTAAAGAGGCTTTAAATCAAAGAAAACTAGAAATGGGGAAGAAATGGAAAGGGACAACAAGGGCCTGCTGGAGAAAAAAAAATGGAAAAGAGGAAGCAGAGAAGACCTCCACAATCGGCAGAAAGGAGGAGGAGGAGATGAGCATGATGAGGGTAGGGTTAGGCTTAAATAAATATATATAAAGTAAGACTTAAATGGCTGAGATTATCTGAAGTGAAGTGGAAGGGACGGCTAGGATTAGTTAAGTTAATAAAAAGGAGAAAAATGATGTTGAATTTGAGAATCCAACTCGAAGAAACGTGGCCTACAACATTTAACCACTAAACCCCATAAATATTAATTTAGGGGTCATTTAGATTAAAAATATTAATTTTTTTTAAATAAGTCATATTTATTTATTTATTAAAATTCATATTAAGATTATACAAATTATAAGATAGATGCTCAATTGAAATCTTAATTTTATAAGTTTTTTAAATTTTACATGAATTAAAATGAATTATTATATCTAGTAGGTTTATATCAAATCAAAATTTTCACGTATTATAATATTAATATGAGAATTTTGACATATATATTTTTTATTTTAGTTATAATTAATAATAATTGAAAAAATTATGTATATAATTGATAAAATTAAAACAAAAATTGAATGGAGAAAATAAAATAAGAAGTGAAATATTGAAAAGGACCTAACTTATTGAAACAGAAAGTGATATTATATGAGAAATTAAATAGAGGAAAGAGATTAGTACGCACATTTGGGTTGCCAAGGAAGCTGATGAACTTACAATATAGAAGTTGTGAATAGCGGTAGATATGTCACAAAATCTTAAGCCATTTTTTTTTTTCTGAAAATAGAGTGAATTATATTAATCCTTTTCATTTTTAACATTTAGACAATATGGTATATGTAAATCTCTTTAAATTAAATTAAATTTGCTTAACTATAAAATGATAACTATAAAATTATCTAATATATATTTTTTTTTCAAATGATAAATACTATATTAATTATTTTTTATATATTAATTTTTTAAGCAAATACATCAAAAATTAAATATTAAATTTAATTAATTAAATAAAATGTACTAAAATTTATAACAATTAATATTACTATTAATATTAATTAATATTATAAAAATTTATTGAATATATCATAAAGATTAAAAAAAATTCAAATATTTCACATTATTTACATCATGATAAAGTGATAAAAATTATTTGATGCAATAATTATAATACTTAGAAAAAAGATGATAGTATTCTATCAATGTTGAAGAATAAAAAAAAATAGACTTTAAGGAAAACTACTTTTTTAAAGAAAAATGTAAAATATTTATTTGTAAAGATGAGATAAAAAAAATAAACAAAAAAAGGGCAAGAAGGAGATTGGATGGTATATAATTTTAAATTTTACTTTTCAATTTTTTTTTTTTACTTTTTCTATTCTCTTGTACACACTGCTATAAGCCTCTTCAAGTGCCACGCAAGCTTGTAAAATAAGAAACTAGTGGGGTTGGTGGCCAACCACTCTGTTGCTAAAGTTAAAAATTATTGATTAAGAATGAAAGAAAAAAATAGAGTGTTCTATAGTGATTTTGATAGAATAAATATATTTAATTAATGTTTATTTCTCATATTTATAGATCAAATAATTAAGGGACTATTGTAAGTATCTTTATGAATCTCAGGATATTAAGTTTAACTTTTCTTTTATTTAATCTAGGTTGTCCAATCATTATTTTCCTCGGTCTTTGATGCCCAAGCATTTTTTTGCTCGATTTTGGCTACTAAATACTCTTCTATTTGGTCAGGTTGACTGAGCAATCTCTACCTATCTTGTGTTATTCAAGCGTAGACTCTTCTTTCCTACTTTTGATTTTTTGATCAAGCGTTGATATTTTGACTATCATATTAAATTTTTTATCCAAGTATTAACTATTTAATTTAATTTTAAGCGAGTAATCTCTGTATTTCTATATAATATATGTAAAATTTAACGATTAACATCAATGCACATTATTTATAATGAAAGCAAAATTTTAGTTATCTTTTCAAATAAATAAAAATAATAATTATAAAAAATTTGTAAAAAAGTAACATCAATTATTATAAAATAAAATGAGCTTTATTTGATTTTAAAAGAATGAAATAATTATTATAATAAATTTATAGAGAAAAAAAAAACTATACTAATAAATTTTTTTTTTTTTAATAGTGAAAATGACGTGAATTTTTAATATTTTATTATTACATATATTTTTATGATATAAATTGATAAAATAGAGAGTAATTTTATAATTTTCACGCAATTTGAACGTCAATTCATATTAGAGGAACCGTGCATTCAACTTCCAGGAGATTTCGTGTCCAAAGCCACATTGCCTACGGAAGGCCATATTGCCAAGGAAAAACGCAGTCAACGGAGACTAGTGAGTTTTTTATTTTATTTTATTTCATTTTATTTTTATTTTTTTATATATATAGTTTTTATTAAAACTTAAAGATTTGATAAATTTAAAAATAATTTAATGTTATATTTGAATAGAGAGATTTGACCTATATATTTAAATTCATATTAAATATATTTTTTGAATATTATAAATGAAAATAGATTTAAATTTAATCTAAATTTTATATGTTCATGGCAAGTTTAAAAATAAAGATTTAAAATAATTATTTTAGTCATTATTTCAATTTTATCTCACTATAATTAAATGTATTAGTTTTACATGATGTCATAATTTATAGGCATTTTAATAAAAATTCTTTTTATTAGCCAAATAAAAAAAATTAAATTTATGAATTTCAAATTCAAGGGGCAAAATGCACCTTTGCATTCATTTTTTTGTATCAGTAGATTAAACATATATAATTAGGGTATGCATTCAATTAGTTTTATTTTAAATCAAATCAAAATCGAATAAAAAATTTAAAAATTAATAAATCAATTCCATAAATACAAGTGATAAGGCTAGTTCTTAAGGAGTAGCTTACAGGTTAAAGGTGGTTGAGAAACAAAAAAACTAGTGGAGGCAAACAAGAGCAGACTAGGAAGAGATGGAGAGGGGAGGAGGAAGTGGAGGTAGCGAGAAACTATAGATGGAGGGGGACCAATTTGTTTGTTGTTGATCCTTGGGTTGTATTGAGATTTTTAATTGGATTCTTCTTCATACTTATTTATATGCAATGCATATCTCATTTTTGATGAAATGTTTGACAGAATATTGTGCGATGCATGCCTATATTGGGTGAGAGAGTGGCAGTTTTTTCTATGAATTTTTAAAGTTAATCAAGAATACTATGGTCATTTCATGCTGGCAATTTTGACACAAGTATTTTGATGGGTTGAAAATACATGATAAAACTGTTGACTTTTTAAAATAAAGAGACAAAGTATTAATTATATTATACTTCAAACACGAAAAAGTAATTTTTCTTTATTTTTATAAAAAATATATAATTTATAATTATATATATTGTAGATAAATATATAACTTTTTTTTGGGAAATTTATAATACATATTGTAGATGAAATTCATAATAATATGGACTGACTTACACTTAAGTAGAGATCCTATGAGAAGTTGTATCTAATGATTTTCACCATTGGGGTTTATACTTTGTCCACCACCACACAATTACAATTCTAATTTAATCACATCACACCACACCATTTAATAATCTTTACAATAGATATAATAAAATTGGTCTCAAAATGAACTTATCACAATGTGACAAATAACACTCTATTATATTTTTTCCCATTTATCCATTTTGCGTCTATTTCCTAATAATTTTAATTACAACATCAATTAATGACTTATAGTGACATATAAATACTAATAGACCTATAAGGTATTTAATGAAAAAAAGTAATAAAAATAGTTATAATTTAATTAATATTAGGAAAATTAAGGGTCATAATTATAAATTATATAAACTAAAGCAATCTTTTTATTTTTCACTATAATTAAAAAAATCATGTACTTAATTCTTTAAAATAAAAGAAAATTATAACAGCAGTTACAATTTAATTAATACTAAAAAAATTAAAGGTCAAGATTATAAACTATATAAACTAATACAATACATGAAAAATTAAATTAGTCACCCCCAAATGCAAATAGAAAATAGAATGTCTAATTAAAGTTTTCTTTTAACTTTACTAAATTATATTTTAGTAATCAACAACAATTTATACAAATATCACAAAAGTAATTTCCATTTATAAGAATTTATTTATGTTGGTATTTTATTATTTATTTTTTATATTCATTTTCCATTTATATTTATTCTTTACATTTATTTTCTTTTATTTTCATAAATTTTTTTACAAGCTATTTTAAAATATTTTAAATAAATTAAGCATAAATATATAAGAAAAGCTATATAGTAATATTTTTATTCCATTAAATAAAAATATTTATCATGACTTTATTTATCCCATGGGTTGGGTGGGGATAGGACAAACAACGACAATTTAATCTTAAGAACTCACAAAATTGGAATTAATTTAAATTTTATTAAACTTGAATTGAAACCATCAATAAATATATGTCCTTTAATTTTAGAACATTTTTTTCTAAAATTTTATTTCAATCAATTAATTTAATTCAAGTATCAATTAATTTACATGCTCTCTTTAGTTTTAAAAAATAATTTTTAAAAATGTAATTTTAATTAAATAATTAAATTCAAGTCTCAATTTAATTAGTACTATAAGTGCAATTTTAATTTAATTTAAAATAAAGTAAATTAGTTTTTAAACCATAAAGGCAAACCCTAAAGATATTATTTTTAATTATTTATTTAATTTATATTAAATATTATTTTTTAAATAAATTTAAAATTTACTTTATTTTATGATAAAATATTTTAATTCATACATTAGTATTATATAATAGAATATCAAACTTCCATTTCATTACAACAAAAATATTATAAAAATAAATTATTATTTTGGTTGACATTATTATTATTATTATTATTATTATTATTATTATTATTATTATTATTATCTAAAAATGTTAAAAAATTATTTATAGACTTTTTTTTATAATATCGATTTAGAGTTTTTTGTTTTAAGCGATATCAACCCAGGATTGTTAATATATTAGATGTGTAAATTTGATTTATAAGTAACAAATAATTAAATTTCTTTGCTTTTAATTTTTGATGAAATTTATAATATATTTAATTTTTTTAATCAATTTTAAATATTTTAAAATAATGTGCATATACATTATTTATATATACTAAACTTATTAATATAAGAATAATGTTAAGCTAATTTCATATGGATAATCATTTATTTTTCTTGATAGATATTACTATTATCTTCTTTCATAATTAGATTTAAAATTAAATATTTTTTATTATTAAATTATATTTTATTTAATATACTATAATAAGTAATTAATAAATATTGTATTATTAACATTATTTTGTCTTAAAGTAGGCATATATGCATAACTAATATGAAATATAGTGAATGAATATAATTTTATTTTAATTGAATTGACTAAATATTTTAATAATTATTGATAAATAATAATTTTATTTATAATATGTAAGTATAATATTTATATTATTTTAGATTAAAATTGAATATATTTTTATATAAATATTTTTTATTAAATATATTAATAAAATAAATATAAAAAATTCTTAAGCTTGCTTTGTATCTATTTCCTAATAATTTTATAACATCAATTAATGATATGTAGTGACATGTAAATTCTAATGGACCTATAAGATATTTAATAAAAAAAGTAATAAAAATAGTTATAATTTAATTAATATTGTGAAAATTAAGAGTCATAGTTATAAATTATATAAATTGAAGTAATCTTTTTATTTTCCAATATAATTTAAAAATCATGTACTTAATTCTTTATAATAAAAGAAAATAATAACAAAAGTTACAATTGCATTAATATTAAGAAAATTAAAAGTCATAATTATAAACTATATAAACTAATACTACACATGAAAAATTAAATTAGTCACCTCCAAATGCAAATAGAAAGATATAATGTCTAATTAAAGTTTTCTCTTAAACTTACCAAATGATATTTTAGTAATCAACACATTTGAAAAAGATGATAAACAATTTCTACAAATATCACAAAAATAATTTCTATCGGATAAGAATTTATTTATATTGGTATTTTATTATTTATTTTTTATATTCATTTTCAATTTATATTTATTCTTCTCATTTTTTTTCTTTACACTTTCACAAATTTTTTTACAAATTACTCTTAAAATATTTTAAATAAATTAAGCATAAATATATGAGAAAAATTATATAGTCATATTTTTATTCCATTAAATAAAATATTTCTCATGGCTTTATTCATCCCATGGGTTGGGTGGTGATAGGATAGACAACGGCAATTTAATCTTAAGGCCTCACAAAATGGGAATTAATTTAAATTTTATTAAACTTTAATTGAAACCATCAATAAATATATGTCCTTTAATTTTAGAACGTTAGAACATTATTTTCTAAAATTTTATTTCAATCAAATAATAAATTCAAGTACAAATTAATTTAAATACTCTCTTTAATTTTTTAAAATAATTTTTGAAAGCATAATTTTAATCAAATAATTAAATTCAAATCTCAATTTAATTAGAATTATAAGTGCAATTTTAATTTAATTTAAAATAAAATAAATTAATTTTTAAACCATAATGGCCAACCTTAAACCTAATTCAGATTATTTATGAATTTTCTATTATGATTTAATTACATAACTGTCATTAATATTTAAAAATTAATTTATTTTGTTTAAAACAAATTAAAATCTTATTTATATTGAGATTTGAATTTAATTATTTAATTCAAATTATACTTAAAAAAATTATTTTTTAAAATTAAAAAGGGCAAGTAAACTAATTTACTCTTGAATTAAATTATTTAATTGAAATAAATTTTTAGAAAATAGTGTTTTAAAAAATAATTTCATTGATAAATAAATATCATTAATTTGATTAAGAAAATAAGATAGAGAGAGAAGAGAAATAGGGATGGTAATTTTATTTTTGGAAAAGAGGGATAAAATAATTATTTTTCTTTTTTTACTTGAAAATCAGCTATTAGTTGAGAGAGATTTTTTCTAAAACAGAAATAGAGTTGAGTAATTATATTTTAACTAATTGAAATTGAATGACTAATTAAAATAAATATTTAAATTGAAAGACTATTAGTGCAATTAACCCCAAAAAGTCTTTAGGGTTAGTAAAAGAGGCCACATTGCACATAGACAATATGATTTTCAATGAGTTTCTTTCTACCGAAAAGATTTTATACAATAGTTTTTAAGGTTATTTTTTATATTTTTGTTTCGTTTACTCTTTAGTCCTCTTTGTCATTTTAATAATTAGTTTGAATTTCCTTCAATTCCAATAAATATGTCTTGAACTATTTAGTCCATGTAATGATAATTTCTCTTTATTTTGAATATATTCACCAACAAAAAATTTAATTTAAACTGAATAAAAAGACTAAAGAGTAGACATAATAAAAATATAAAGACTAAATAATATAATTTTCAAAATAAAAGAATAAAATAATTAATTTTATTAAAGTAAAAAAATTAAATAATAATTTTTCAAATATTTTTCAATCAATCAATTTGTTATAAGCTAAAGCCCGACAAGGATTTAGTAAAGGCCGTAACCATAACCCTAATTACCAAATTTTCAAGACGACTTTGGATGGCAACCCTTATTTTTTGTAGGCTAGACCCAATAACTTTGATCACCGTTTGAAATGCAAGCCATATGAAGAGTTCCAATGCTTAAGAAATTTTGAAGAGTTCCATGACTCCAAGAAAATAAATTAGACTCTAATACCGATGACAAATTCAAGATCAACCTCAAACCATAAATACAAGTAAATAATAACTAAGCTTTAGTTTTAAATTAATTAAAATTAGTCATGTGAATCAATTTTTTGTTATCCAACTCTGTTAAATATCAAATCTTCGGTAATATTCAAAACTTGTAAATTCATTCATACCATAAATTATTGAGATTAGAAAATCAAAAAGGTTATGATGAAATTTTAATAGGTTATTCAAACAATCACATTGCTCGCTCGTTGTTGCTGCAAGCAGGTTCAATATCAGTCTTTGTATTTTATAATTTTCTATTGATGCAAAACTGAAACAAAATCTATTTGAGAGTTATTAAAAGGAGAAAGCTGCCCATGTTATATAATCCATCAATTACTGCTAACTCCATCGAATTTAAAATAATAATAATAATAATAAATAACCAAACCAAACCAATATATATAAACAGCAGCAGAAGCTCCCACTCAAGCTGCAGAACCAGAGGCCCAAAAAAACTACTGCACAACACAACTTTGATTCTGAATAGATCCAAACCTAAGATTCAAAAGGAAATAAACTCTGTAGAAGCAGCTTTGCTAATTACCCTGCTACAATCCAAGACCCAAGATATCTGAACCGATAACAAGCTAGCTTTAAGTTACCACAAGAAGCTTAACTTTGTTGAATTCATGGACAGTGCTGGGCAATAAATACAAAGAAATTAATCACCAATTTGTTCAGAGTAGCAGTAAGCAATATGAACAAGGTCATTTACATAACATAAATGAATAAGCAATAATTAAGACTAAACAATATTTGACAGATGAAGAAGATTGATGATTTGGTTCCTGCATTATGTTGTTTTCCCCACCTCCAATTGGCCTCCTCCTTAGCGCTTGAAAAGCATTTCTTGAAAGCCTCTTCAACTCATCAAATGCTTGGAGTAGCAAAATGGTAAAGATCTTGATATGAGTTCCAAGCTACCCATTTAAATATGAAGGTCCTGAACCTAGAAGAAGCCATCTAAAGCTTGCAACTAAGATCAACACAATTTGATTTACAAGCTTTGAGTATAGATTCAATAGCCAATGCTAATCTCAAAAGCATCCTGGGAATGAGATGGGCATTTGCTATGATGAGAGAGATGAGTATTTGTATTATTTCTACAACTCAAACACTGTAATAAAATTTTTTAAATTGGACTTAATCCTGTTAAAAGAAAATTTTAATAACAAATTCTCTCCCTCTCCCCATCTCTTCCTCTACAAACAACACATAAATTACAAATGAGAGAGGGAGATTTAACAATGCAGTAAACAAATATTCTAACATAAACAAATATAAATTTCAAAAGAAGACCCTTTCAAAATTCTATAACTATGTATTATTTCTACAACTCAGATACATTAATACGGACTAAACTATCACATTTAAATCATTAAAATGATTGCTAAAATCAAACATTTTATAGAGAGATCTAAAATTGTAAAGACAAATCAAGTTTACTAAAATAATACACTTAACTAGACAATTGATTCGGTGGCTCACTCCTGCCTGCCAAATAGCCTTTGAATTGCATCTTCAGCTAACTCCTTTAAGTGCTGCAAATCTTTGCCTACTAATAGATATAAGTTTTGATATGGGTGGCGTCCTACTTGTGTAAGCAAGTAGACCCACAAACTCATAAGTAACACACCATAGAGGAGAACATGAACCAAGGCAAGTAGCACAATTGCCATATAACCCAATAGGAGACGAATATTTCTAGCACATGTTTTGTAATTTGAGTTGGGATATGTTTGGGGTTCATGTTCAATTACCATTGCTATTGCATAGTTGATTAGAGCGACCACCAACATCTTCATTTCCCAAGATAGCTGTTTTCCGAGAGAAGCCAATATTTTAAGGATAGATAATATTTCATCGCGTATCCTATTTTACACACACACACAAGAAGAGGGAGGAGGAGGTTATTTAAAAATAATGAGTTCAAAGAGTAAATATGTTGGGATGAAACAAAAGCGATGAACAAAGTCTGTTTCTTCCTAAGGAATCTGACAAGCAACAAAGAAGGTTCATGGCCCATTTATCACATTCAACATCAAGGTTCAAGCATCACAAGGCATAGAGTTACAGCAAACACATAAAAAAAATGACAAATTTGATGTATTTACAGCAAATGGCCTAAAAAAAAAAGAGAACAAATCTAATGTACTTAGCTAAATAAAATATTTCTCATGATTTTACTTATCCTGTTGAATTTAATAAATAAATAAATAAATAACCAAACTAAATATTGTGGAAAATCATTTAATAAAGTTAAGGTTGCATTCCGACTTAATGGTGTTTCTGAGCTTAAAAAGTTAAATTAAGTTTCCAATTTTAATGATCTAAAGTTTTATCCGGTGTTTGGTCCCAGCTCAGGCCAATCTCATGGTTACGATGTTCTTCCGACCTTTTATACTTAGATTAATAATCGCTTTTAAGCTTATAGTTCTAAAGTGTTAAAACAATCAAGCACTTATACAATTTGGATCCTTTCCGATCTCACCAAGAAATTGAGGAAAAGAGATTTCATTTCATTTCAAAATAAAAGATACAAATCACTCGGCTGGAGGATCACCCCCAGCCTGTCCTACATCAACATTTCACTCACCCTCTCTATCTCCCTCAGGCTCCTCGTCGCTCTCATCCTCGACCTCTGGGGTGAGCTCGTTCATCCACGAAAAATCCTCTTCAGGATATCATGTCTTTAGCTCGGCCATGAGGTCGTTATGAGCATTCACATAAGCCCCGGCCTCCTTTGTTGTGCTCTCCTCTTCCTTGGCTTGAAGCTTTGCATCTTTGGCTCGGAGCTCTTCCTCCTTCGCCCGAAGGTCTTCAGTATAGCGAGCGAGAGCGGCAGACCAACGAGCCCGAGAATCTTCGAATTCTCATTCCATTTCAATGATCCTCTCCTCATAACGCTTCATTTGATCCTCCATTCTGGCGATGTACTCGTTAGCAGATGAGAGCTGAGCTTGAGCGGCAGAGGCATCTTGGACCGCTTTAAGATCTCCTTTTTCAAACCATGCGCTTTCTCTTTGAGCATATGATGGTTTGCAATGGCCTCTAAGCCTAAGCTCATGGTCTGAGCCAAGAGGTCATCAAAGCTCTCCCCTGCCAACCAGTTCCGATCTTCTTGGAAGCAAATGGAAGCTCCCAGGACTTTGGCTAGGTTGGGGTTTCCCCTAGTAGAGCGGTTCCTTTCCAATGACTGGATCAGAAGTTGTGCGCCCCGGGAAAGTGCCCTGACTGTAGGACCGGAAGACTCCCCTTCTACATGTGAAGAGCTCAGAGGAGGAGGGGGAGGTGGAAGCTCGATCTGTTGAGGAGCCGAGGGAAGGACTTCCTCCTCAAGGATTGGTTGCTCCTGAGGTCGGGGAGGAGAGCTCGGCGCCTCCATTGATTCACGATGAGGGGTCTGAGCATCGACAGTGGCGGCCCCCTTCATCGCCCTCACTTTTCTAGAAACTTCTCTCTTTCGTTTGCAGCTCTCCCTGGAAGCATCATCACCCGCCATACCTACACGAAAAAGAAAGTCAGTGAGTTCGCTAAGGTTCAGAGACCAGAGATATGAATAGTACCGGGCTCGAGGTCAGAGAGCTGAAGCTCGTATTCTTCGCCAGTAACCAGCTGCATCATCCAATGGTGCAGTTCGGCCATTACTGCGTCTAAGCAAGAGAATTTTTTAGTGGACTCCTGAGACTTTAACTCTTTCACCACGGCATTCTCGTCCTTATTTAATGTGATCTTTTTTGGGATCGGAGCGACCAGGTGTTGCCAACTCCAGGGGATCCCCTCAAAACCGTCCCGAATCTTGCTCCTCAAAATAAAGAATCGGTTCTTCCAATTCTTCAATGAAGAAGGAAGATCGGTAAAGAGAGAGTAATGGGGTTTAGCTTGGAAGAACCAGAACTCGTCGTCCTTCCTTCGGGTGAGCCTATGCAGCTCGGCAAAAACTTTGGCTGTAGGTACCAGGCCCTTAGCTCGGCAGAGGCCCCTGAAGGCTATTAGAGTCTGCCACGAGTTCGGATGCACTTGGACTACCGAGACATGGTGAAATTTTAAGACGGCTTTGTAAAATTCGTCTAGAGGGAAGCGAAGCCCGGCCTTCAATTGCTCTTCATATACCATGATGTGATTGCTCTCAGCAAAGAAATGGTCTGCCCGATGATCTCCATGGCATTTGATCAGTTCGAAGGAGTAGATCCGCAAATTGTACTCCTGGCTTATTGATTGGAGATCGGCGTCCCTCAAAACTGAAGGCAGCTCATCAATTGGCAAGTTATCTCTTCTCAAATATGCCCCTCGCCTCTGTCCGGCACCCGAACTGGTTACGGGGACGAGGGCTTTACTGGCTTAACCACTCGATCTAATCGCATCACCCTCTTCCGAGGTCCACGAAACATGGATTGAAGGTGGGCTCGCGGCTCTCTGACCTTCGGCGCCACTCATTTTCAAGGAAACCAAGGCAGTTAACTGAGGAAAGATTAAAACCCTTATCAGAATCTGATCGGTGTAGGAGAAACTTGAAGAAATGAAAGAAATTCAGAATCGCTCGCAAAGTACTAAAAATGACATAAGAGAACAACTGACTAACCCTTCCCCTATTTATACCCGACTGAGCATTCAATGCTCACAGTGTCCCAAGCGACGCATCGATAAGCGGAATCCGCCCACTTTTCTGACACGTCGCAGGAACATTCCAGAAACTCCATAAATAAATAAGAGGAAATCGGTTGGCTAAAGATCGTCAGATTAAGGCGGATGTTAGGAGTTACAGATCAGCCAAAGGTGATTTAATTAGGAACCAGATCGGATACGCACATCAGAGATCGAAAAATAACCAATGCAATAATAAAATGATAACTGTCAAAATAAATTTCATTTCATTTCCAAAAGGTCAGTTTTCATCATTTGGACGATCCCAAGAGATCGAATTACATCATTGATAGAACCATTAATAACCAAATTTCATCAGGAAGTGATGGGAGACCTGATGTGAGAGAGATCGAAAAAGAGTCATAACCGAGAGATCGGAAGGAATAGAGATCGGAAAAGAGGACAAAAGACTTCCAATAACTTTCGTCATAATCACAGCCAAGGTAGTTAAAACGTTACAGGCGAGATCAAATCTTCACTGCACGCCTCATTTGCAGAATCGCCCACATTACTGACAGGCGCCAGGACATGTTATGGTAGTCCTGTGCATCTCGATCTCCATCGTTGATCTTACTTGTAAGGACAAACCCGGAGCCCTTGGATCAAAAAGGAGACAATAGGACCAGCACCTTTTATTCCCAGCCTTCGAATCTGCCTTGACAAGAAGATCTTGAGCCGTTGGATTAGAAAAGAGAAAGGACAAATATTCTGAACGGGATCTCAGCCATCCATTTTGATTCTCTTCAATTCTCAGGCATCAGATCATGTCCTTTAAAATCCAAACCTTCCATCTCCCTCAGGAGAGATCCTGACCCTTCATTAGGAGCACCCGTTCCCTATAAATACATGCATGCAAAACTATTGAAGGGGACGGACGAAAAAAAGGGTGGCGATTATAGTGGAAAGGCTCTGAAACTTGATTCAGTCTTGCTACTTCGCTATTTTAAGCTTTCAAAAATAGAGAAACTTCAGAAATCAGTTTTCTTAAGTATCTCCATTGAAGGAGTGTTGGACCTTGAAACTCTTCATTTTTAATTTGTTCACTACTCTGCGATACCATTTCTCAGTTCAGTTTCGCCTTCATCACCTAAATATCAACGTTTTATTCTCCAAGCTTAATCTCATTTCAACCCGGTTACTGTTACTTCGGCTCAACTACATTTTAACTTGGTACTGGTTATTTCAAAGTAAGCATTAGTCCCCAGACTATTAGCTCGCAGTTCTACAATATTTGTGGCTCCACAGTTCAATAGACTCAATCCCTCACAGGTCAGTGTCTAAACCGTTGCTTTATCAAGTGCTCGCCTTTTGTTCTCTTTGTTTTCATGCTCGTAATCTTCATCAAGTTCATGTTATGCTCAAGAGCCCCATGTAGATAGTTATTTTTTTGAGTTTATCTTTTATTCATCAGTTCATGTTATTTGTTTGTTCTTAGCCTTTATTACTTTCAAATATAGGTTTTCTGGTTATGGGTAACATGTAGGTAGTTTAATAAAATGTTGGCAGCTGTATCTTAATATGAGAACTTTTTTAAAACAAATAAAAATAACCAAAGTTTGAATGATTAAGCGGAGGAAAAAGTTATGAAGCCGAACTACTGAACGAGCTCAGGAGATAACATAGTATGGTAGGGATTGAGATAAGACCGAATCCCAGACTAGCAACCAAAAAAAGATTGGATATTGCCTGCCAAAGAGTCCTGGTAAGGCAATCACTAAGGGATTGGCAAAAGGCTCGGTCTAGTATCCCCCCCCCCCCCTCTTAGTTATAAGGCATCAGTGGGTTAAGAGAAGCCTCGCGCGGGTTCCTGGCGCCTTCAGGTGCCAGAACCCTTAGTCCAAGGTCCTTACGATATGCAATCGTAATATACATAAAGAGATCGGAGGAGAGTTCTTATCCGATTCTCAACCAAAATTCCTCACGCTAACTTTAAATACATAAAGAGATCGGGGGAGAGTTCTTACCTGATTCTCATCAAAAATTTCAATAAAACGAGGAGATCGGAGGAGAGTTCTTATCTGAGATCCTTTGCTAAAAAATCTTCAAACCATACATAAAGAGATCGGAGGAGAGTTCTTATTCGATTCTCAACCAAAATTTCAATAAAACGAGGAGATCGGAGGAGAGTTCTTATCCGAGCTTCCTCGCGCTAAACTTTAAATGCTTATAGAGATCGGAGGAGAGTTCTCATCCGATTCTCAACCAAAAATTTTAATAAATGTAAAGAAGGAGAGTTCTTATCCGACTCTCAGCCAAAACTTTAAATATGTGGAGATCGGAGGAGAGTTCTTATCCGAGATTCCTCACTTAAACTTTAAACAGATTACTCTAAGAGATCGGGAGAGGTTTTTACCCGAATTCTCTTAAATCCAAACTAAAATATCACAATACACAAAGTAACTCCCCCTTAAACAAAAACCCACTACACAACACTGATTCACTAAGGGTCATCTCATATACTTATGTATTTGGGTAACCCGAACCAGTGAAATATCAAATATTCCTTTATTTTGCACAAAGGATTAACATTCTCACCATCCCAATTCCCTAATTATCCTTTCAATTTATAAAAGAGCATAACATTAAATCTTTTCACCCTCATTGAGGGACGAGGCGGGGTGCCTAACACCTTCCCCGCTCGTATATGGACCCCGAACCTAGAATCTCTATTTTCGAAGTGGTTTTTTAATTTATTTTCACAAATGATTTTCTTTAATTTCTCTCAAAATTAAAGTGACGACTCCTCACTTTTCCCACTTCAGTGAAGAGCTTTCGTCCAGGCGACCGCAAAATATTTTGCGACAGCTTAGCGACTCCACTGGGGACCTCTTTTTTTAACTCGTCATTTAGAGGTCCAAGAATAGATCTAGTTTTATGCTCTTATAAATTGAAATTGTAATTAGGGGGTTTTTATTCGCAAAATTCGAAAGTCTTGATATATCAATTTGTTATTATTCTAACCATTTTTGCTTGTCTTATTCACACAGCAACTTTCATCAAAACAAAAAAATATGCAAAAAAAACTCCCCCACGAAGGGAAGAGATAAATGCGTCCCTTCACACACTGAATACTTACACAATGTCCTCACACACTTCAGCCCTATACCTGGGCTTTCTTGCCCTCTTGGAAAGTAGGAGGGAGTCATGTAGCGGTACCCGTGGGTTTTACCCTATTAGTATCCGTGAAGGCTTCTGCTCAGATTGAAACCCGTTCTATTTATTGCGATACCCGTGGAATTCTCCCGTTAGTATCATGGTGATGGAATGGGGCTCTACTGGTGACAGTAGGGGCAATTTGGGAACCTGTGGCTTTTAGAAAATTAGACCTTGAGCTAAACTATCATAGTAGCCAGAAGCCGTAGCAAGCTACCTCCTAAGATAGAACTATCAGATCAGATAACACTTACCCGGTACTAGGGTTTTTCCCTATCTTAGGACAAAAGGGACATACTTGCTCTCACCCTACTCGGTCGATGTTTTCTCATGCTTTATTTTTAAGGGCAATTTTGAATTATACCGTTAGGAGGACCTACATATTTTCCGACTTTGATAAATGTGTAGGTATCACCCCGCCAACAGTATAATTCAAAATTACCTAAATTTATCTTGCTAACAAGTTTTCTTCGCAGGCATCACAGAATTAGGGTCTGCAAGAGAATAAACATCAATTTTAACATGGCATCCTCAAGCCAGTTGACAGAAGGGGTTCCTAGACCAGAACAAAATGCTAAACAATGGTCCGGGTCGCCTCATAGTTCAGTGCTCCTACAAAATGATGTCACTAGGGCAGATACTAGCCTGTTACCCCCATTAGACTTAAACAAAGTGGAGGTCAGAATGACCGGTCTCGAGGGACTATCTAGTAGTTGGAGGTCACTTCAAGATCATGTCAAGGCACAGTTCAAGGGAAAATATGGAAGGATTGCTGCCTTGATACGGGTCAAAGTCCAAGTTCTAGCATTAAAGGCCATGCTGTTAGTTTGGAATCCAAAGTACGGGGTGTTCTCATTCAACGACATCGATACGACCCCTACCATGGAAGAGTATCAAGCATTGTTAGAAATCCCTTATGAGCCACAAAATCGGATCTACCTACACCTCGAGCATAGGCAGACCTGGAAGCGGTTTGCACATATGTTGGGGATTCCCCCGAAAGAAGCAAAGGCAAGAGAAACTACCAAGGGGAACACACACGGGTGGTACTGGACCTACCTCAAGAAGCAGCTGGACCTGTACATCCGAGATGAACAATGGGAGTGAGCTTCATTAGCACTAGCTTTGGGGATCTATGGCCTGATCCTATTCCCTGAGCCTTTAGGAATTATAACCTACAGTGTCACGGAGATATTCTGGGTAGTAGAGAAGCAGAAGATCAACCCAATACCGGCAATCCTTGCAGAGACTCTACTGACTCTTACTTACTATAGGCAATAAGGCAGGGGATCCATTAAGTTCTGTTCTCAACTATTGCACCTCTGGATCATCAGCCACATGTGCCCTATAGAGACAAAGGGGTTAACTTGGTACCCAGACCAGCCCCTTATTGAGAAAATAACCAAATTGGTAATCAGTCCAAAGAACGAGCTGCAGAGGCAAGAGCGGATTCTGTGCTTCGACAGCCACGATTACTGTTGGAAGAAATTATGGACGTCGGGTCAACCCATTTTGTTCAGCACAGGGGGCAATTGTTCAGTATCTCTAATCGGAGTGACCGGACACACGAGTTACATCCCAGAATTGGTAATGAGGCAATTCGGCTTAACCCAACCCGTATTCAGTATTGAAGAATAACATCAAGGTCACTTCTATCACGAGCCCGGTAGTGAGGAAGAATTGAAAATAGCCCGCAAATCCTGGGAGAGCATCACTATGATGGAGAGATCGCCTAAAGGTTCGAGCGCCACGGGAGATTATCTTAAATGGAGGGCCAGCAGAGATCAAGGACACTTAACTGCCGATCCAACCGAACTCGAAGGTAGCATCCCCCATCGGAACGTCCCTTCAGAAGAGGCTACTGTTCGTTTGGTCGACTCTCTACAAATGGCGAATGCCGAGAACCAGCAATTACAGGAACGAATAAGGCAGTTGGAGGATCAACACCATGTCCTCGGAAGAGAGGTAAAAAGGCTGAGGGAATAAGCAACGACCGAAAAGGTAGAGTTTGAGGAGCAAGAAACGCGGTGGGAAAGGGAAGATCTCCCTCCAAGCTACAATAAAAGAGGCAGAAGTTCGAAATGGCAAGCTCCAAGAGAAAATGGAATACCAGGAGATACTCATGGAAGAGTATAAACAAGAGAGCAAAAAGAAGAAGCTTGAACTGAAAGAGCAAGCACAGCTTATCAATGATATTTTGAAAGAATGTGCTAAAGAGAGAAAGGAAAAAGACAGACAAGCTACTCTCCATCAAGAGCTAAAGGGAAATGTTGACCAGCTAGAGAGAATGATGGCACTAGGAAAACAAGAGCTCTTGCCAGAATCTGAGTATGCCTTGGAAACATTTAACCTCGCCAGACAAGAAGAAAGACTCTACGAGTATCTCAAGAAATGTCATTGCATTATAAAAAGTCTCCCTGAGCCTAGGCCAATGTAAAAATGCTATGTATGAACTGTTCAGTTAATAAAATCACTTTGGACCATTGTTTAGCAAGGTTGTGAATGAATAGTATGACTCCCGTAGGAACTATCCTTGCTAGGATTATGCGAAAAGACGAATGCGCCATATAAACAAGTATCATAAACATGTAATCGATCCAGTCATTCACCGTCAGACTATTGAGCGATGCTATGATAAAATTGATGCAATTATCCTTCCACAGATCCCCTTCCTGGCTTTCAGATGCCACCGTATCCTTTGTCCAAATCATGACCTTTAATTTTTAACGAAATTTGAAATTTATTTAATGACCTTTTTTTATCCCTCACAGAAAATCAACATTGCTTCAAGCAAAGCAAGCCTGACCAAACAAGCAGTTCAACCAAGACGAGTGTACTTAACAAGGTCACGAACAAAAAGGCTAATGGAAGATCAGGAGCAAGTCCAGAACCTACAGGGACAAGTTTCCGAATTGAAAGACCAAGTCTCAGAGCTCATAAGATTAATGAGGGAGATGTCCCAAAATAAGCCTGCATCAGAGCCAAACTTACCACTACCTCCCCTACCTCCTACAACGGTTGATTCTCATCATGCTTCAACCTCTTTCACTTTCTAGCCACCTGTCCTGGATCCAACGATCACCGTTAACCCGGCCCTCCTGAATAATGACCTACCCTTCCCCTACTACCCGGCTGTCCCAAATGTCCAGCCGCACACTTCAATCCCTCCGGTTCACCCTGCCCCTTATTTCCCAACTGGGGGAATAGCTCATCCAGGAGAAGAGAGCAGAGCCAGAGAAAATGAGAAGCTGTCCACCCTTGAAGAAAGATTAAGGGCAATAGAGGGCCTGAACATGTATGGTTCAGTAGATGTGGCATCACTAAGATTGGTGCCAGATGTGGTGGTGCCACCCAAATTCAAAATCCCAGACTTCGACAAATACACCGGAAAGTCAGACCCTTGCATTCACCTGGCTACTTACATTGCCAAGATGTCTGCCCTGATAGAAGATGATAGACTCCTGGTCCACTTCTTTCATGAGAGTCTCTTTGGGGCAGCCCTGAGATGGTGCATTCAGTTAGATAGGAGCAAGCTGCGCTCCTAGAAAGATCTGGCAGACGCTTTCCTGAAACAGTATAAATTCAACTGTGACGTCACCCCCATAAGGAGAGACCTCCAAAATCTAGTGTAAAGAGAAAGGGAGAGCTTCAAGGAGTATGCCCAGAGATGGAGGGAGAAAGCAGCGGAGGTGTATCCTACGATTACTGATAATGAACTCTGCTCTCTATTCATTGAGACGTTAAAAGCTCCCTATTTCAATCTAATGATTGGAAACACCTCCAACAGCTTCTCAGACATTATTCAAGCTGGCGATAGGATTGAAGCTAACCTCAAGTTAGGATGATTGCAGGAGGTGACTGAGAACCCTGCAAAGAAAACTGCCAGTTTTGGCAAAAAGAAAGAGGGTGATGTGCACTCCATCACCCGACAGAACAACCACTCCCCATTTCCTCAGAACAACTACCGGCCATATCCTCCCCCTTATGGCCCAACAATTGCCAACATTTCACCCCCTTTTCCAAATTATCCTCACCCATGCCCCCAGTATCCACCACAAACGGCCTATAACCCCAGACCGCCTACTCAGCCAGTTCAATCAAGACCACCTCCTCCCCAAAATAATCCCAGACCGCAAAGAAATCCTGATCTACCTCTTCCCCTCCCACTCGGCGAAATATACCGATACCTTGTCGATATAAATCAAATAGTGCCAATTCCCCTTGACCCAATTCAGCCACCATACCCTAGGTGGTATGATGCCAGTGCCCGATGCGAATATCATGGAGGGGCACTTGGACACTCGACCGATAACTGCGGGGCACTCAGGGGAAGAGTGCAAGCCCTAATTAGAAATGGGTGGTTAAAGATCGAAGGGAATGGCTCTCTCCCCAATGTCACTTCAAACCCATTGCCCAATCATGGTACGAGCAATGGCGTAAATATGATAGACTCTGAAGAAGAAAGGTCAACCTTAGAGGTAGATCAATTGATTCCTCACTTTAGGGAAATTTTTACAATGGCAGTGAGGGAGGGCTACCTCTATCCACAGACATCAAGATCAGGGAGGGATACAGGGTGCCCCTATCATGGAGGAGTGGCTAACCACAAGCTGCGAAATTATGGGGAGTTCAAACAAGAGGTCCAGAACTTGCTGTCCCTCAAAATTTTGAGATGCCAAGCAAGGTCAAAAATGGAGGACGGAGTAAATACAGCCAGATTCCGCCAGAATGCCTCCACCTCTAATCCTGCACGACCTTCTCTCGCCCAAAGACCATCACCACCAAGAGCGATCATCCAACCCCACCAGCCTCCCATCCACAGGCATTCGTGCTATGCCCTGGAACTACAATTTCTAAATCTTCACTCAAGAGGCGTCCAGTAGTACCTTAGCTCCCAGCTTTACTCATTCTACACCCCTGACACCTCCTAAGCCCTGCTTTGCTCCCCATAAGCATTTCAAAATGACTTACACTTGACCTTCCAGCAATGCTACTCCCCAACCAGGTCTCAAACCTGTCATAACCAGCAACACCTCCCCACCTAAGCAAGAGGTGGAATTTATAACCCGAAGTGGGAGATGTTACGGAAATGAAGAGAGAGAAAAGAAGAAAGGGAAAGCAAAAATGGGAGAGCAGCCAGAAAACACAGACGGAGGGGCTGAGAAAATTGAAAAAGAACCTACGGAGCCAAAAGAAGAGGAGGAATTGTTGCTTCAGATAATGAAGCAAAGCGAGTACGATGTTGTTGAGCAGCTAAGGAAGATGCCTGCTCGGATTTCACTGCTGTCACTAATTTTGAGCTCAGAAGTGCATTGCCAAGCCTTACAGAAGATTCTGGGTCAAGCCTTTGTTAACCCCGACATCACACCGAGGCAGTTTGAGAAGGTAGTTGGTCAGATACAGGCATCCAGTTTCGTCACTTTCTCGGAAGAGGAGATAGACCCGGCTGGCTTGAAGCACACTAAAGCTCTGCATGTGACGGTAAAGTGCAAGGGATGTATAGTTGCCAAAGTCTTGATTGACAACGGATCGGCTCTCAATGTTTTACCCAATACCACCCTGGCCAGACTGCCTATAGACCAATCAAATATACGCTAGAGCGCCATAGTGGTAAGAGCTTTTGATGGCACGAGAAGGGATGTGCTTGGAGACATTGATCTGCCACTCCAAATCGGGGCATGCACTTTTAACGTCACGTTCCAAGTAATGGACATTAAACCAGCATACACTATGCTGTTAGGTAGGCCCTGGATCCATTCGGCGAATGCTGTCCCTTCCACCTTGCACCAGAGGATCAAATACATCATGGGTGGTAAGATCATAACAGTAAGGGGGGAGGAAGCCATGTTGGTCACAAAGCCGCAGTCAATTCCTTATGTGGAAACGACCGAGGAGTCATTAGAAAACTTTTTCCAGGCACTTGAATTGCAAGAAATTACCTTGAGAAGTGAAGGGGCCACGACTATGGTGGCAAAGGTAATGCTGAAGAACGGTTATGAGAAGGGCAAGGGATTGGGCGCCACATTACAAGGAATCGTCAAACCCATACCAGCCATTCAGAAGATCGGTCGCTCCAACTTGGGTTATGAGGAAGACGCCCTCATGGATGGGTGATTCTGAATGAGAAACATGCTCCGGGATCAGAGGTTTGACCGGAGAGCCAAAAAAATAAAAATTTTCCCAAAGATCACAGACATCTTCACCAAATCGGTCATTATAAACCTAGAGGAAGCTGAAGAATCTCCCGAATAGCCATCCATTGATGTCATCCATCTCGATTCCCTGTATGAAGCGTTAATCTTGCCAATGGCTGAGGGGCAAGAACTGGACAACTAGGAAGCAGAGGACCTTCCTGTGCTTAATCTCGAGTAAAGTACATTTTGTTATCTACACTTGATCATTTTGTCCATGGTGACAAGTGTAATGCTATAAATGGACTCTTATCCTGTGATATAAATATTAATAAATTGATAGCACATTTTTGCATCCAATTCTCTTTTCCTTTTTCTCTTGAAATCCACTCTTATAATATATTCCACTTTCATTTCTTCAGGACCATTCATCAATTAACGTCTAATAATTCAGAAATTCCTCACGCTAATTTTGAAACTCCCATAACTGCCATTACTTCAAGTGACTCTGAAGAACTGACTAAAGAAAGAGGTGAGAGAGATGAACCTTCCTTGGTGCCTTGTGGGGACGAAACACACACCATTAATCTAGGCACAGAAGAACTAAAAAGGGAACTTAAGATTGTGGGGAGCGAGGAATTAGAGGATATGATCAGTTTGCTCAAAGAATTCCTGGATGTGCTTTCATGGAGCTATGATGATATGGTTGGTTTAGACCCTCAGATAGTAACGCACAAGATCCCTCTAATTCCCGGGACAATTCCAGTAAAACAGAAATTAAGAAGAATGAACCCTGACACGCTACTTAAAGTTAAGGATGAAGTCAAAAAGCAGTATGATGCTAGGTTTTTGGAAGTGGTTAAATACCCTCAATGGATAGCTAATGTCGTCCCAGTAATGAAGAAAGACGGGAGAGTCAGGGTATGCATTGATTACAGGGATCTCAATAAGGCGAGCTTGAAGGACGATTTCCCTCTCCCACATATAGATGTGCTAGTGGACAATGTCGTAGGATTGGGCAGATGTTCGTGTATTGATGGGGCATCCGGGTACAACCAAATCCCCATGGATGAAGAAGACAAGGAGAAAACTGCTTTTATCACTCAGTGGGGAGTGTTCTGTTATCGGGTCATGCCATTTGGCTTAAAGAATGCTGGGGCCACCTACCAACGCGCTATGGTCACATTATTCCACGATATGATGCATAAAGAAGTAGAGGTATATGTGGATGATATGATCATTAAATCCAGAGAGGGAGAAAGTCACGTACAAGTCCTGAGGAAAGTATTCGAAAGACTCAGAAAGTATCAGCTAAAGTTAAACCCTGCCAAATGTGTGTTCGGAGCTAGATCTGGAAAGCTGTTGGGATTCATAGTGAGTAAGAAGGGAATAGAAGTAGATTCGGACAAAGTTCGAGCCATTCAAGAAATGCCATCCCCAAAAACAGAAAGGGAGGTGCGCAGTTTCCTGGGAAAGCTGAACTACATTTCGAGATTTATCTCTAACCTCACTGCTAAAGCTGAACCCATCTTTAGACTACTCAGAAAGAACAACACCTCTCAATGGGATTCAGTTTGTCAAGAGGCTTTCGAGAAAATTAAGCAGTACCTGTCAAACCCACCGATATTGGTTCCTCTAGTGGCAAGGAGGCCACTGATTCTATATATGGCAGTCCAACAAAATTCAATGGGATGTGTTTTAGGGCAGCATGACGACATAGGCCAAAAGGAGAGGGCCATTTACTACCTGAGCAAGAAATTCAATGATTGCGAGTCAAGGTATTCTTTCCTAGAAAAAACTTGTTGCGCATTGGCTTGGATGGCGAATCGGCTTAAACACTATATGTTGAATCATAAGACATGGCTCATCTCGCGGATGGATCCCATTAAGTATGTATTTGAAAGCCCTTTTGTGCCAGGGAGGATAGCGAAATGGCAAGTCATACTCTCTCAATATGACATTGTCTATATGACCCGAAAAGCAGTAAAGGGCAGCGTAATTGCAGATCTCCTAGCAGAAAACCCTATCCAAGATTATGAAGCTCTGGATTTCAAGTTCCCTGATGAGCATGTTAATGAAGTCGGTGGCGAAGAAAAGGAATCAGCTGATGTATGGGAAATGTATTTTGACGGGGCTGTCAATTTGATAGGTAATGGAATCGAAGCTGTATTGGTATCCCCTGATGGAAGACACTTCCCAATCACCATCAAGTTAAGATTCGACTGTACCAATAATGTGGTAGAATACGAGCCTGTGTGATGGGTTTGCAGGCTGCCATCGAAATGAAAATCAGGAAGTTAGAGGTGTATGGTGATTTAGCCTTGATCATTTATCAAGTCAAGGGAGAATGGCAAACCAAGGACCCAAAGCTGATTCCATATCAAAAGTACTTATTGGAATTGATCAAGAGGTTTGAAGAAATCTCTTTCACTCACCTCAGCCGAGACAAGAATCAATTCGCAAATGCCCTAGCCACTCTGGCTGTCATGGCTCAAATGGAGGAGGGGCAGACGACCCAAGTATTACAAATCAAGGCGAGGAATGAGCCGGCGTACTGCCTCATGATCGAGGAAGAAACAGATGGTAAACCATGGTATCATGACATCCAGGTCTACATTAAGACCAGAGAATACCCTCCCGGGGCAAACAGAAATGAAAGGAGAATGATCAGGAGATTAGCTTTGGGATACTTCCCCAGTGGTGAAATTCTGTACAAAAGGAGCTCCAACGGTGAATTATTGAGATGCGTAGATGCAAAAAAAGCTAGAAAGATCCTTTTTGAGACTCATGAAGGGAATTGTGCAACCCATGCTAATGGGCATATGATGGCCAAGCAAATCATGAGACGGGGATACTTTTGGATTACTATGGAGAAGGATTGCATCGAGTACTTTCGGAAGTGTCATAAATGTCAAATCTATGCGGATCCGATAAATGTCCCGCCTCATCAACTGTTCAACCTCGTCTCCCCTTAGCCTTTTGCAATGTGGGGCATCGATGTAATTGGTCCCATTAATCCCAAGGCGTCCAATGGGCATAGGTTCATCTTGGTAGCTATTGACTATTTTTCCAAATGGGTCTAAGTGACATCATATGCCCATATCACGCAGAACACATTTCTCAAATTCCTCCGAAATAATGTCATTTGTCGAAACGGCCTCCCCAGCAAGATCGTCACTCACAATGCCAAGAATTTGAATGGTCTGAAAGTCTAGAGTTTATGTGACCAATACAAGATCCGACATCTCAATTCTTCACCATACCGTCCCCAGATGAATGGAGCGGTGGAAGCCACGAACAAAAATCTAAAGAGAATCATTCGGAAAATGACAGTCACCTATAGAGATTGGCACGATATGCTTCCCTACGCTCTTCATGCATACCGGACCTCTGTAAGAACATCAACTAGGGCGACTCCATACTCACTGGTTTATGGGATGGAAGCCTTTCTGCCTATTGAAGTAGAAATCCCTTCTCTAAGAATTCTGAAAGAATCAGGAATTGATGAGTCGGAATGGATCCAGTCGAGGTTGGACCAATTGAATTTGCTAGACGAGAAAAGGCTAGCAGCGGCGTGTCATGGGCAGTTATACCAGAGAAGAATGGCTAAGACATTCAACAAAGGCATTCGCCCACGTGAATTTCAACCCGGGGACCTGGTCCTAAAAAAGGTGCTTCCGAATCAAAATGATGCCTGGAGTAAATGGTCACCAACTTATGAGGGACCCTACGTGGTTAAAAAGGCGTTTTCTGGTGGGGCCCTGATCTTGACCCACATGGATGGTGAAGAATTTCCAAGACCCGTGAATGCAGACACGGTCAAAAGATATTATGCCTAAAAAAAAAAAAAAGGGGTAGGGGTGAAAACCCGAAAGGGCACTCCTAACTAAATGTGCGAAAAAGGCGAAAACCTGAAAGGGCGCTTTCTATAAAATGAGTGAAGGGTGAAAACCCGAAAAGGTACTCTGAAAGAGCGAGCAAAAAAAAAAAATTCTAGGGATGAAAACCCGAAAGGGCGCCCTTAGAACCAGAAAATGGAGAAATAAGAAAGAGAATACGGGACCAAGAAAAGGAAATGACCCACCACGGCACAAATGTTTGTCAACAGAGTACTTGAAGTATTAGCAGTTAAGGGACTTCAAAATTAGCTACAAGGAATTTGTAAGATCTATTCTTGTACCCTTTCTCATTCCGACTGTACCTTTTTCTTTCAAGCCAATAATAAAATCATTCTCCTTTGCATATTTACACTTCAATTTATTTTTGTATACCCACATTCAGATTCATCTATCCTATATATACCTACATTCTAATGATATTTCTCTTCTCCATCTTTATTTTATTCGCTATTAATCTGTTAAAATATTTTGTCATAAGATTGGGATTTGAATATTGATAACCTCATGTATTTTGCTATGAGATTTGTAGGAAAGGCTCAAAAAAAAAAAAAAAAGAGGGGACTAGGGGTGAAAACCCGGAAGGGCGCTTCTAGTCAGATGAGCTAAGGGGAGAGTGAAAACCCGCAAGGGCACTTTTCACAAAATAACCAAGTCGTGAATAGAAAGGGCTTCCTGAGAAGTGAGTAAAAAGGGAAGGTCATGGGTTTGAATCTTAAAACTCATCCTCCATTAATCGTTTACCTT